>NW_006921613.1:17716967-17749035 GCF_000298275.1 Orycteropus afer afer | reverse complement strand
GAAAAGTGAATTTACTCTGTAAATCTTCACCCAAATCCTAATTAAAAAAAAAAAAAAAATATATATATATATAAAAAAAAAAGCATACCATAAGCATACGTTACAAATACTTTATTTGGAATACACATACCTGTCTATTCTGAAGTGCTCCAAACAGAGGTTTTCCTTCATCTCCCAACAGGTTTTCTCAGTGAACAAGAAAAACATAAAAATAATGAATCTTGAATTCCAGTCCAATTCCATCAGTTTTCTTTTAACAAATTATAGAGCATATGATTTACATTTTTCCATTTTGAAGTCTCATGCCAAAATTTTATAATTTTTGAGTGAAAGAATATTAGGAAAACAAATACATATAATTTACAAATTACTGATATATGTAATAAAATCCCTGAAGCTATCTATAATGAATATGTGGGAAAAAAAGAAAGCAGCCTAATTCATTTTTAATCCTTTTAACATATCTCTTCCATGTAAAAATGTTTAAAAACCTATCTACCCCGTAGTTGGTGATTTTCCCTCCTTTCTCCTCCCCCCAGTAAGCTTCAAAGAATGATTCTGTGTGTAAATCTTTTCTTTGTACAGTAGTGGTATCATACAATAATTGTCCTTTTGTGATTGACTAATTTCACTCAGCATAATGTCCTCAGGTTCATCCATGTTACAAGATATTTCACATATGCCCAGCAATAGGGCTAGGAAGGCAGGAGGGGATGAGATGGATGGATGAAAGTGGGCGCAGGGAGGAAGTGCAAAGAATGCTGTTGAAGTGTGGGGAGTGCAGTAAATGTCATAAAACAATGTGTATAGTTTGTTGAATAGAAAACCAACTCATTCTGTAAACTCTCACCCAAATCACAAATTTAAAAAATATTTTGTTTTAAATGTAATTTTTATATTTAATCATATTTTGTTTTAAAATAATACTTAAGGCAGAGGAAAGGAAATATAGGTATTATTTTAAAAAAATTAGACTATACCAAAAGTAGAAAAAAAGATGAATTGAAGGCACCAAAAATATATGGATTCTAAAATATATTTTGCCTTGTTGGCCAGAGTTTTTATTGTTAAATTATGCTATTTTCACTTATTCTTGGGAGCAAATATATCTATAAGTAAGAAAGGCTTATTTCCTATTTTTCATTTTCTGAATGGGTAACAGAGGACCCTTTTGGTTTGATGCTTCAACCATCACCCTATGCCAATACATCCTGTAATGTCTCTTCATCCCCCAAGGAATGAGGTAAAAGTTAGCTGCTTATGCATGAGAAAAAAAGCACTACAATGAACACAATAAAACACTGTATTAGTCACGTAGAATCCAATTAGGTTACTGGACCACATATGAAAAGCAAGACTCAGTCCTTTGGTGAATTTAAAACTGTGATCCATTTTTATGTTCAAGGTCTGAATATAAATCCTGATTTCTAGTATTTGTCTTCCCAAAGATATTAAAGCATAAAATAATTTTATTGAAAATCTGAAGAGATTCAGCAGATCATGACTCTAAGAGAGTGCTTTACATTTCTTATCAATTTCTTCAGATTTTATTCTACTTACATTTATTTTTCCTATTTCTTATTTGATTAAGAAAAAATAAAAACCAGTATACAATCTTATACCAATGATTTAAGTCTAAAAAATATGGAAATGACTCCTAAAATCTGTTCATAGAAACTAGCGTTGGTATGCAGGAAGGCTTTGGGATAGAGGTGGCTTCATACTACTTCATTCAAATGATAAAATATAGTGAGTTTGATTTCCTTCACTTTTTCTAATTATGAAAGAAATAAAAGTTACTAAACATTTCTGGGTTAATTCTTCTTACTCTGTATGTCCCCCCTTCTTGATCCTTTAGTGTTGTAAATCCACCTTCTGACTGTAGCTTGCTTCATGCTATCCTATGCAAATATTTTTAGTTTCTGGGCATGTTGTTCTTGTTATGTGCTGTCGAGTCAGACCCGACTCATAGCAATCCCTCCTTGGGTTTCCAAGGCAGTATCACTATGGAAGTAGATTGCCCCATCTTCCTTCCGAGGAGTGGCTAGTGGGTTTGACCGCCAGCCTTCTGGTTAGCAGTCAAGTGTCTTAGCCACTATGCTACCAGAGCTCCCTTCTGTGGCATACAACCATTAAATAGTTGAAACCCACTGCCACAGAGTTGATTCCAATGCATAGTGAACCTACAGGACAGAACCTATAGAACCTATTGCCCCACAGGGTTTCCAAGGCTATAAATCTTTATGGAAGCAAATTGCCCCATCTTTCTCCTGTGCAACAGTTGGTGGGTTTGAACCGCTGACCTTTTGGTTAGCAGCTGAATGCCTTAACCACTCCATCACCACAGCTCCTTAAAAAGTTGAAAAGAGATCAATATTTTAAAAAATCTTACATTGGCACCAGGCTACACTAATATACTGAAATACTAATTTATCTTTTAACAAACCATTCTGAGCCATCAGAAAAAAAAACTGTTATAAATTTAAGGTCAATCAATGTTAATTCTTTTTCTAGGACCCTTCCAAACCAGTCCTTTTATAGGCTTTACCAATTGCCTGGAGAGTAAAAGCACATGTGCTCCAGGTCATCATGGGGATTCGAGAATCAGTTTCATCAGGAGGCACTTTCAGTCCAATTCTAAAAATTGTTGTGGCAAAGAGAATGACCATTTCCTTGATGCTATTAGAATATTTGAGCCTGAAAATAAAATAAGAAAAACATATATGTGATTTATTAAAGGGGCTATCACTGAAAAGTCAAATTAGGTATTGAAACAACAGAAACAATTTAACTCCTGACATATATAAATTGCTCTTTGTCAAATTAGAGTCTCTGAAGAGTTATTCAATTAAAAAAAAAAGAAAAAAGCAGAATTATATTTCTATAGGTAGAAAAATATCTCTTAGAAATGGTAATAGCTCATATAACTTCACTTTCTGTAAAAAATGTAGTTGATAATTACAGCTGGCTTTAAATTAAGGAGCAGAATCAAGAGAAGGAATGAAATGCAAAGAAACAGATCTGACCTAATAAATGCTGGTGTCTGGAAAAGGGACCAAGCAGTACTTTCATGTTGTTAGGGTGTGTGTCTGTGTCTTGATACCATATACTTGGAATGATGATTTCTGATTTTCTGAACTTTCATTAGTAACAAGTATTCTCAGTAACAATGGGATAGATAACCTAACAAGGATCACATCTAGAAAAATGTACGCCAGATAGTATTCATGAAATAATTATACTACATAAATATACTGAAATAAATATACTACATTGTTCAAAGTGTCTTCATATTATCAAAATATTTTTCCAATAACCTTATAGGTAGGTTAGGAGTCCACTGCCTCCATTTTATATACAAGGAAACTTAATTTGGGGGAGGGGTGGTCTGAGACTTTTTAAAAGTCACAGAGCAAGTTAGATGTAACTTTAACTGAAGTCTCAAAAATTCTGGTCCTGTTAGATTGGACCATATAGAACTGACATTTCTGTTGATTAAAAACAGTCAAATATAGCATTTCTTATGGTTCACTTAAATACATATTACTCCAACATCACAAAACAATTTAATTTTATTAATACAAATTACACTCCAGGAAGAAAGAAACAAGATAGAAAAATGGGGATACAGAAGCAATTTTATAAATGAGGAAAGAAGGCTTGAAAAAAAGGAGGGAAGGAGGAAAGAAGAAGGAATAATTGTTCTCTACTCTTATTTTCATAATCATTCACAAATTTCTCTCAACTATTTAGATACTTACAAGGACTGAACTCCAAAACTCAGGATAGAATGGAACTCAAAAGTGGAATCTCCCATTCCTTGAGTAAATAAGATAGGAATTGCTGGGTTTTCTCCTTATAAATTAAAAGGAAAAAGAAAACTCGTGAATATTTTTTAATCCTACAGTTTTCTTATTTTTTAAAATTAGATGATATATGATCATTGTAGAAAAATAAACAAAAAACAACCAAACAAGTATCTCCATCTAGATAATCACAGATAAAATCTGGGTGTTACTCTTCTGTTCTCTATATAAATGTTTCATATTATCTTTTTTTTAAAAAAAACGACAGTATCATATATGTAGTACTATTCTATATACCGGGAGCTCTGGTAGCATAGTGCCTAAGGCACTTGACTGCTAATCAGAAGGCTGGAGGTTCAACCCCCCCAGCCACTCTTCAGAACGAAGGTTGGGCAATCTACTTCTGTAATGTTACTGCTTTGGAAACCCAAGGAGGGGTCGCTATGAGTCGGGTTCTGACTTGATGGCACATAACAACAACATTCTATATACTATGCGCTTTCACCTAAACCCAAAAACCCACTGCCACTGAGTTGATTTTGATTCACAGTGACCCCCAGAGTGTTTCTAAGGCTGTAAATCTTTATGGAACCAGATTGCCTCATCTTTCTCCTGTGGAACAGCTGGTAGGTTCAAACCACTGACCTTTTACTACAGAGCCACCAGAGCTCCTTGCTTTTTCACCTTGTTGTTGTTGTTATGTGCCGTCGAGTCGGCCCCAACTCATAGCGACCCCTCCTTGGGTTTCCTAGGCAGTATCACTACGGAAGTAGGATTGCCCAACCTTCCTTCCGAGGAGTGGCTGGTGGGTTTGAACCGCCAGCCGTCTGGTTAGCAGGCAAGTGTCTTAGCCACTATGCTACCAGAGCTCCCGCTTTTTCACCTAGTACATCACAAATGTCCTTCCATGTCAATAAATCTTCAATATTTCCAATTTTAGTGACTATATCATATTTTATTAGTTATGCAGAATATATTAGTGATTAGGAGTAAAGGATCTGAAACGAAGCAGCCTGGGTTTGAATATTACTTCTGCCACTTACTGTTATGAAGACCTTGGGTAAGTACCAAACCTTTCTGTGGTTTCATTTCTTCACTGAATTCAAACTGCTGTTCTCCTATATGAAATATGATTTGTTATGTTTCGGGTTTTTTTTTAACTACTGTCAATATTTTTTTTTATCTTTGATTTTCAGCAATTTGATTATGATGGTTCTGGTATGGTTTCCTTGAGTTATCTATTTGAAATTCACTAAACTTTAATATGTAAATTTATTGCTTTTGCCAAATTTGGGGTGTTTTCAGCTATTACTTCTTCAAATATTTTTCTGCACCATTCTTTTTCTTCTCTTTTTGGGACTTAAAGGACACAATGTTGGATTTTTTTAAAAAAATATTGTCCCACTGGTCCTTAAAGCCATTTTTTTCTTTCTTTTTTCTCCTTGAATCTTTTTTTTTCTCTCTGCTTTTTAGATAACTTCCATGGATTTAATTTCAAATTCACTGACTCTTTCCTCCTCAGCTCCATTCTGATATATATACCCACTGCCATCGAGTTGATTCTGACTCATAGCAACTCCATATCACACAGCAGAACTACCCCATAGGGTGTCTAAGGCTGCAAATCTTTACAGAAGCAGACTGCCTCATTTTTTCTCCTGCAGAGCAGCTTCTGATCTTTGGGTTAGTAGTTTAATGCTTTAACCAGTGTACCATCAGAGCTCCTGACTAAAACTATACCCAGGAAATATTCCAAATTATTTTTTAGGATATTCTACTCAAAATATTTGTGTCTTATTCCTACCACCAGTACTTTTCTATATTTATCCACATTTTTCCTGATAATTTTACCATGTGCCATACTTTAATCATTTATGTTCTTTCAGTCTTACATGTTTAAGAAAAACAAAAGGTATATGTAACAGCTACAGAGAAAATATAGGGATGATAGTTTTATTTTTCATCACCATACTCAACTCAAATAATCAAGTATTTATTAAATGTTTTCCCATACAATCAGCACTGTATAAGGCTTTTGTTCCCTGCCTTGATGACCTCACAAATTTGCACGTTACTTTGTAAAGAGGAAATGGCATTAGTAACCAGATCTTTACAATTCAAAATAATATGCCTCATAGGATTTTAGAGAAGGAATTTATCAGTAGAGGCTGAAGTAGTAGAGGAAGGCATCAAGAAGAAGGTGGTATTTTATTCAGTCTTAGACCAAATCTGTGGTAGCAGGGGTAAAGAGAACATTCAGGTAGAGGGAAAAAAAAAAAAAACTGTTTTTAGAGAAGAATGAGCATGACATTTTCAGACACACTGAAATGGCTGGCCCACCTAAATCAAGGATACTTACTAGGAAAAAGTAGAGAACACGGGGCAAAGTTATGGAAAGTTGTGAATAACAACTTGGACTTGGTTTTTGGGTTTGGTATAGTTTTTGCCAATTTTAGATCCAGTGAGGGAATAATATGAGAGCTATGATTACTTTTTAAATACAGGTATCTCCCACTTTGCCGAAGTTCGCTTTACACCACTTCATTTTTATGAAGCACCCACATTAGTACCTGTTTTCACTAAACAAAAGAAATCCAAAGAGCATTTATCCTTTTACAAAAAAAAGTGAAAAGGAAAACAAGCATTCAGTGTTTGCTTTGCAGTGAGCCATTAAAGAGCCAGTGTGCTCTCCAAGCAGTGAGAGGCCACAGAGTGGCATTGCCAAGCTGTTTCCCTGGGAACTACATTCAGTATCAAGCCATCATAGCTTTGAACTGTGTCTGTGAACACTACATGTTAATATTATATTAGGTTTTATGTATTATTTGGTATGATTTGGTAGGTTATTTTTTGGGTCTGGGAATGCTCAAAAATTTATCCCATATGAATTAATTGGGATTATTACTTCTTTGCTTTATGTCATTTCAGCTTACAAAAGGTTCCTAGGAACACTTTACTTTTGGATAGTGGGGGAGACCTGTATCGTACTTTAATCTCACAAAGAATGTTTTTGTCACCAAATTTTTTTTTTAATTTTTATTGTGATTTGGGTGAAAGTTTATAGAGCAAATTCACTTTCCATACAGCAGGTCACATACACTTTGTCTCATGACATTGACTGCAATTTCCCATGATGCAAAAGCTCCCCTCCCACTTCCTCCCCATAGTTACCTCTTCCCTGTGTCCTTCCCTCCCATGCACTCCTGCCCCCAAAGCTGTCTCACTGTACATACACAGCCCTTCTCTTCTCCCATGACTCATCTCTCCAAGGAGTGTGTCTACCTAATATAAATGTTCAGCTGATATGCCTGTCTTTTGTTTGGCTGGAAGCCACAGGTGTGGGTTCAATTCCAGACCTCAAGGGGAGCTAAGGGCCATAGTCTCAGCAGTTCCATTAGGCTCTATCAGACCAGCAAACCTGGTCCCTTTTTTTTCGCCCCCAAATGATTTTGAGTTTTATTTCACACTGTTCTTCCATTCTATCCAGGATCTCCTACTTAGAACTCCCTCCAAGTGGTTGACAGTGGTAGCCAGGCACCATCTAGTTCTTCTGGTCTCATAGTTGTATAGGCTGAGGATCACATGGTGTACCAGTTCCTTGGACTAATTGTTTCCATGTGTCTTTGGTTTTCTTCATTGTTCTTCGTTCTGGATGAGGAGAGAACCATCACTGCATCGAGATGGCCACTTGCAAGCTTTTAAGATCCCAGTCACTACTTGCCAAAGTAGGATGCAGAACAATGTTTTTGTGTAGTATGTTATGCCATTTCAGCTTGATATCCCCTGCGACTATAGTCCTGAGCCCATAGGTCCAACTACTTACTTCCTCTAGGTAACTGGCTGTGGCTAAGAAGTGACTACAACCTCCCTTGTCAGCTCTACTATATACCTGGGGATTCTTACAGAACATACAAAGACACTTGTAGAAACATTGTCTTCCAACCCTACACATCGTCATGGGCATACTCCTCCCTGCATAGATATAACTAATAGTTCAGTCTGTCCACACATCTATCTATCTATCTGTGTATCAATGTTTGCCTTCACTGACAATGCAGTACTATATGTGCAAAAGGGCTCATCTTTGTTGTCCGTACCTTCCACACATCTGTCTTCCTCCTCCTCAATGTCGCAATGCTGACCACTCACATTTGGTACCTTGTCCTTCTCTTAAGCCAAATCAATACGTGTCTCTACCTAACAGTGTTCCCTCCTCTCCCCTCCCACTCTTGGTAACCAACAAAGAAAATTTCCTTCCATATATAAATCTTTCCCTCACTTTTTACAATAATGGACTAATACAATATTTGTCCTTCTGTGACCGACTTATTTCACTCAGGATGATGTCCTCCAAGCTCATCCATGTTATGTGGTTTTTCGCAGATTCTACATTATTGTCTAGGGTTGCATAGTATTCCATTGTGTGTATGTACCATAGTCTGGTTATCCATTCTTCTCTTGTTGGGCACATAGGTTGTTTCCATCTTTTGGCTATTGTCAATGGTGTGCCTATATCTGTTCTTGTCCTGGCTCTCACTTCTTTAGGATATATACCTAATAATGGAATGGCTGGGTCAAATGCTAATTCTAAGTCCAACTTTTTAAGGAATCGCCACGCTGCTTTCTATAGTGGTTGTATCATTTTACAGTACAACCAGCAGTGTATAAGAGTCCCAATCTCTCTGCATCCTTGACAGCATTTGTTATTTTCTGTCTTATTGAACTTTGCTATTAGTGTTGGGGCAAGATGGTATCTCATTGTTGTTATGATTTGCATCTCTCTAACCAGAAGGCTAGCGGTTCAAACTCACCAGCCACTCCTTGGAAGGAAGGTTGAGCAATCTACTTCATAGTGATAATGCCTTGGAAACCCAAGGAGGGGTTGCTATGTGTTAGATCCAACTCGATGGCAAACACAACAACAAACAACAACAAAAATGGCTAATGATCGTGTTACCAAATTTTTTAAAAGTCCTTTTTCTTTCATCAATCTCATCTTTCATTAATAGCCATAATTACCTCTCAATTTTAAAAATATATAAATAAGGTTAAACAGCTTTAAAAATGATATTTTGTTATTACTAATATTAATGGCTTAAGCTCTAATGGTGTAGTGCCTAAAGCATTTGACTGCTAACTGGAAAGCTGGTGGTTCAAACCCACCAGCCACTCCTCAGAAGGAAGACTGGGCAATCTGCTTCCATAGAGATACAGCCTTGGAAACCCAAGGAGGGATCCCTCTGAGTCGGAATTGACTCAACAGCAGTGAGTGAATATTAATGCTATAATATTAAGAATATTAGTAAAATAACACTAATAGCTAATATGTATACAGCACTTACAACATATCATGCATTGTTCTAAATATTTTATATATAATAACTAAAAAATAGATGAGATAGGTCCTATTATTATCCCCACTTTGCAAATAAGGAAGTTGAGGCACAGAGAGGTTAAGTGGCTTGTCTAAGATCACAAAGTCACTAAGTGGTAGATCTAAAATTTAAATCCAAGCAGTCTGACTACAGAGTAATTGAGGTTACATACTGCTTCCCCGTATAAAAAATGACTAAACAGAGTAAAGTGAAATAAGCTAAACCTAGTCTTTGCTTCAAAAACCTCTATTTTCTTGAAAATCAACAAATCTACTTGCAAGCTACATTTTAGGATTATAAGCACTTTTTCTAAAAGAAAACAAAAGATTCTAACATTAATTTTCACACAGTTACAAATAAAATAAATTTAAGCAAACCTTTAGCGTGTTTCCTATTATAACCTGATATTCTGGCCAGAACAGTCTGTATCCAACGTGCCAGGGTCAAAACTTGAGCAAGAGCTTCTGCATTCTCACTGAAAAATGATATTCAAAAATTATTAAGGCCATTGGCAGAAAGTCTGAAAAGCTGAACTGGTAAAGTCTTTCCTTGGATACATAGCTGTATAAAAAATTAAATGCCTCTAGATTTAACTTTCTAGGGGAAGGCAATTTAAAAGTTATACAAAGGTACAAGGAGTAATATATCACCCATATGCCCATCCTCTATAAGCAACTCATGCCAGTAAATGGAATCACCATTCTAGGTGCTCAAGTAAAAACCAGTAATGACTTCTCTGATTCCCTCATACCCTATATTCTAATCTATCAGTTAGTCTTGCATGTTTTATCTTCTAAATAGATCCCAAGTTGACCATTTCTTTCAACTTCTACACTATTACTACAGTCCAAGTCATTTCATCCCTCATGTGGACTACTTCAATTGTCCAGCTTCTATGCCTGTATTTCATTATTATCTATGTATTCATCATACAGTAGCCAGAATGATCTTTTTAAAATGTAAGTCAAATCATATGTCTCTCCATTCAAAACATTCCAATGTTTTCCCATTATACATAAAATAAAAACTCTAACTCCTAATCTTAGCCCACAAACCCTTCTATGAGCTGGCTCTACTGCTATCTCCAACTTCATCTCCTATCACCTGGCCCCTTGTTTGCACCATTCCAGTCATCCTGCCTTCTTGCGGTGCCTCAAATACTAACTGTGTTCCTACTTCAAGGTCTTTGCTTTTGATATTGCCTGTGCTTATCTTCCTCCAGAGAGTGCTGCTTATCCCCCACTTCATTTAGGTCTCTGCTCTAATGTTACCCCTCAGAGATGGCCTGCCTGACCACGCTGTCTATAAATTGCCTTGTGCCCCTGGTGGGTCTCTAGTCCTTTGCTCTACTGCTTTAATTTTTTCATAGTCTTTTTCACCACTCAATACTTTGCATTTGTTTATATTTGGTCTTCTCACCCTGGAAGGTACATTCTATAAGAGTAGAGACTTGATTAAAGACCAAGGGAACGAAAAAAACTGTAAGAAAGACTTGAGTAAAGTTAAAATGGGAGCTTTGGTAGTGTAGTGCCTAAGGCACTTGACTGCTAACCAGAAGGCTGGAGGTTCAAACCCACCAGCCACTCCTCAGAAGGAAGGTTGGGCAAACTACTTCCGTAGTGATACCGCTTCGGAAACCCAAGGAGGGGTTGCTATGAGTCGGGTCCGACTTGATGGCACATAACAACAACAACAACAACAACAATGATTGATTATGACCAATATTCTCATAAAAAATACAAGCTTATTAATTTTGATGAAATTTTATATACTCTTAACTTTAACATCTTAGATTATGTTTATTTTCTTAAGAAAGGAAGACAAATATATACATATATATATATTCATTTTCAACTATCCAGATACGTTAAAGTGCCTAACAAAGTACCATATATAATTATGTATTTCAGATCCTGAGTAACTACAAATTGTTACTATGAAAGTGTCCCAGGGTTCTTAGACACTCAGTCTTATGGATCAACTTTCTGACTTCAGAAAGGATTACCCTTAAGTATCCAATTCTTAATCTCATTAGAAAAGATGCTGCTGCATATTCCCTTAGAGAATAAATCATATGTTTAATCATCCCTTTTTTGGGGGAACCACTGTGTTAAAAAGACTAATAAGTTGAAGTCATTTTATTGAATTATGATTTATTTTTCTTTGTCTTCTGTGTATAATTAGGTGAGGCTTTGGAGTCAAGGTTGTATTTAAATCCTGGGGACATCTTGAGGCAAGTGAAAACTATGCATAGCCTCTATTTCCTTATCTTAAAATAGGAATAACAGTACTTACTTCAGTAAAATATTGTGAGGATTAAGTATGATGAGGCAAGTGCAGAACCTAGAACATACTAATTACTCAATAAAGTAAGCTATACCTTCTTTCTGTAAGATGACATTTTATGCCCCAATATGCTGAATATACGACAATTTTCAAATTAAGGTTTTTTCAATGACATGGAATAGCAGAAGCACAGCAACCATACCAACTTTTGTCAAACCTATCGTTATAGGGGCATGTAAGTGTTTTTATCAACAAAATAATTTTCTTTAGGAGAACTTAGGCCTATCATAAATTCATTTAGTTTTTTTTTCTTTTTTAAATTTTGTATTGTGATTTGGGTGAAAGTTTACAGAGCAAATTCACTTTCCATACAGCAGCTCACATACACTTTGTCTCATGACATTGACTACAATTTACCATAATGCAATAGCTCCCCTCTCACTTCCTCCCCACAGTTACCTCTTCCCTGTGTCCTTTCCTCCCATGTACTCCAGCCCCCCAATCTGTCTCCCTGTGTATACAAAGCCCTTCTTTTCTCCCATGACTAATCTTTCCAAGGAGTATGTCTACCTATTGTAAATGTTCAGCTGATATGTCTGTCTTTTTTTGGCTGGAAGCCACAGGAGTGGATTCAATTCCAGACCTAAAGGGGAACTAGGGGCTATAGTCTCAGTAGTTCCATCAGGCTCTATCAGACCAGCAAACCTGGTCCTTTTTTAGAAAAAAAATCATTTAGTTTTAAAGAAACTGAAATAATAATAACCATAATAAATGATATCACAGCTATATACAATTGTGTGTTCTTTGTCCTAAAAAAACAATAAATAAAACTAATTTGCTATTAAATTCATTTACAGATGGTCAGAATATAAAAAAGTTCTAAATATTCAAAAACTATTCAAAGATATAAAAAGAGTCTAGTGTTTCTATTTTATAGTTAATATTTTGTCAATGTCTCTCAAAACTACAGCAGTGTATCTCTGGAAAAATAATATAATTTTAAAAGTATAAAGACTTTAAGACCTAACTCCAAACAGCAACTCTGGTCTGATGGTAGAAAAAGGTTGTAAGAAAGGAATGAGTCTACTTCATATTTTTTCTCCTTCTGTGAACAGATTACAGTTCTATTGCTTTAAATGGCTACTGGAAGATTCACGTGCAAATATTCATCTAAGTGAAAATTCCAGTCCTTCTAGAGACTGGCATTTGGGACTTTTAATCATGTTTTTTTGAAGGATGACACAAGTTACAAAGTGAAAACATATTAATTACTTTAAATAGCAAAAAAGAAACTAGTAATTTAACCAAAACAGGAAGGAATGAAAGGATTAAAGGCAGATTTTCACAAAGTAATAAAAGCATAAGTGGAAATATACCTGTTTATCTTTTGAGGTTGCAAAGGAATAATTGGAATCACAGTATTACAGAGAGACTTGCAAAGAGGGCAAAGGTATTCTCCATTCTCTAAGTCAAAAAGGTCAACATGAATGCGCTGCTGTGAGCTCAGCTGTACAGCTTCAAAATATCTGCAGAATTAATAAAAAGTTAAAAAAAATCCCAATAACACCAAAGTCCATTCTGTATTGTATATATATCTTTGCTCTAATCCAAATGAAAATATCTCTAGAACCTACAGTTAAGAAATATTTAAGTTATAACTATTATGGAAGAAACAGGCTGCCCATTCTTTTAAAGGCAAAATGAAAGATTTATCAGGCACATAAAAATTTAAAATGATTTTACTGGATCACAATTCTTCCTCTGCCTCAACAAAATGGAGATACAATATAGACATTACTTCCCTCAGTTTTCCAGGACCAACTTAAGTAGTGGGGGCTACTGTAGGAAAAGTATACATTTTAATCTAATGCCAAAAGGTAAAACTCTATATAAAAGATATCTTAAGAATTACATTTCTGAATTTTTATTTCTTCCAGAGGTAGAACTGGAATTTCTTTTCCTGTTCTATCTCAAAGGTATGACGTGAGGGGAATAAGCTTTTTATAAAAATTACTGCCTCTTTTAAATAGATACTGAGCAAGTAGAACTAGATTTTAAAGGGGAATATAATGGAATAATGAAAATGTTAATAACTTTGCCCACCAACTTCTAAAGCTAATAATAATGTGTACCATACAACCAGCTGCCGTCACCTTGATTCTGACTCATGACAACGCCATGTGTGTCACAGTAGAGCTGTGCTCCACAGAATTATAAATGGCTGATTTTTCAGAAGTAGATTGTCAGCCTTCCTTCTGAAGCACCCCTAGGTGGACTCACACTTCCAACCTTTCAGTTAGCAAATGAGCACACAGACCATTTGTAACACCCAGGAATTCCATATACTGCAGAGATTTAGTAATAAAACTGCTTCAATTTTTCAAGTAAGAAGGAAGAAGACATGAGAAAACAAGCCCTTGTGTGGCTTTTAAGTGTTCCTAGTTTCTTTCAAGAGTATGTTATAAGGACAACTTACTTCTGCCAGCATACTGCATGCATTACATGACCACAACTTCCTGTATACGTTCCATACGCCAAGTCTGGATGCATGAAAAGTGGGTCTAAGGTTTCTAGACAAAAAAAAAGAGGCATGTATTCATCTTTCCCACAGTCATAAAAAGAAAAAACATAAAAAAGGTTTACCTGGTCTAAACTTTCTTAGGAATGTTCAAGAAGAGTGTCACAATATGATAGCAGAATATTTATTCTGAATAATAAGTTAAAAGAGGAAAATATAAAGCTACACTCTCAGACATGGTTCTAAAATTAGTACTAATTAATGACAACTTCTATCTTTGACTAAAACTTCTATTTTGAAAAGTAAGTTTTAACTACATTATCTTGGTTGTTGAAGTGGTTTTCAAAGATTCAATCACAATTTACTCTTGTAATTTTAAGAGTTAAAGAATGATAATTTGAAGGAGTATAACCTAATGGATAGGAATACAGACTTTTTTGTTGTTGTTATGTGCCATCGAGTCAGACCTGACTCGGGGTTCAAATTCTGGTTTCACCAATTATACCTTGTGGCCTTGGTCGGGCAAGTAATTTAACTTCATTGTCCATCAGTTCCATCATCTGTAAAATGGAGCTAATATTGATAGCTAACCCATAGGGTTGTTGTGAGGATTAAGTGAGTAAATACACATAAAGCACTTAATCAGTATCTGGCACATGGTTAAACATATATAAAAGCTAGTTCTTATTAATATTATTGTTATTCCAAGTGCATTTTAAAAATAAAGCAGCTAACTCCTGGCATGATATAAGACGTATAACACATTACCTAGTTAGTACTTTTGCCACAGAAATGCTTGACATGAATCTAATTATGAGGCAACAATTAGACTAGTCCACAATGTGAAACATAGTACACCTGACCTGTATTCCTTAGAAAAGTTATTAATATGAAAAACAAACAACAAAAAAAGCAAGAGACTGTTCTAGGCTAAAATTCACTGAAAGAGATGTAACCACCAAAAGTAATACATGAAACTTGTTTCAATTCTGAATGGGGGGAAAAAAAAACTAGATATAAAAGACATTTTGGGGACATATGAGGAAATTTGAATATGGATTTTATACTAGATGATATTCTTGAATGATTATTGTCTTAAATTTGATAATGGTATGGTAAATACAGAAAAGATTACCGGTATTTTTAGAAAATGAATATTGATATATTTAGGGATGGAATGTCATGATGCCTGCAATGTACTTCTAAATGGTTCAGCAAAAAGAAATGGAGATGGACAGATAAATAGACAGACAGAACAAGCAACGTGGCCAAGTAATAAAAAAATAAAACAAAGCAGCCAACATGGCATGTAAAAACCTCAAGTCCATTTTACATATGGGTATATTGTGATCTGAGCAAATATGACTACATACAACCTCATTCCCAAACTTCTTTCAAACTGTACTTTTTTTCTAATTATATAAGTATGAAAAAATGCTCAAAAGGATATTTATTAATCAATACATACCCCCTGAGAGTTCTATGGGTTTTCCCCTGTGTTGGGTTAAGGCGGTAGATTTCTGGACACAGGCCGATAATACCATGGCATTATTTTCTATTTTCACCTCCTGTTCTTCTTGGCAGAGGATGCATGTCAGCACCTCCTTTTCAGTAACAGACGGACCCCGTTTAGGACCCAAAGCAATTCTAGAGTAGTCACTGACTGCTGGGGTGCTACCAAAAGAAACGACCAGAAATGAGGACACATGTTTTTGGTCACTTGCTTATATGTAGATTTAAGTAACTATAGGGCAAGAACTTTAAAAAATGAAAATAAAATAAAAAATGATATTTAGCAATATTAGTTTAAAATCTTCCCCTTGACCTTTCTAGCTTTTTATTAACTGATTTGCTTACTAGGAAGCACCAAACCAAAATCTACTGCTACTGAGTCAATTTCAACTCACAGTGACCCTACAAAACAGAGTAGAACTGCCCCATAGGGTTCCTAAGGCTATCAAGCTTTAAAAAAACTGACTGCCTTATCTTTCTCCTATGGAGGGGCTGGTGGGTTCCAAGTGCCAACCTTTTGGTTAGCAGCCTAATGCCTTAGCCACGGTACCACAAGAGCTCCTTACTAGGAAACACATTAGGTACAAAATATGCAGGCCACAAAATAGAATGTATATTTATTTATATTTAATTCATTGTACCAAGAAGCTGAGTTGTCTGTTTTTTGAGTATGAAAAAATAGATATGCTTACTGAAAAAATTTTAGAAAATCTAGATGACTATAAAAAGCATTATATTCCCACGCCCAAAACCCACTGCCATCAAATCAATTTTGACTCACAGCAATCTTATAGGATGGAGTGGAACTGCCCCATAGAGTTTCTAAGGCTGTAAATCTTTAAGAAAGCAGACTGCCTCATCTTTCTCTCACATACTCTCACAATCACTAATAAATCCTATTATATATTTTCTTCCAGTTGGCTATTTTACCACACTTTCTTTTTTACATAATTAAGATCTTATTACATATACAGATTTGTATCCTGCTTTATTCACTATATCTTAGCTATTTCCTCATGTCATTAAAATTACTTCACAAACATTATTTTTAAATAGTTGCACAGTATGTAGTTTGGCCCATTTCTTATATTTAAGCATTTAGGTTTGTATTCTACTTTGGTAGCTATCAAAACTTAAAAAAAACTTCTACATTAATGACTTAGCAATTCTTAGGATCTACTCAATTTGTATAATAGTAGTAATATAATAAGAGCAAACATCTCTAAGTATTGATTATGATGCTAGACATTCCTCTAAATACTTTATGTTATGTAAACTCACTTAATCCTCACAACAATCTTATGAGGTAGGTACTATTATTACCTCCATTTTCAGTGGAAGAAACTGAAGTTCAGAGACAGTCTTTTAACCAGTAACTCGTAAGCGGCAGAGCCAGGACTGCACTCAGATGATTTGGCCTCACAAGCCATGTTTTTAACTATTCTGCAATGTTGCCTCTCTGAACAAGAAGCTCCCTGAAATACTTACTGTAGGATCATTCAACAAACTGAAAATAACTTATATGTTCATAATCAATGAAAACCAACATACATAGAAAGGAATACTATGCAGCTTTAAAGGGTGAGTCTCAGGCATGGTACCATCTCCTATATATCTAGCCATATGTGGGGAAGTTTTATTTATTCATCTTTTGGTTGTAATAACAAATAGGAGTTACTGCTGGAATTTACTGAGTGTTAAGTGTCCTGTAATTCATGGGACAGTACTGCATGAAAAAGAGCTGTGCTGCCCAAATGACAAAAGAGCTCTTATTAAAGGAAATATTGAGCTAGCTTTTCATATAACAATATATATGCAGATTTCTAAGGTACACTACGAAGTGAAAATGAAAACTTGCAGAATGATGCATATATATATAGTACTACTTTTACAAAATGAAACAAAAGGCTGAGTTACACTATTTAATTTCTGTTGTTATGTACATCTACATGTAATACCACAGTAAATATTCTTACAAGATATATACAACAGCTATAAAGAGTACTTCTGAGAAAGAGCAAAAAGGGGTCCAGAATTTGGGGTAGTGTTCAAAGGAAACTTAGATTTATCTCTAACATGTATTATTTATTTTTTAAGGTTTTTATTGTGATTTGGCTCTAAGTTTATAGAGATATTGGGTTTCTTGTCAACAATTCATACACATTTTGTTTCATGACACTAACTGCAATCCCCCCAATGTAACAACACTCTTCTTACTTCCTCCCTGTGTTTCCTGTTTCATTCGTCTTTCTTTTCTATTCTATGGTGATCTCTTTCAGAGTGGTTGGTTGTGGTAGCTGGACACCATCTATCTAGTTCTTTTGGTCTCAGGGTCGTGGAGGCTGAGGTTCACATGGTCCATTAGTCCTCTGGACTAATTATTTCCATGCCTGTTTTACTTCCTTCACTCTTCTTTGCTTCAAACGGGGAGAGATCAATAGTTGGCCCTTAGATGGCTGCTCACAAGTTTTTAAGACTCCAGTTACTACTCACCAAAGCAGGCTATGGAGTATGTTATGCAAATTGACCCTGATGTGCCCCAAGACTGTGGTTCTGAGCCCCCAGTCCCAGTGACTCATTCCTTTGACATGTTTAGTTAAGGCTAAGAAGTTTCCATAACATTACCCCCTGTACGCTCTACTACATTTATGGATATATCTGCAGCACATATAGCCTCTGTTAAACATATATATTCATGGTTGTAGTTCCATTTGCCTTCTCACATCTGTTCAGCTTGCACATCTATCTATGTATCCACTTGTAGATTATTATTACTATTATTGCAGGAACTGTATGTAATAGTGTTGACTTTTAACTCTTGTGCTCCTCCCAGTGTCTTCCTTTGCCTTGATCATTTTGTGCTGACCCCCCTTTGTTGTATATTGTCTTTCCTTTCACCCATGTTAACATGTGTCTATACTAGTTAGTGATTTATCCTCCCTAACCACCCCCCCCCGTAACCTTCAAAGAATGTTTCTGTGTATAACCTTTTTCTTGACTTTTTGTAATAGTAGCCTAATACAATATTTGTCCTTTGTGATTGAATAATTTTACTCAGCATAATGTCCTCCAGGTGTATCCATGTTACGAGGTATTTCGCAGATTCATCATTATTCTTTAATGTTGCATAATATTCCATTGTGTGTATGTTCTATAGCTTTTTTATCCATTCATCTGTTGATGGGCACTTAGGTTGTTTCCACCTTTTTGCTGCTGTGAACAGAGCTGCGATCAACATGCATGTGCATATTCTATCCCTGTCATAGGTCTTATTTCTCTAGGATATATATCGAGTAGTAGGACTGCTACATCATATGGTATTTCCAATTCCAGCTTTTTAAGGAAGTGCCATATACCATTTTCCACAGTGGTTGTACCATTTTATAGTTGTACCAGCAGTATATAACGGTTTAAGTCTCTCCACACCCTCACCAGCATTGTTGTTTTTGGATTTTTTGACCTTTCCTATTAATGCTTGGGTGAGATAACTCGTTGTTTTGATTTGCATCTCTCTAATGGCTAATGGTCACAAATATTTCTTCTTATGTTTGGAAGTTTTATTTGGTTAAATGTCTGTTCACAATCTCTACACATTTTTTGAATTGAGATTTTTGTTGCTTGTCTTTTTGTTGTTGAGGTATTGAAATTTTACAAAAATTTTAAAGATTAGTTCCTTGTCTGATATGTAATTGCCCCCAATTTTTTTTCCCAGTCTGCTGATTTTCTTTTTACTCTTGAAGTCTTTTGATGTATATAAATGTTTAATTTTTAGGAGTTCTCAGTTGTCTAGTTTGTTTTCTGCCATTTGTGTAGGTTTAGTTCACATTTTGATTTTTAAAAGGAAAATTTATTAATGTAATTATAACAAAAATTTTGGAAACAAAAACACAAATATATGAGGAAAATATATGACGTTAATTTGTGATTCTGGGATAGGAAAAGCCTTCTTAAATGAGACAAAATGTAAAAACTATAGGACAGGTAAACCTGTCTTCATTAATACTGAAAACGTCTCTATGACTAAACCCCAAAATTAATAAGGATAAAACAGGAAAACATGTAACAAAGTTTAGTATTCATTATCTCTGAAGGACTTCCATATATTAGTAAGATAAGAGCAAAGCACTCAATAGAGATGAGAAAAGGATAACTGCAGGCAATTCCCAGAAGATAAAATATCAAGGGTGAGTGAACAAGCACATTAAAATATGCTCAACCTAACTAGTAATCAAGGAAATTCAGTTGGCACAAATTTGTAATTTCCATAAAATCAATATCTTCAAGTACTGATAATATCGAGTATTGGTGAGAATGAGAGAAATAGGTACACTCATAACATTGTTGACAGTAGAAATTGGTAAAACCACTTTGGAAGGCAAAGTGCCAATAGCTATTAAAATTTTTAATAATTGTGACCCAGACCTTTCAACTTACTGGATTCCACCCTTGAGAATTATTTGCACAACTACACAAGGAGGCACAAAGATGTTCACTGATACACTGTAATAAGGGAAAGTTGTAAACAATCTAAATGTCCAAAATAAGATAAACAAAATACTGTACATCAATACCACAGAACATTATGCAGCAGTCATAAAAAATAAGGTAGAATCTACACTATAGATCCATATGTACCGACATGAAAATATTTATGATATTGAGTAAAAAACAAGCTATACAACAACATGTCTAGTTAAATGAAAGCAAATTCCTAAAAAAATAAAAAGTGCTAAAAAACACAAAACAAGCCTCATTATTTTTTTACATACACATGTAGAAAGAGGTCTAGAATACACACCAAGCTCATAATAATAGTTACCTCTGGGGAAAGATTGGGAATGCAGAAGATGGTCAAAGAGGACATACTGCATTATTTGAATTGTTTTAAAGGAGAACAAATTAATGAAATTACTTATGTGGGCAATCAATCAATAAAAATTAATAATGAAAGCATTAAGGCCATTAATTGACTCTGGGTATACCTTAGCTCTTATTTTGATAAATATATAATAATCTCTTCTCTACTTTCTAAAAATATATTGCTAATATGTAATATTTAGAAGGTTGAGTGTTATTTAAAGCTTTTTATTAATTTCTAGTTTTACTATACTACTGTCAGTAAGGGAGCTCTGGTAGCATAGTGCCTAAGGCACTTGACTGCTAACCAGGAGGCTGGCGGTTCAAACCCACCAGCCACTCCTCGGAAGGAAGGTTGGGCATTCCTACTTCCGTAGTGATAACTGCCTTGGAAACCCAAGGAAGGGTTGCTAGGAGTCGGGGCCGACTCGATGGCAAATAACAACAACAACAACATTGTCAGTAAAGGAATGCTTACCTTATATTTTTGTGCATAAAGGACCCTAATATAACTTTATTGTGTAATTAAACCATTTATCAATATAAGATTTTATTGAACAAGTACCTTAAAGTCTTCACTCTGACTTTTCTAGCTTAAAAATAGGGTAACTTCTCTTACTATAAAATACATTTTTTTGTAAAGCATGATTTAAAGTGATTAATTTTTCCTCTAAAACAAAGAGTTGCTAATTTTGGGTTTTTACTTTCTTTTACCTCTCTTCCTCCATAATGGAGTCTTCTTTTCCGGGCATTTCTGATGTATTGTCATACATGAGTTTGTGAGTTTCAATGAAGTTTTTCTGTAAGGCAGACATCTGAGCCATGATCTTCTGGCGATGTAGCCTAGCAGCTTCTGCTTTTCTTTTACGTTCTGCTTTTTCTTTATCATGAGTAATCTAAGAAACCACAAAAATCAGGCAAAATCGACCATTAAATTTATATATACTGTTCACTAAGAATTCCCTAGAATGAGATCTGATAAAACTTCATTAGCCTATAATGCTAATCCAGTCAAAATTAGCATTACAGGCTCCATCACAGGATAGAAGGAACTGCTTACTTAGTTATTTCAAAAGTATCAAGTAAAAGGCCAAATAAATACTTAATAAACTGTCTTTATATTCATTGCAAGCAGCCATGGTGGTCCAGTGTCTAAGGCATTTGGCTGCTAACCAAAAGGTCAGTGATTCAAACCCACCAGGCACTCTGTAGGCAAAAGATGAGGCAGCCTGCTTCTGTAAAGCTCTACAGTGTCGGAAACCCTACGGGGCAATTCGACTCTGTCCTATAGGGTCATTATGAGTCAGAATAGACTCAATGGCAATGGGTTTTCACGGGTTTATACTCAGTGCAGGTACATTAAGAAGTAAAATTACATAAAACCAAAATGTAAAATCATCTGTCAACTACTTAATCATTGACAATAAATTTAAATCATCTTGCTGTCTAAGTTACTCATAAATGCACTGTTAAGACTGGTAATTTTAACAATATCATTCAGGTGGATTTGGTGGTGCCTTTTAAATTTCTATTCTAAGTTAAGTTCAGGAATTTTCTTTCAGTAAGGACAGTTAATAACCACAAGTAATAATTTTATGATTAGAATCATAAACATCTGATTCATTGTATTATAGAAATTCATAACCTAAATATTACTAGTTTTATTGTACTATTGTCAGTAAAAAATTTAAAAGAAAATGCTGATTAAACTATGAGAAGCCATTTATTTTAAGACATAATCCAATTTCAAAGACATTAAAATATTTTAAAAATTAATGAAATATGTTGTTGTTGTTGTTATGTGCCGTCGAGTCAAACCCAACTCATAGTGACCCCTCCTTGGGTTTCCGAGGCAGTATCACTACGGAAGTAGGATTGCCCAACCTTCCTTCCCAATGAAAAGCTATTACACCTCAATTTCCTCTGCTTTTATAAAATACATAAATGCAAATAACTATCTGTCAAATACTCTAATCCCTGTGATATATAAACATAATGAAAAGGAAATAGACAGATCTCATGTACTTTATAACAAACAGCCTCCTAGAAACAAAAAGCAGCTGCTCTTAATGCCAGTAAAGTTCAAAATTGGAAATGAGTACCATTATTATATATTATTATTACCTCATCACTCCTTATAGATTCTGATCCTGATGTAGTTGCTACAAGTAAACAAGACTTTTCTCTCAATCGCTTGACCATGTCAAACATCTGTGACGAGAAAATGAAATGCTCTGAGGACATCTGAAATGAAATGCTCAGGAAGAGAAAAACGCATTAATCTGATTTTGTCATCATGTCCCCAGATTAAATCTTTGACTTTAAATTATTTCAATATATGGGAGAAAAAGTAACCTGTGGCTGTGACAAACACCTTCCCTAGTTGATTAGCCATTCAGTAGAGGAGGAGGGTGATGGTAGCAAATCAGCTGTTTTGAGTCCACAGCTATGAGACTCAGGGCTAACAGATAATTCATGGACAGACAGCAAGAAAAGTCTTTACCAAATGGTAGTACAAGTGTCACTAGAAAAAACTACAACTCATCATTTAAAGACTTCTGGAGATATTCTGATATATGAAACTGTAATGAAAAACTTCAAAACATAGAAAGGGAAAACAAACTTAATTTTGGTAACTGTTTGAAATACTCTGGAATAATGAAGAATGCCTCTTGTTGTTGATTTGCCAGAAGGAAAATATGTTTCTTAGTCTAGAGTTCATTCTGCTTGCGGTTTAATAAATTACTTTGTATGGCTTTTCTACCCATAAGTCATTGTAAACTCAGTGGTGGAATGAGCAACTGAGGAGCTCCTGATTGTAAATGTTATCCACGTGGAGTATTTCTGTTGGGCGTGGCAAAATACAATGTTCTGGGAGGTGCCCACTCTCTCTCGGGTGCTTAAAGTTCTGATGCTATGATTGGCTAGTTTGACCACCCTGCCGGGCTCAAAAGGAGGCCTCCTAGAGGCAGAACTCTCTCTGACTGCTGGTGGAGGAAGACGTGCTGCTGAAAGAGACACGGGCTCCTGAGACACGCACTGCTGGGAAAGAGACGCAAGAGACACGCATTACCGAGTGAGACACTGAGGGACCAGCACTGCTGGGAAAGAGACTGTGAGAGACTGTTGGCTGAGGGACGTGGGCTGGGAGAGAGACTGAGCATTTTTTTTTCCGGAACTTGAATTGTAGCCTGTGGTGCTTCCCTAATAAATCCCATAATCTGTGAGCTCTGTGTGGCCACTGCAGCGAATTATCGAACCCAGGAGAGACGGGGTGGGTTTGGGAGGAACGGTTGGTGAAAGGGCTGGAGGGAGGCAGCATGTCTGGCCTTGCAGTAATAGGCCTTGGGTTACTGCTGGTAATCCTGTCTTCCTCTTGTGGGATTAGAGGAGGTCAGAATATGTGGCCTCCTTGCCGTTTTTGCACTGCTAAAACATTTTTTAAAATTTAAAGTAACATTTTTAGAGCAAAGAAATGTAAAAACAAAGATACAAAATGGAGAAGTGAAACCCCTCTCCCTGCTTTCAGTCTCTCCCCAAAAAGCAACTACTGTTAAAGATTATAAGTATTTCTTTTAGAAAAACAAAGTGATATGTAAATATGTACACATACACACACATATGTTAAACTATGAGAAGCCATTGATTTTAAGACTTAACCTAATTTCAAAGACATTAACATATTTTAAAAATTAATGAAATATGGTATTTCCTCTGGAGCTCCACAATATATCAATTTCCTCTGTTTTTGTAAAACACATAAACGTGAATAACTGTCAAGTCCCACTAAGCCCTGTGATATACAACCATAACTTTATAATCATATTTATACATATTCATGCTTACATGTACTTTCATAAAAAGAAATCCTACTATATAGTACACATTGTTTCATCCCTCCTTTTTTCACTTATTCATATATATTGAAAGAGCTCTTCATAATAGCTTATACAGATCTACCTCATTTTTTTTTTTTAAACAAACACCAAGATTTCAGCAACAGAATGGGACATCCACAAAAGTTACTTGTATTATGAAGGGACTTCAAAATCTTATGCAGACAAATCTCCTATAAGGAACACTTACAACACAGCTTTTATATTAAGCGTTGGGATAACATATTAATGTTTGTAAGAGCAGAGACCTGCTTTCCATATATTTTGGTAATCAATTTGGGTATTCTAATAATTAAAAATAAATCTCTAATTTATAACGTCATATGTACAGGATATGAATGTTAGACTAAATAACAGCTTGATTTACTTTCTTAACAAAGGTAGAATAATTATCCATTTGTAGTTCTGTGTTGGTTTTATGTTTTAAAATTTTTATATTGGTAAATTTAACAAACACTAAATAGTCGTAAAATCTACTTCATGGGGAACTTTAATAATAGGAGTTTTTCTGATTGAGTAGTAAAAACAGCTGACTTCTTGAAGTACAAATCAGTACTACAAAATCCAACTGATAAGAATATAGAAAAATAATCACTACATATATTCTAATTACCAAAACAGTACCTACTGAAAATGTCAGAATATTTTAAAGAACACAGTGAGTAGGGAAGCACCATGACCCTGGTTTCATGTTTGTACTCAGAGGGTGTTCCATTAAACTAACATTCCTGAATACTCTCTCTACACCTTATTCACTTCTCCCCAAAGGCACTGCCATCCACCCACTAGTTCAATCTCAAAATCGTTTTTGATACTTGAATTTTTCTCATCTCTTTCATCAAGTGTGAAGGAGTTCTGTTGGCACAGTGCTTAAAGCATTTGACTGCTAACCAGAAGGCTGGCAGTTCAGACCCACCAGCCACTCCATGGAAGGAGATGAAGCAATCTAGTTCCATAAAGATTTATAGCTTTGGAAATCCAATGGGGGTTGCTATGAGTCGGAGTCAACTCCTTGGCAGTGAGTTTGTTTCTTTGTTTCTTTTCTACCAAATTTATCAGCAAGTCTTGTAGATTCTACCTTCGAAGTATACCTGAATCAGTCTAGCTTCTTGCCATCTTTACGCTAGCCTAGGCCATGCTCATTTCTCACCAAGATTATTGCAATAATTTTCTAACAAGTTTCCCTGCTTTCACTTCTGTCCCTTGTAAGACATTTATCACATAGCAGCCAGAGTGATTTTTTTTTTTTTTCCTTTCACTTTTATTGTGGTGAAAACACATACACCAAGACATTTACCAAGATAACAACTTCCACATTTACAGTTCAGGGACACTGGTAACTTTTTTCATGTTGTACTACCATTATTGCTATCCTCTTCCAAAATATCCCACCACCATTAGCATGAATTCAATGTCCTGCAAACAAAAGCTTCCCTGTTTCCCCTTCCACTGACCCCTAAACTCAAAATCAAACTCACTGCCATTGAGTCATTTCTGATCATAGTGACCCCTACTGGGTTTCTGAGGTGGTAAATCTTTATGGAAAGAGATTGCCCATCTTCCTTCCACAGTGTGGCTGGTGGGTTTGAACTGTCAACCTTTTGGTTAGCAGTCAAATGCCTTAGGCACTATGCCACCAGAGCTCCTGTCCTCCAACCCCTGGTAACCACTAATAATCTTTATAAATATTAAATAAATAAATTTAACCTATCTAGTAATTTTCCTACCCCTCTCCTCCCATCTCTGGTAACCAACGTTTCCTTTCATATAGAAATCTTTTCTTGACTTTTTATAAC
Organism: Orycteropus afer afer; assembly: GCF_000298275.1. Lineage (NCBI taxonomy): Eukaryota > Metazoa > Chordata > Mammalia > Tubulidentata > Orycteropodidae > Orycteropus > Orycteropus afer. Next base: position 17,722,989 of record NW_006921613.1, on the reverse strand, counting down.
TAAAAAAAAAAAAAAACCCACAAAAACTCACTGCCATCGAGTCAGATCTGACTCATAGCTACCTCTCCTTGGGTTTCCAAGGCAGTATCACCATAGAAGTAGATTGCCCAATCTTCATTCTGAGGAGTGCCTGGTGGGTTTGAACCACCAGCCTTCTGGTTAGCAGTCAAATGCCTTAGGCACTACGCCACCAGAGCTAACCAGAAGGCTGGTGGTTCCAACCTACCAGCCACTCTTTGGAAGGAAGGTTGGGCAATCCACTTCCATAGTCATACCACCTCAGAATATGAGGAACCTATGTATTTTTATAATAGTGAACTAATACATTTGTCTTTCTGTGATTAGCTTATTTCACTCAGCATAATGTCCTCCAAGTTGATCCACATTACGCAGTGTTTCACAGATTCTACGTTATTTTTTAGTGTTGTGTTCTGTGTATGCACCACAGTTTGGTTACGCATTCCTCTGTTGATGGGCACTTAGGTTGCTTCCATTTCTTTGGTATTGTAAATAGTGCTACAATGAACACGGGTATGCATATATCTATTCATGTCCTGGCTCTCACTTCTTTAGGATATACCTAGTAATGGGATTGCTGGATCAAATGGTATTTCTATTTCCAACTTTTTAAGGAATCGTCATCCCGATTTCCACCATGGGTGTATCATTTTACAGTCCTACCAGCAGTGTCTGAGAGTCCCAATCTCTCCACATCCTCACCAGCATTTGTTATTTAGCCAGAGTGATCTTTAAAAAACATAGATCAGACTGTGTTAATTAAAATCCTTCAATGGTTTTCCTCTGCCCTCCAAAGAAAATCCAAACACTTTACCTTGGCCTATAAAGTCCTACCTGATTTGGGCCCTGGTTGTCCTTCTATCTTCATCACCTGTCTTTCTCTATTCACCCCCTCGCACCCCATTATATATTTCAGACAGACTGGTCTTTTTCTGGTCACCTTAGAGTTCTCTACCTTCTGTTCTCTCTTCCTTGAATGCTCCTCCAGATTCCTATAAGAATGACTCCATGTCATTCTGGTCTTAGCTCAAATGTCACCTCCTGAAAGACCACCTCTGATTAATCAACTAAAGTAACCCTCTAATCATCTATTGTATTATCCTGATATTTTCTTACTTATCTGTTTATTGTCTATACCTCAACTAGAACATATCTCCTTGTCTGTCTTGTTCAGATGCTAAAAGTGATCATAGCACATACTAGGCATTCAATACATATTGGTTGAATAAGGACATGAATGAATAAAACCTACCTAATTAAAAAAAAAAAACCTTCACAGAAATAGAAAAAACAAAGAAGATGAATATCCATTAATTGACTTTATGATTGAAGAATATGGCAGTTTTCTTTAGAGACAAGGAGAGGATTCGTAAGTATTTAAGCCAAGATAGGATCAGATTACTTTTTTGGTTTACCTGGAGTATCCATGTTATCATATCCTTCTGGCCTTCTAACTGGGGAACTCCTCTGAGCTTTTCTAAAAGCATTTGTATATTCTGAGCATTCATGGCTGAACTTCCCAATCCTTTTTTGAAACACAAAAATGACATACAAAAAATAAATATGTATCTGTATAATTATGTATAAAACCTGTTACTGTTACCATTAAGTCTTTGCCAACTCACAGCAACTCTATAGGACAGAGCAGAATTGTTCCATATGATTTCTAAGGCAGTAATCTTTATGAAAGCAGACTGCCACATCTTTCTTCTACAGAGCACCTAGCGGGTTCAAACCACTGACCTTTCAGTTAGCAGGCGAACATTTAAACACTGCACAATTGACTTTCTTAATTATGTGCAAAATATAATTTTTGGTTAATGTTATTCACATAGATAATCAAGGTTAGCTAATCAATCCTTTAACTATATTAATTTTTCAAAGGAAGAGTGCAATTATGTGAAGCACTAGGTACAAAATTTAAAAAGATATGTGATAAAACTTTATTAGGTCTCCCTCCTACATCTTCCACCAGCATTGCTAAGTGAAAGCTACCCTTAATGATCTATCTATTTGCTACTTTTCTTCCACTCAGCTCACTGACAAGCACAGAGAAACAAAGCTGCCAAAAATATGGAAATACGGGATAGACTTATGATGTCTTCAGATATTTAAACAACACAGCACATAAATAGAAAATGAGGTGCTTTTCTCTTGAGTATAGATGTTATCATCAATGTCCCTGAAATGTGCTTTGAAAAAAAATGATCTTAACCAGGAGCATTTCTAAACCTATCCTGTGCTTTTATACTGTTTTCAACCTGGAAGAAAAGACATTAATATTCATTTGGACTCTGCAGTCATTTTAAACTCAGACACATTATTCACTTCTACAGATGGATCATGTGAGTTATGGCTGATGCTGTACTTTGATAATATTGAGGCAAGGTATTAAACTGAGAAGCCATCATTTTATGTAGCCAAAAAAATGGGATCACACAGTAGGTAGGGGATTTAAAAATATATATATTTGTGTAGTTTAAAACTAAAAGTGCTAGGAAAAGACAACTTCAACACCTTGAGGATCGAGAGATTAAAAACATAAGAATTAAAGTTTTGATTAAATATTGGTAATAAACTAACACTGCTGACAAATAATACTCAAACATACTCGAAGCCTTATGGTAAAAGTCAAATGTCACTTCTTCTTCAGGAGCTTTTTGAAGTTGTTGCTTCTCTTCTAGTAAACCCAATGCTAGAATATGAAATGCCTGAAAAAGAAAAAAATGAAAAAAATTCTTTAAAACTGTGCCTCTTCACATAAATATATTTAAACTGAGGTACGAAAATAAGTAAGGGGATTGAAATAAAAATAGGCAATGGTTGTGGACAAACAATTCACAGAAGGAAAAATGATGAATACACAGATGAAAGATGTTAAACCTCACTTAAAATTAAATATCAATTGAAGCAAGAAAATCCTATTTACCACCTATTAGAATAGCAAAAAATTTGAAGTTTAGTAACACAAGGATGGCGAGAGTTTTGGGAAGTAAGTACTTTTCACCACACTGGTGATAGGAGAATAAACTGGTTTATCTCTCTTTAAGGCCAATTTGACAATACCTATAAAAAATGTAAAGGTACAGAACCAGTGCTAGGAATTAGTATGAAAGATATACCCACTTAAGAATACAAAAGTAATTGTAGAAGGATGTTTATTTTAGCGTGTTTTATTATAGCAAAGACCTAAAAACAAACTGAATGTTTATTAATAGGACACTAGTAAAATGCACAAGGAGCTCTGATGGCGTAGTGCCTAAGGCACTTGACTGCTAACTAGAAGGCTGACAGTTCAAACCCACCAGACATTCCTTGGAAGGAAGATGGGGCAATCTACTTCCGTAGCGATACTGCCTCGGAAACCCAAGGAGGGGTCACTATGAGTCGGGTCCGACTCGATGGCACATAACAGCAACACACAACAGTAAAATGCATTATGATATATCCATACAACGGAATATGCAGCCATCGAGAATGAGGTAGGCCTATATGTGCCAATGTGGAGTGCTCTCCAGAATATACAAACCTTTGTTGTTGTTGTTGTTAAGTGCCGTCGAGTCGTTTCCGACTCATAGCGACCCCATGCACAGCAGAACGAAACACTGCCCGATCCCGCGCCAGCCCCACAATCCCTGCTATACTTGAGCTCATCATTGCAGCCACCGTATCAATCCCAGTACCCCACAAACCTTTAGGGGTACTTATCTCCTCAATAGGGCACTGGGAGGCAGGAGGCAAAAATTTAACTTTTCATTTAAAATAAATCCCTATGGTTTGAAATGTTTTTAATGAATGTATTTATCACTTTTGTAACAAACCTGAGATACACATTCATCATGACACTATCTACAGCTCTTGCACACCCAGGAAAAAAGAAAATTTAGTAAGGCAAAAAGTACTAAATACTCAGGTACAGCTACCACCAGTGGAGTGATTAGGTAATTTATAATAATCTCAAGAGAAAATAGCTGCTTCTACTGAATGAGGTAATTTTCATAACAACGCTATGAAATAATTACTCTGAAATCTATTTTACCAATAAGAAAATTATTACTTTCTCCAAAATAAAAATGTGGTGGAACCCAGGATTCAAGCCTAGCCCTACCTGCCTTCAAAGCCTGTATTATACTGTCTCTCATGTTGTAGTTATTGCTGTTAGGTGCTGCAAGTTGATTTTGACTCCAAGCAACCCCATCTGACAGAGCAGAACTGCCCCACAGAGTTTCCTTGGATGTAAACTTTATGGGAGCAGATTGCCAGGTCTTGCTCCCGAGTGGCTTGGTAGATTCAAACTGCAGACCTTTGGGTTAGCAGTCAAGTATTTAACTACTGTGCAACCAGGGCTCCTTTGTAATACATGTGAAATAAAAAATATAATAAATCATGATTAACAATGACATGCCAATTTACTATTAGTATGAGCAGGCCTTTTTTTGATTTTTTTTTTTTTTAAAACATAAATGGTTCCCAAGATATTAAAAATATGACAGTGAGTCACTAGGGAAATATATACCATGGTAGATTGCCCAATCTTCCTTCTGAGGAATGCTCGGAAGGAAGATTGGGCAATCTACTTCCGTTAGTGATACTGCCTCAGAAACCCAAGGAGGGGTCTCGATGAGTCGGATCTGACTCAGTGGCAGAGGGGTGTGTGTGTGTGTGTGTGTGTGTGTGTGTGAGAGAGAGAGACAGAGAGAGAGAGAAGCTATTTTTAATGACCCTTAGGACTTTAGATGTGCTTCTGATTGAACTTAGAAAGTTAGAATAATGACCTTATCCAGATCCCTAAAAACTCTAGAACTCAAAGTAGAGATAATATTCCAGGTATACATACCATTTGGAGCATCCCTTCAGTCCACAAGTTAGATTCTGTGTCTATTGCCCGCTCAAATATGGTCCTGAGAATATACATCATGATATCACAATTCAGAAGGTTAATCACTTTGCTGAAAGCAGGGCAGAATTCAGGAGGCGGTGGTGGTGGCAATGCTGGGAGGAGGGAGATGTAGGTGAATGAGAGAAGAGACAAACATAGGTACATTTTTATTTTGGTTATTACACATGCTAAATCACAAATGTGAAAACTATAGATTATATGCAAAACAATATAAGATTTTTCCTATTTTTAAAGCACTGAAAATATCAATGTATGTCATGTCACTATGTTAATCATCCAAAATAAATTCCATTTAATATAAATTTAAAATTCTATTAACACTACTGTAAAATGATACAACCACTGTGGAAATCAGTATGGCAATTCCTTAAAAAGTTGGAAACAGAAATACAAATTGATCCAGCAATTCCATTACTAGGTATATAAAGAAGTGAGAGCCAGGACACAAATAGATATATATACACACCTATGTTCATCACAGCACTATTTATAATAGCAACAAGATGCAAACAACCTAAGTGCCCATCAACAGAGGAATAGATGACCAAACTGTGCTACACACACAATGGAACACTATACAACACTAAAGAATGACGTAGAATCTGTGAAACACTGCTTAACATGGGTGAACTTGAAAAGCATCATGTTAGTGAAACAAGCCAATCACAGGACAAATATTGTATTAGTCCACTATTTTAAAAAGTCAAGGAAAGTTTATATTTGGAAAGAAACTTTGTTGGTTATTAGAGATGGGAGGGGAGAGGAGGGAAATCTGCTAGTTTTTAAAAAAAGAAAAAACAAAATATACGTACATACATACATACCAAAGATTATTATTAGTGGTTACCAGCAGTCGAAGGGAGGGGCAAAAAGGAAGCTTTTGTTTGCAGGGCATTGAGTTTGTACTAATGGTGGTGGAATATTTTGGAAAAGGATAGCAATAATGGTAGCGCAACATGAAAAATGTCATTAGGATCCCTGCTATAAATGTAAAAGTTATGTTGGTGAATGTTTTAGTGTATATGTTTTCACCACAAAAAAAATAAACAAAAAACAAAAAAAATCTATCACGACTAACATAGGCCATATCTTTTTTTTTTTTTT
>NW_006921613.1:17715639-17716792 GCF_000298275.1 Orycteropus afer afer | reverse complement strand
GAGCTGTCTCCCTGTGCATAAGCAGCCCTTCCTTCTCCCATGATTGTTCTCTCCAGGGCGTGTGTCTACTTGAGGTAAATGTTTAATTCACATGCATAGGCCATATCTTAATATGTGAATGAGAAGCAAAAGGTTCTTTGTACCTCTCTTAGTTGCCCACCCTCAAAAACAAAAACAAAATACTGTATATGCTTTGCTGCCACAAAAACACAGAAAATGAACTGATTCAGAATCTCACTTTTTACCTTCATCTTTGTTTTCTTGTTTTCTCCTTTTCTTCTGCATATGTTCAGCCTACAAAAAGAAATCTATTATTAAATACACTTGTTTGGCAAATATTTTGTTTGGCAAACACGAAACAAATGGAATGTTTTCAAGCAGGCAGAAAAGACCCACCAACCTATTTTTGGCACTGAAACACGCAATCAAAATCCTGCTTTATCCCAGAAACAAAGTGGCCAATCTTAGGGAGGTCACTGCTAAATACACGAGTAATAGCTTTCATCAAGAATTTGGTCTTCATTCCTTCATCCAATAATATTTACTGAGTGCCTGTTTTGCGCACTGTACACTGTGCCATGGGCAGGAAATTATTCATTTTATAATGATAAAGCCAGATATCCCCTTAGCTAAGTGATCAAACTTAATATCACCCTTAATGGGACAGACATGTTGTGCTTTCTGAAGTGATGAAATGATAAATTTATTATCCCCTATGTAATATTTTTTGGGGGGGGGGGGTTATGTAGTATTCTTGCCAAAAAATATTTAATTTGAATGTAATTATGAAAGTACAATCAGACAATACAGAATGTAACATCTAAAAGACAACTAGCCTCCCCACTAAGAAATGCCAATATTATCAAGGGCAAAAAAGGCAAAGATTATCCAAATTAAAGGAGACAAGAGAAACATAAAAACTAAATGAAGTACATGATCTTTGATTGACTTTCCCTCCCCTAAAATCAGTTATAAAAGACAATTTTGGTGTAATTGGGAAAATGTGAATATTGCCTATAATAACGTTGTTGTTGTTGTTATGTGCCATCGAGTCATACCCGACTCATAGTGACCCCTCCTTGGGCTTCTGAGGCAGTATCACTACGGAAGTAGATTGCCCCATCTTCCTTCTGAGGAGTGGCTGGTGGGTTTG
>NW_006921613.1:17693062-17714769 GCF_000298275.1 Orycteropus afer afer | reverse complement strand
GTGGGTTTGAACCGCCAGCCTTCTGGTTAGCAGTCAAGTGCCTTAGCCACTATGCTACCAGAGCTCCCGTTGAATCCCATAGATAGCATTACAAAGAAAAGTTCCAAGGCCAAAAGGACTATACCATATTTATTCTGCACATTAAATAGCTTTTAGTTTCTTCATTGAAAGAAGAAAAGACATAGCCTATTTTAAAAGTTATTTCAAAATAGTAATTCATATATAAACACAATCATAACAAATATACATTTACTACTAGTATTAATTTTTCAAATTTTAACAATTAATCTACCTAAAATCTTATTTCCATTTTATATACCTCAAAGAATCAAAGGATCTTAAAATACTGTTTAAATTCTACTACAGAAAACTCTAAAATTAATATATAAAATAAAAATGGACAGAATAATAACGAAGTTATAGCTTAGAATCAATGGGAAAGAGCCTATCAGAAAGCTTTATTTGCTTACTATCTAAATCACCTAATATCAAATGGACATTTCTCATTCATCTCCCAAAAACACTCATTTCTTTGACAAACTAAGTATCTACCATGTGCTCCTCATTCTATCCCTTCTAGTCTGTACTCCATTCTTGTTCTTAGGAGTTCAGGCAAGAACCTTAGAACTTCTACAAAGTACCCAAGGTACAAGAACAAAGATCAGTCTGTCTTTTAGAATAAGCAAAAATGTTAAGCACTTACTTAAATGTAGCCACTTTGTTTATGACACTCTCTAAGCCAGTTTCATTATTTTCCTGTTGAAACAATATTTTGGTCATTTTTACCTTTATGTAATAACTTACTCTTCTCTTACTGTAAATTAGAAGATATCTTTAACAGCATCCCTGAAGTATTTTGTAAATAATTAAAAAAAAGAGATCAAATTAAAAATTAGCTCTCAAGCTAATTAACTCTGCTTTGGGAAGCCCATTTCTTAATATAGCTCATATAAACTGCTTAAGGAAGAAATTTTATCAAAGTTTGCCTTTGATGTTTGTTTACACACACAGACACACACACACACAGCACTACTATTCAAAGAAAAGGAGTTTATCCTTAGGTCGTATGTTCATCACATTTAAGCCCATGCTATAGCGTTTCTAAAACCAAGGTAATAAAATAAGTGGGATCCAACCATTAATTTATACAAAACACACATGTAGATGTCTAAATATATTATATACATAGGCTTCTGCAATTATAAGTTTTTTTTTTTTCCTGATTTGCCTGAACTTTTCCTTGAAGAAGAAACACTATTTTTCATGAAGTCATTTAAAATCTGGTGAGCAGTAAAAAGTTAGCATATGCTATAAATTATTTTTTTTTGCAAAGTATGGTATGGTATATGGAATGATTTTAAATGTCACATAGGCATATATTTTTAAATTTTCAAATAGTTATTTGCTTATTTTAATACATATTAGGAAAAAATAACCTAGAACATTAAATCCACATTTCACAGATACTGCTATTTACTTTATCCCTATTCTAGCTCTCTGGGAAGCCTTGATAGCACAGTTCTTTAGAAAGAGCTCCCCAAAAACCCAGTTACCATCAAGTTGATTCTGCCTCACAGAGAACCCATGTGTGTCAGAACAGAACTGTATCCGTAGGGTTTTCAATGGCTGACTTTTCAGAAGTAAATTACCATGTTTTTCTTACAAGGAACCTTAGCGTGGACTGAATCTCCAACCTTTCAGTTATTACTTGACCATTTACACTATCCAAAGATGCCAGAAAGAGCCCAAATAAGTCTCTTTTTAGAATTATTTCTTCTAATACATTTCAGAACACTGGAAATAATGTGATACTCATAAATGTTAGGATTGTTACTTCAGTATCTGTACATATAAAAACATGAATACCACCTGTGGTGGCTATGAGAATGTACCCTTTAGACCTCCAATCCGGAAAAAAACAAACAAACTCACTGCCATTGAGTCGGAGCCAACTCATAGCAACCCTTCTTGGATATCTGAGGCGGTATCACTACAGAAGTAGATTGTCCAACCTTCCTTCTGACGAGTGGCTGGTGGGTTTGAACTGCCAGCCTTTTGGTTAGCAGTCAAATGCCTTAGGCACTATGCCAACAATAGAGTGAACTTAATTGACTATAGGCCTCAGCTGTTGTGGTCTGGTCACACCAAGGCCAGGCTTCCCACTGACTGCTTCCCAGACAATTAAGCACAGAAGAAATACTAAAGCAGACTCGCTCTGGGACACATGGGAAGGTGCCAAACTTTCCTTAGATGCCTGGTAGTCTAGGATGCTTTTATTCAACCTTCTTTCCCTCACCTTCAACAAAAGTCAGACTTGAATAGTGAAAAATACCAATCTCTCACAGGTATTACTTCCCCTAATAAAATATTAAATATATTTTCTTGATGTCTGCTTTAGACCAGACTAACACACCATTCAAAGAGTATTAGTATGAGGGAGCCCCCTTGTCCTCTGAAGACATCTTATTTTAAAGTAAACAAAAAGTCAAGGAGCTTCTTGCCCTATAAGGTCTTCTAAAATGCTCAGAAGGCCAGAATTAAAGTTCCCGAACACTAAAGGATGACTGGTGCTAGTTTTACATCTACAAAATAATGACATAGAACTTTTTGCTAAACATATTTTCCTAAAACAGATGTAGATTCCAATCAAACAAAAAGAAAAAATGATCCTAACTTGAAGTAAATGGAAAAAAAAAACACACTGGACTTACATTCTCAGGTAAATTTTTGGCAATGGCACTGTGTGGCATGGGTTCAATACAAAGCAAGTGAATAATTTCCCTCATTGTGACCTCTTCTTTCGTCACATTTCCCACTCCAGGTACGTAACGCTCTCCTAATACAAAGAATGAAAAGAAAAAGAATAATAATTAATTGCTTTCTATTTAAATTTCTCTCCATCAGGAGCACAGAACACTGCTTTAAATTAAAAGTCTATGAGAGAGGCCAGAAATAATTTAGACATGTTCCCAAAATTGAACAACAAAAGTCTGTTTGCTGAAAGACAGAGAGAAAAAAATGAGAACTGAAGGAAAACCCAGGGCTACTCTTTAGTTATGTATGCATACACACACACACACACACATACATATACATACACATAACAAACACGGTCCCTCTATTAAATTAGCATGTATTTCTAATAGAGAAAACAAGGTAGATAGCATTGAAGACCATTACCAAACAATAATTTTTCATTCAAGATCTTCCTTGATTTTGTCTCTACTTGTTATTTAAGAATGAACAAAGTGAACAACTGAAAAACAACTTTTAAGTATTGTGGTGTAGAGAATTAAAAGGTATGGCTTTTCTAGCCATAGTCTCTATAACTCCCATTTTGCCTTGAACAACTGAGTAGCTGCTTGTTAAAGCCATCCACCTGGGCAGCACAAAGTAATCTTCTGGGAAAGTTCTCTCTCCGGTGTACAGAACTCTGATGTTGGGAACTGACTGGTTTTGGCACCCTGCCAGGCTCAAAATGAGCCCTTCTAGAGGCAGAGGGAATCTCTCTGACTGCTGGCTGAGAGAGATGCACTGCTGAGATAGTTGCAGAGAGAGACTGCCGGCTGAGAGAGACTGAGTGTGTTTCTGAACTTGAATTGTAGCCTGTTGCTTCCCTAATAAATTCCATAATCCATGAGTTCTGTGTGGCTACTGCAGTGAATTATTGAACCCAGCACAGAGGTGGTGGGTGCCACAGGAGGGACGGTTGGTGTGAGGCTTGTTAAGAGGCCTGGAGGGTGGTGGCATGTCCGGCCTCATAGGAGCAAGCCTTGGGCTGCTGATGGTGATTCTGTCTTCCTCTTGTGGAGTTAGAGGAGGTCAGAGATGCCACCTCCCTGCCCCTTTAGCAAGTGTTAAGTGACAAAAAAAAAAAAAAGTATTATATATCAGGAATGACTGGTGTTGCAAAAATGCTCACATATCAAGGTTTCCATTTTTCATCTCAATAAATCAACAAATGGAGAGATAACATAGGTAAATCAATTATGGCAACTTCACTGCTTCCAATAACATCTAATTTCCTATTGCTTCAAGAAGGCTTGCAACATCACTAATATTCAACACTATAGCATGTGCACAAAACCAAACCAAAAACCAAACCAAAAACCAAACTCACTGCTGTTGAGTCGATTCTGACTTATAGCGACCCCTCCTTGGGTTTCCAAGGTGGTATTTCTATGGAAGTAGATTGCCCAATCTTCCTTCTGAGGAGTGGCTGGTGTGTTTAAACCACCAGCCTTCTGGTTAGCAGTCAAATGCCTTAGGTGCTAGGCCAAAAGACCTATGATATCTACCATAGGGCTACAAACAGAGGAAACCCTTGTCTGAGACTTGGATTCTAGAACTTTGATAAATAGTACTTTCTATTTAGTTAATTAATTTGATTCCTCTTTACATTTATAAAGTATTTAATACTCTTCTAACTTTTTTCATCAAGAACAGTATCTCCTAGAATTTTAGTGCTATAAGGAAACATACAGATCATGCCTATCACCTTCACATTTTACATATCAAAGAGTTTGAAGCCCAATGCATATAAATGATATGCTCTTGATAGCTGGCAACAAGACCAAGACTAGATCTTCTGATTCTAAATTCAAATTTTTTTCTATTTCTTTGTTTTTTCCATTATAAAATCAGAAACTACAAAGTTTTTGTTTTAAATGTTGACATCCTCAAAGTAATGAATTTATACTCAACAAGACAGCAAATCTTAACTAAATTTCAAGTCACATACAAAGGAAAAAAAAAATTCAACAAATTTAGATAATTACAGTGAAATAGTAACAACAAAATAGCAAAAAATAAAATAGTAAAAATATAGTACAATATTAGAAATTCTTCATATACTACTGTAAGAACAAATACAAAAATCTCAAGTTTTTTTTATAAAAAATATATAATTTGATGAAAGTGTATGATTAACTTAAAAACTTTTATGCACTGTTAATTAGCTCATTTTTTTTCCCATCAGTTTCCTACTGGAAAACTCTGGACAGGAAGAGTTAGCAGCCTGGAAGATTTATATCTCACCTAGCAACAAAGGGTAATCACACTTTCTATAGAGATGACCCCCAGCAACTAGCTCTTTGACAAAGCCTCTAAATTGTGTAGCTGGCCAATAATACTGAAAATACCATGGAATGCTAAAGGAACCAACAAATCTATACTAGAAGGAGTGCAGCCAGAATGCTCTTTAGAAGCAAGAATGACCAGACTTTGTCTTACCTCCTTCAGTCATGTTTTCAGAAGGGACCAGTCCCTGGAGAAGGATATTATGCTTGGTAAAGTAGAAGATCAGTAAAAAAGGGGAAGTTTCTCAACAGGATGGACTGACACAGTGGGTACAATGATGGGTTCAAGCACTGCAAGGATTGTGGGCTGGCACATGACTGGGCAGTATTTCGTTCTGTTGTACATAGGGTCCCTATGAGTCAGAACCAACTCGACGGCACCTAACAACAACAACAATGGCTAGAATCCTCACTAACCTCATTGCTGTTGAGTCAATTTTGACTCATAGTGACCCTAAAAAGACAGAGCAGAACCACCCTGTGGGGTTTCCAAGGCTGTAATCTTTAGTGAAGCTGACTACATCTTTCTCCTGAGAAGCAGCTGGTGGGTTCAAACCACTAACGTTTTGATTAGCAGCTGAGCACTTAACAATTGCATCACTAGGGTCTATCCTCACTAAGACCTATAAATACAAAACAGTATCTGATGAAGAAAAGGACATAGTAAAAGATAAAGGCCAGAATGAGAAGTCAAGAACAAGATGATAGCATTGGATGCCTCCAGCTGTTAAAATCAAGAGGTTATGATATACAGTACATTTGTATTCAATAGGTTGGAAGAATCTACATATGTTTCTGCAAGGAAATATACACATTTCTAAAGGTCAATGTCACAATAACTTGAAACATTACTTCTGCCAAAGAACAATTTTTTTTCCCTCTTCCCTAAGTTAAACATAGCCAATATAGGCATAAAGTAATCCAATAGAATAACCCAATAAAAATATATTTTACCTAGACCTGTATTATGTTCAAATTTCCCTCAGAGATGTATGTAATAAACACACATACACACACACACACATATTTGAGCACTAAATGTATAATAGGTGTTTTTCATCCATATTTCTATGTGGGATCATCATATCCATAGACTTCAAAAGAAGGCCCAATGATTATAAGTCAGATATTGAAAAACAAAGTTGTTAAATTTGTGATATTTTAAAAAGGAAGGTTTTTAAACTTATAAATCATGAGTCACATTAATCTCTACCTAATATTCAACACTGTATTTTAGAGAGCAATAAAATGATAAATCATAGTTCTTACTAATGTTCTTTTAAAAAAGTTAACCATGATCTACTTCAAAACATGTTTAATCTTACCTACAATATAGATGAGAACCTGAAGCATTTCTTCTATTAGTGTATTATATTGTTTAATCAAATCCTACAGAATTGAAAAAGAATAGATTAGTTACCTATCTAAGAACCCCAAACTTCCATATAATATGTATTTCTATAAAAGACTCATGGTCTACCCAGTCCACTATTTGTTTCAGACCACAGCAACAGATAGCTATGAGTAGTAATAATTCCCTTTTTTGACATGAAATTCGACACAGTTCACAATACCTGGCACATAGTAAGAACTCAAAAATGAATGTTAAATATTATTTTCATTATTATTCTTCATATAGCCTTAAGTCAACACACTAATTCTAGTCCATAACTCTTTTTCCTAGATTGTTGAGAAAGCAGCTTCAAGTAGATACCAAACAGTTATGATGAGATTATCCTTTCCTAACACACCTCTTATTTAAGTATTACAGCAAATCAGATACTCAGTTTCACTAAATGAATATGAAACATGACTAAAAATTAGCTTTGCAATCATTATCTTATTCTTTGGCCATTTACAAGCAGCTTCTAATTTGAAAGAGTAAGTGCAGTGTAGTAAATTACTTAGCGTGGCTTTTCTACCCATAAGTCTTTGTAAACTCCAAGGTGGGATTTTCTATGAGCAATTGAGGAGCTCCTGATTGCTGAAGGTATCCACCTGGAGTATTTCTGTTGGGAGTGGCATAAAACAATGTTCTGGGAGGTACCCACTCTCTCTCAGGTGCTTAGAGTTCTGATGCTATGATTGGCTAGTTTGACCACCCTGACGGGCTCAAAAGGAGGCCTCCTAGAGGCAGAACGCTCTCTGACTGCTGGTTCAGGGAGACGTGCTGCCGAAAGAGACACGCACCCCTGAAAGAGACACGCGTTGCTGAGAAAGAGACGCAAGAGACACACATCGCTGAGTGAGACACTGAAGGACGAGCACTGCTGGGAAAGAGACTGTGAGAGACTGCTGGCTGAGGGACGGTGGGCTGGGAGAGAGACTGAGCATTTTTCCTGAACCAGAGTTGTAGCCTGTGGTGCTTCCCTAATAAACCTCATAATCTGTGAGCTCTGTGTGGCCATTGCAGCGAATTATCGGACCCAGGAGAGAGGTGGTGGTGCTTTGGGAGGAACGGTTGGTGAAAGGGCTGGAGGGAGGCAGCATGTCTGGCCTGGCAGGAATAGGCCTTGGGTTACTGCTGGTAATCCTGTCTTCCTCTTGTGGGGTTCTAGGAGGTAGAATATGAGGTATCCTTGCCGTTTTAGCAGTAAGTAAAGTGCTTTCATATATTCCAAATAGTCAAAGGCTGTATTATAAGCTGGTATTTCAAAAATTAAAACAATAATGATGTGGTCTGATAGAGACTGGTAGAACTCCCAAAACTAAGGTCCTCAGACACCCTTAAAGCCTGGAAATGAATTTACCTTCATGGCTCAACTTTCAGCCAAACAATAAACACGTCTATAGGGTGAATGGTAGGAAATACCCGGGAAGTACACACTCATTAGAACAATCAACCATAAGAGATCAAAAAGGAAGCCATTGCCCAGGAATAAAGCTAAGAAGGCAGGAAGGCACAGGAAAAAAGAATGAACAAAATGGTAAACACAGGCAGGAAGCGGGAAAAGAGCCGTTACACTGTAGGGAATGCAATGAATATCAAAAAACAAAATGTATATGAATTGATGAATGGAAAACCAATTTGCTGTGTAAACTTTCATCCAAATCACAACTAAAGAAACAAAACAAAACAATGTGACAAAACACCACAGGACAAATTAAAAATTGTGAAAAATGTAACAAATACAGTAGATGAAGGGTTACTATCTTTACTAAATAAAGAGCTTTTATAAAAACAGAAAAAAAGTAAACTATAAGAACAGATAATTCATTACCAAGAAGAAAAAAAAAGGTCAATAATTACAAAATCATAGCCAACTTCACTGATAATTAAGGAACTGCAATTTAAAATGAAATGCCATCTTCTACTTATCAGACTGATAAAGATTAAAAATAATTCTAATACCAGTGCTATTACAGATGTACATACTGCTGGAAAGAACTTAAAATCAACATTTTTTTTTAGAGTAATTTGACAGTGTGTATTAAGAGGCTTAAAAAAGGGTATGCTGCCTTATCTATCAAATTCACATCTAAAATTTATCTTAGTGAAATAATCAGACAAGTATGCAAACATTTTTTAGGTCCAGATAGGTTTAAAAAGACCAAAAACCTAGAAAAACCTCTTTAACAATAGGGAACTGGCTAAAGTATAATGCATTTGTACACTGGAATACTATGTAGCATTGAAAAATAATGATGTTGCATATTTATTTAACACAAGGAAAAACTTGTTAAGGTATTTTGTAAAGCACAGAAAGCAGGCTACAAAAAACATGTAGACAAAATCTAACTCTTGCTTTAAAAACAAAGACATCAAAACTGTAAAAGTCATCATCTCTAGGAGGCAGTATTTCATGAGATTCTTCATTTCCTTTTTGTTAATCTCTATTTTCTAATTTTTCTAGACTAAAAAGATTATGTAAACATACATATATACACATATATATGTCATATGTACGTATATGACTTGGAAGAAAGAAATTTTTAAATATGATTAAAACCAAAACCAAAAATCACACTCACTGCCATCACATAGACTTCTACTCATAGTGACCTCTCCTTGGGCTTCTGAGGCAGTACCTCTATGGAAGTAGATTGCCCAATCTTCTTTCTGAGGAGTGGCTGGTGGGTTTGAACCCCCAAGCTTCTGGTTAGCAGTCAAATGCCTTAGGCACTATGCCACCAGAGCTCCCATGATCAAAACAGTAACAATATCCTCTTTGGAATTATTTTACTTATCAGTTTCTGTTGTTTACCTGGTCTTTTGTGGATATGGTCTTGTTAAAAGCATCAACAAGTTCATACCTCTGAAGTACCAGTAACAAGAACGTGTTGGGATCCATTAAAGATGCACCAATCTGTAAAAGAAATCCAGCAACATATTTTTCATATAGTAAATGGAGAAATACTTTGTACTAGAAGTGTCAGAAAAATTACAAGTTTATAGATTATAATGTAATAGCCTTTCCATTTCTATGCTACCTTATTGAGTTTTAACAGTGAGAAAAATTTAACTAAACTTAAAAATAACTATAATATCCTGTATTATTAGAAAAGAATTTAAGAAGGAAGGTTATGATATAAATATCAAAAGTAATATAAATAGGTACCTGAAGCATGATGATATCTTTATCATACATTTCTTCTCTGCATTTAACATCTTGGTAGTAAAATACCTATAAAATAAATAGATAGATGCTAAAAGAAATATTTTGTTTCAAGAAAAATTTGCAACAAAACCTATTCTTAAATGTAAATCAATGTGTTACTATAATAATGATTAAAGTCATAACTATAAATGATGGCCACTCTAATGGTTGTACATGTCTATACGAGAATAGTAAGTATGTGTATTGTGTATGTTGTTAGTTCTGAAATTAAATCTTAAGTTATTTCTACTCCACCAGCTACCCAAAACAAAAGAACCCCAAAACATATTCTTAACATTTTCTCTAAACCAAAAGCTCAGAACTCCTTAGAGGCAAAAAATAAATTTTAAGTCTATTAATCATTTTAAGGGTCTTGTAAAGATAAAATGAGAAAATATGGTATAAACATACTTCAGAGTCAAAAATATATTATAAATACAGTAGCTACTATTCTCAACTAATGTAATGATTTATTTCTCCTAAGTTTAAAATACCTACTTCAATACAAGTAAACCAATTTCTACCATTAATCATAATGGTAATCATAATCATTTTTCTCCCAAGTGGTATCTTTACAAGTCTGTTTTTCCACCTTTTAGGAAAACCCTTCTTATTTGCTCTAAAACAGAAGAAAAAATTTTTAAGATGACCTTTAATTAAGACAGATGGTAAGAAGACTAAAAATACTCCACTAAGTTAATCCTCAGAAGTGAGATATATTAATAGGAAACTTCTGTTTGTATCACTGGCTTTCATTTAATCTATCCACTCAAGCACCCTAGTTTCTTATAATTAAGATAGAATAAGTGGTAAATAATTGGGAAGAAGGTTGTCTTCATTCTCTAGTGCTGCTATAACAGAAATACCACAGGTAGGTGGCTTTAACAAAGAGGAATTTATTTTCCTACAGTTTAGGAGGCCAGAAGTCCAAATTCAGAGTGCCAGCTCTAAGGGCTGGGTGAAGGCTCCTTGACCTTGGGTTTTAGCTCTACTTTTTGTTCCAAGCCCACTGGTGCTGGCAGCATCTCCTAACTTAGGCAGCTGCAGGCTGCTGAAGCTGATGAACTCAAGATCAGCAGGTAAAATGGCACAATCCCAAGATCAACAAGCAACACAGCAGGCCACTGTTCAAGTCCAGAAAAATCCCAAGATCAGCAGAAATATGGCCCAAAATGTGCCAAAAGCTAGAGACCCTTCTCAAAGATTCTCTATATATACTAGAAGCAGTCCACATCCTGAAGATAACCAACAAGCTCACAGCAGATTCCACCATGGAGCTGGATTACACCATATCCAATATCATCATGGGGAATAACCATATCCAGCTACCAAGCCACTCAAAACCACAGTCCAGCTAAGTTGACACAGAACCTTAATTATCACAAAGGAGAAATGTCTATTATTTCATTTATAATAGTTTATACAAGAGAATCGAAAGAAAATACTCAGCAAAATCCAGGGTCATGAGGTAGATTGATATAAAAGCAAAGAAAGAAAAAAAAATATAGCAATCAGAGAATGTATGAATAATATACCTTGCCATACCTGGCTAATAAGAGAAAGCCCATTTCTTCGCCACATCTCAGCAACAACCTGGGCAACCAATACCAGACAGCGCAAAGGATATTCCACCAGGACTTCTATTTGAAAGTCCTCCTGAAACAGAATGAGGTCAATTTCATTATTCTCCCAGGGCTTGGATGTATCTCAAAATTATGATACTATATATTCCTCAGTTTTTTTCACATGAAAAATGGGAAGGCTTGAATTAGATGACTTCTAAGTCCCTGTGATTTAGATTTTGATGTACTATATAGAGACATAAAATTAATAATGATAATTACTTAGGTGGATTTCAAAATATTATTTTCCTTCCCACTCATCAAACAAGGGGTATTTAGAATTAGAAGATAAGCACATCAACACTAAATAGAGTCACTTACAAAAGGCACAAATTCATGAAGTCTTGAAACAGCACCTAACCTGCTTAAACGCACATGAAGACCTAAAGGTAAAAAAAGGAGAAATACAAAAAAGCAATTAAATTTGTTTCTGGATTAATGCATCAAGTTTGGAAACCTGTGTGATTTAAATGCATGTTTGTTGAGTTTAGAAATGACATCCTGGAATACCAACTTTTGACTTCTATTTCTGAATCATCAATATATGTCAGTAACACTTAAGATCCAGTATTATGTAAGGTGATACATTTTACATTACAGAAAAATGTTGCCTCTCCAAGGGACTTATATCTAAGATTTATAGCGGAAGAGTAAACGACTACTCTTATGTACACACACACACACACACACATACATAAAGTTCTAAAGTAGGTAAAACTCATCTATAGTGACAAAAATAAGATCCATGGGTGCCTGGGCTTTGGAGTTGAGGAGGGGGGAGGATGCCTGGAAAGGTGTAATAAATAACATTTTATGATGATGGAAATGTTCAAAATTTTGACTGGGGGGAGGGGAGTGTTGGTTACAGGGATACATATGTTTGTCAAAACTAAATTACTTATACACTTAAAATATGTTCATTTTAGTATTTATAAATTATACTTTGATAAAGCTGCTAAAAAGAAAAATCCCTGATGTAGGTCTGATTTAAATGGAAATGCAAATAAAAAAATCATTAAAGTCTATGAATTTTTTTGTTTTAGTGGTGGGAGGAACAGTGACACAGACAATATACTGGTGAAATCAGTCAGAGAGTAGGGTTACAACCAACAAGAAGATATTCATTATATTTAAATGTTTTGGTGAGGATAACTTAATAAGTTAGTCCTTAAATGTAAACTATAAGGATTCACCAGATGACTCAGCTAACAAAGGCCCAACTAAAGAAACAAACATTGATGTTCTGGGGCCAGCTCCTTAAAAGACAATGACAGATCTTAATTGCAGTATCTGGCCTGAGTATGTGTATATATACTGGCCAGGGAATAAAAAGAGAATTCTACTATTTTGAACATCTAGAAAATAAAATTATAAAATCATGCAAAATAAAACACTCACCAGCAAGAGTCCTGGAGAGAGGCAGATGTATGCTTACAAGATCCTCAGATACTCTGTAGGACTTTGTTCTCAGAGTATGACCACACAATTGTACTACTGTCTTACTACTAGACATGAAATTTGTACTGCACCTCATCACAGCTTTGTGACATTCTTTATAAGCCACTAGTAACAGTTCTTCCTAAATAGAAAATGAAAATAAGTCAGTACCTACTTTAGCATGCATTGTTTGACAAATGTTTGTGAATATAATATGAGCACAAAACTGCTCTATATATTACTAGGGCCACCTATACAGGATATGCAAATGGGCAGGAACTGTAAGACAAATACACATATAATCAAAGAAAACTGCAAGTGTCATGTAAATGATATAAGCATATTACCTTAAAAGGACAAAGAAAGGAATCATAGACAAATGTGAAGATATTATCATAAAAATAGCTTTCCGAAAGGCGCCTAAAAGAATATGTAGAATTTAAGTATGGGGAAAAGATGAGGAGAAGGTATTACTGTAAACAAACATGTAAAATAAACAGATACAAATAAAAGAAAATACTATTCAGGTAAGTAAATCAAAGGTTTATGAGATGAGTGAATTCCAACTCACAGTGACTTTATAAGACAGAGTAGGACTGACCCATTGAGTTTTCTAGGCTGTAATCTCTACAGGAACATCTGTAAAAGGCTTTTTTCCTGTGGAGCTACCAGTGGATTCAAATCTCTGACCTTTCAGTTAGCAGCTGAGTGCTTAACCATTGTGCCATCAGGGCTCTTTATGGGTAGGATTAGTTAGCAATTAAGCTGGAAATATGTCTTGGTATCAGCATGTGAATACACAGGCAATGTCTGAAGGGTAATGATGTAGTCAGTGCACTGCTTTAAGAAGAATTAATGGATGTCACCAATGATGATAGATTTGGAGAGTAAGGAGTCAAGGAGACTAACAGGAATACTGTTATAAAGTCCAGATGTAAGGGTGATATGGGTCTGAACTAGGTAGGCGCAGTGAGGACAGAAAAGAATTAACCCATAGAAAATAAGTTCAGATTATAAAATAAATAAATTTGGAGTATAAGAAAGAATCAAATCTACGTGAGTATGGTAGGAAGAAAGAAGGGTCAACGGTCACCCTCTAAGAAAATGTTTCTCATAATAACTTTCTAAACAAAAGGAACTGCAGGGTCAAATAAATTTGGGGAGCACCCCTCTTAGAAATGAGCATAATGACTAAAGAGTGAGAAATGAGTGGTTTAATAAATTCTATTTAATTTTGCCCAACCTAGCATTGCCAGTCTTATGTGTTCCCCTTCAAAACATGTTAGCATCTAACATAAAGAACAGGGTCTGAGAATTGCTGTATGGATGAATGCATGAATAGTAGTGCATGAAAAGAACAAAAGAAGAAGAGAAAATGCAAACTAGAAATAGAAAGAAATGACAAAAAAAATCTATCTCAGGTTGAAATGTAAGAATAATATCTAAGCAGAAATGTCTGACACCCAAAACAGTAGTTATACTATAGCTTGGGATAATCATCCCTTGGAGGTTTTAGTTGAAGTGGTAGAAATAAAAGAACCTATAAGAAAGAAAACATTAAGGAATACTATCACTTAGCAAGCAGAAGGAACTGAAAGAAGGGCAATCATTGATTGAAAAGGGCAATCAATATTAAAAGTATTGTGTTGTTGTTGTTATGTGCCGTCGAGTCAGACCCGACTCATAGTGACCCCACCTTGGGTTTCCGAGGCAGCATCACTACGGAAGTAGATTGCCCAACCTTCCTTCCGAGGAGTGGCTGGTGGGTTTGAACCACCAGCCTTCTGGTTAGCAGTCAAATGCCTTAGGCACTATGCTACAAGACCTCCTATTAGAAGTATTGTTTTTGTTGTTGTTGCTGTTGTTATGTGTTGTTGAGTCGGACCCGACTCATAGCGACCCCTCCTTGGGTTTCCAAGGCAGTATCACTATGGAAGTAAATTGCCCCATCTTCCTTCTGAGGAGTAGCTGGTGGGTTTGAACCGCAAGCCTTCTGGTTAGTAGTCAAGTGCCTTAGGCACTACGGTACCAGAGCTCCTATTAGAAGTATTAGGATAATGCAAATTTGTGAAAATCTTAAGTAGGAAGTTTTAAGAAGATTAAGGTATTAAGGTTCTCAGCAGAATACCTGCTACAGACAATTCAAGGAAAATGGGCACTTAGAAAAAGACCTCTGAATTTGATTACTAAACAATCCTTTGAGATTTTTCTGAAAGTAGATTCTATGAACTGGTAAGGGCAGAAGCTATAGAACTGGCAGGAGCTAAAATCTGAAGACAGGAAATGTAGATGACATCAGCAAGTTTCCAACAATTGTGCATGTCCCCCACAAGCATGAAGGGAGCCAAAATACGTGTTCTGAGTAGCTGACAGACAACATTTCCTGTCACTATTATTCTATAAAGCTATTGTGCCAGATTAAAGTCTACTGTATCTGTGAGTATGACTTCCACTCTGAACTTGTGACCAATTAACTAGTGGTAGGAGAGAGAAGGAAAAAAAGAGAGAGAGAACACAGTTCATAGCTGTTGCAGGGACATATAAGGAGGCTTTTATTATTATTGATTTTAAGGATGGGCAGAAGAGTGAATGAGTAGGAAATTCAAGAAGAGGTAACTGAGGAAGTAAGCTCCAGTAAGAATACAGGGTGGGATCAAGAGCCTAAGTAGAGGCTTTAATTTTAGAAAGAGACAAAAATGAAAAAAGCAATAATGAATTTACAGAAGAATCAAGTTACTGGATAAACTATGGTGACAGGTATAGAGAAAAACCAGAGAAAATAAAATAATTTGATTCAGATAATGTCAATTTTCTCAGAAAACAAACAAATAAGGTAATCTTAGCTAAAGGAAATCAAGAGTAGCATTGTTTGTTTAAAGAAGATAATGATCTAAAATTATTACTTAAGGGAATATAATTCTATGTTTTGAAATCAATTTTTTAAATGGCTTAACACACATAACAAACTCTTCTCAAAGAATAATCATCTTTCTCCATTTGGGATATTTAAAAATCTATATGGTCTTGATACCAAAGCCAGGTAAAGACATCATTCAAAAGGAAAACTACTGAAGAATGCTGAAAGTACCATGGACTGCTAAAAGAACTAACAGATCTGTCCTGGAGGAAGTGCAGCCAGAATGCTCCTTGGAAGCAAGAATGGCCAGACTTCGTCTCACCTATTTTGGTCATGTTGTAAGAAGGAACCATTCCCTGGAGAAGGGTGTCATGCTTGGTAGGGTGGAGGGTCAATGAAAGAGGGGGAGGCCTTCAACGAGATGGATTGACACGGTGGCTGCAATGATGGGCTCAAGTATAGCAGGGATTGTGGGGCTGGCGCAGGATCGGGCAGTGTTTCGTTCTACTGTGCATGGGGTCGCTATGAGTCGGAAACGACTCGACAGCACTTAACAACAACAACAACAATATCCCTCATGAATATAGATGTAAAAATCTTCAACAAAATCCTAGCTAACAGACTCAAACAACATACCAAAAAACTAATTCATTTTGACCAAGTGGGGTTCATATTAGCTATGCAAGGATGGTTCAACATTAGAAAAACAATCAATGTCATCCACCACATAAATAAAACAAAGGAAAAGAACCACATGATCATATCAATGTAGAGAAGCATTTGATAAAATCCAACACCCATTCCTGATAAAAACCCTCAGAAAATAGGAATAGAAGGAATATTCCTCAACATAATAAAGGGCATCCATGCAAAACCAACAGCCAACAACATTATTTTTAATGGAGAGAAACTGAAACCATTCCCCTTGCGAACAGGAACCAGACAAGGATGCCCTCTATCACTACTTCTACTCGATGTTGTATTAGAAGTCCTAGCCAGGGCAGTAAGGCCAGAAAGGGAAATCAAAGGCATCCAAAATGGTAAGGAAGAAGTCAAACTATTCCTATTTGCTAATGATATGATCTTATACCTAGAAATACTCAGTAAAAAATCTACTAAACTAATTGAGAGACTTAGCATTGTGGCAGGAAACAAGACCAACATACAAAAATCAGTTGGAATCCTCTACACCAGCAAAGAGATTGCTGAAAAAGAAATAAGGAAATCAATACCATTTACAATAGCTACCAAAAAAATTTAAAATACTTGGTAATAAATCTTACCAGAGACACAAAAGACCTGTACAAAGAAAACCATAAAAGACTACTTCAAGAAACTGTTAAGAGATCTACATCAATGAAAGAACATACCATGCTCGTGGATAGGAAGATTGAACATCGTAAAAATGTCAGTTCTACCCAAAGTAATCTACACATTCAATGCAATCCCAATCCAGATCCCATCAACATTTTTTAAGGATCCCACTTGATGGCACATAACAACAAACAACCTTACATGGAAAGGAAAGAGACCTCGGTAAGCAAAGCATTATTGAAGAAGAAGAACAAAGTAGGAGGTCTCACACTCCCAGATCTCAAAACCTGTTATACAGCCACAGTAGTCAAAACTGCTTGGTACTAGTATAATGACAGATACATGGACCAATGGAATAGAATCAAGAACCCAGAAATAGATCCATCAACCTATGGTCAGCTGATCTTTGAAAAAAGGCTGAAATCCATTAAATGGGGAAGAGAATGTTTAACAAATAGTGGTAGCAAAACTGGATATTCATTTGTAGAAAAATGAAACAAATTCTGTATCTCACACCATACACAAAAACGAACTCCAGATGGATCAAAGACTTAAATGTGAAGCCTAAATCATAAAGTTCCTCAAAGAAAAACTAGGGGCAAATTTAGGAGCCCTGATCTATGGTATAAATAGACTATCAAGCATAACCCAAAATGCACAAACAGCAGAAGAGAAACTAGATGAATGGGACCTTCTAAAAATTAAATTTTTATGTGCTTCAAAAGACTTCTTCAAAAGAGTTAAAAGAGAACCTACAGATTGGGAAAAAATATTCAGCATATTGCTAGAATTTATAGAAAACTCCAACACCTCAACAACAAATAATCCAATTAAATACGGGCAGAAGACATGAATAGAAACTTCACCAAAGAGGATAGTCAGGCAGCCAACAAACGTATGAAGAAATGCTCATGATCATTAGCCATTGGAGGATGCAAAGACAGAAAATAACAAATGCTGGTGAGGATGTGGAGAGATTGGGACTCACATACACTGCTGGTAGGACTGTAAAATGATATAACCAGTGTGGAAAGCAGTATGGTGATTCCTTAAAAAGTTGGAATTAGAAATACCATCTGACCCAGCAATTCCATTACTAGGTATATATCCTAAAGAAGTGAGAGCCAGGACAAGAACAGATACATGCAGATCATGTTCATCACAGCACTATTTACAATAGCAAAAAGATGGAAATGACAGATGTGCCCATAGAAAGAAGAATGGATAACTAAACTATGGTACATACACACAATGGAATACTATGCAACCCTAAAGAATAACGTAGAATCTACAAAACACCACATAACGTGGATGAATTTTGGAGGACATTCTCCTGAAATAAGTCAATCACAGAAGGACAAATATTATATTAATCTGTTATTGTAAAACATCAAGGAAAGGTTTACATATGGAAGGAAATTTTCTCTTTTGGTTACCAGGAGTGGGAGGGGAGTGATGGGAACACTGTTAGGTAGAGACAAGTATTGATTTGGGTGAAGAGAAGAGCAAATGTGAGTGATCAACATGGCGGCATTCAGGAAGAAGACATAGATGCATAGGAGGTACAGAAAACAAAGATGAACCCTTTTGCACATAAAGTACTGCATTGTCAGTGAAGGCAAACATTGATATACGGGTGGACAGATGGGTAGATTACATATGTCTATGCGGGGGGAGTGTGCCCAAGACCATGTATAGGGTTGGCAACAATGATTCTACAAGTGTATTTGTATGTTCTATAAGAATCCCCAAGTATATAGTAGAGCTGACAAGGGACAAGGCTGTAGTCACTTCTTGGTTACAGTCAGCTACCCAGAGGGAGTGAACAGTTGGACCTGTGGGCTTGGGACCATAGTTGCAGGGAACATCAAGGGCAATTGGCATAACATACTACACAAAAACATTGTTCCACATCTTACTGTGGCAAGTAGCAACTGGGATCTTAAAAGCTTGCAAGCGGCCATGTAGATGCAATGATGGGTCTCCCTTATCCAAAGCAAAGAATGAAGAAAAACAAAGACACATGAAAACAATTAGTCCAAGGAACTGGTACATCATGCAATCCTCTATGACTAGGAGACCAGAAGAACTAGATGGTACCCAGCTACCACTGTCAACCTCTATGTAGGAGATCCTGGATAAAGGGGGAGAACAATGTAGAACAAAACTCAAAATCATTTAAAAAAAAAAAAGGATGAGGTTTGCTGGTCTGATAAAGCCTGGTGGAACCACTGAGACTATGGCCCCTAGCTGCCCTTCAGGTCTAGCATTAAACCCACTCCTCTGGCTTCTAGTCAAACAAAAGACAGGCACATGAGCTGAACATTGACACTAGGCAGATACACTTCTTGGAGAGATCAATCATGGGAGAACAGAAGGGCTGTGTACACACAGGAAGACAGCTCAGGGGGCAGGAGTGCATGGGAGGGAAGGACACAGGGAAGAGGTAACTATGGGGAGGATGTGGGAGGGGAGCTGTTGAGTTGTGGGAAATTGCAGTCAATGTCAAGAGACAAAGTGTATGTGAGCTGCTGTATGGAAAGTGAGTTTACTCTGTAAACTTCCACCCAAATCACTCACACACACACACACACACACACACAGTCTATGTGGTCAAAACTATTGTATTATTAATATTTATTTTCACAGAAATACACACACATACTCTTAAATGTTGTTATTGCTATTCCTAGGAGCCCTAGTGGTGCAATGGTTAAAGCGCTCTGTTAACTGAAAGGTCAGTGATTCAAACCTGCCAGCCTTTTGCTCCACAGGAGAAAGATGTGGTGGTATGCGCCTATAAAGATTAAAAAATACTCCAAACCAAACTTACTGCCATCAAGTTGATTCTGACTCATATAGTGAACCCCTTTGGGTTTCTGAGGCTGTAAATCTTTACGGAAGTAGATTGCCCAGTCTTCCTTCCATGGAGTGGCTGGTAGGCTTTAGTCTATAAGGTTTGCTGAAATCTGTCCACCATGGGTGACCCTGCTGGTTAGCAGTCAAATGCCTTAGGTACTACATTACCAGAGCCCCTTACGTCTTATAAACCCATTGGGAAGTTCTTTATCATATAGGGTTGCCATGAGTTGGAATCAACTAGATGGCAATGGTTGTTTTGGTTTAAAGTATAAAAGACTGGATCTCTTCCTAAATATAAGACAAATTCAAGTATGGAAGAAACTACCCAAAAAAACACCTGTGTATCAAGGAAGTTAAAACATAAATTACACTATTAAAAACCGCTAGAACACTTAAAAAGGCAATGATGATCTTGCCATATCCTACTAACAAATTTTACTTACATCACAAGCACACCACTCTTGGAACATAAGTAAAATGTTCTTCAGTTGCATCTGTATAGCAATGGCAGCCTCCCAGTCAGGATCCACTTCAATGTGTTGCCCAACTTGTCTTCTGATTTCTTCCATTCCCTACAAGACAAGACTGATCAATACAACCTATACAGGCCCTCTTTCTTTGTTCCTCTGCTGGAAAAATATAAAACTGTCAGGATTCATATTCATATGTGAGTAGCATTTTACCATGATTGTTATGTTATTGTTGTTAGGTGCCTTTGAGGTGGTTCCAACTCAGCAACTTATGTACCACAGAATGAAACACTGTCCGGTATTACACCATGCTCACAATCACTGATATGCTTGACCCCACTGTTACAGCCACTGTGTCAATCCATCTCACTGAGGGTCTTCCTTTTTCACTGACCCTATCCTTTACCATGCATGGAATCTCATTCTGAGTTGTGTCACATCAACAAATGAAGGTCACAAAAGCTTTACTCCATCCACATCATTAAGGTTGACTCTACTTTGAGGAGGCAGCTCTTCCCCAGTTGTAGTGTGAATGCCTTCCAACCTGAAGGGATCATCTTCTGGCATTATACCAGACATATACTACTACTTATAACATTTTCAGTGGCCAACTTTTTCAAGTGGACCACCATATCCTTCTTCCTAGTCCGTTTTAGTCTAGAAGCTTTGCTGAAATCTGTCCACCATGGGTGACCCTGCTGGTATTTGAAATACTAGTGGAATAGCTTCCAGCATCACAACAGCACACAAGCCAGCACAGTACAACAAACTGACATTGTGCTAAGTCAAAATGCATAAGTTCAAATCCCAGCTCTGCCACTTTCTAGCTGTGTGACTCTGTGATGGTTAAGGTTCTGTGTTAATTTGGCTGGACCATGATTGTCAGTGGTATGGCAGTTATGATGTAATCATCCCTTATGATGAGATCTGTTATGAGCAATCAATCAGTTGAAAGAGAGTTTCTTCAGTGGTATGGCCTGTTTCCAACATATACCCAATATATATGGATGTTCTGGCAAAGCTCTGTGGCTTTTTGCTCCATCTAGACCCTGTATCTGCTCATTATCATGTAACTTCTGTTTCTTTGGACTCAAGCCAGAAGCCTGCTGTATTACCTGCTGATCCTTTTTTGTCAGCCCCTTCACCATGTGAGTCAGAAGAAACCTCAAGCCTAACATCTGACCCAGGAACTTGGAACTTTCCAGCAACTACAACTGCGTGAGCCATTTCCTTATATATATACATATGTAAGCTTCACTGGTTTCACTTCTCTAGAGAACCCTTCTGTAAAATTATTATTTTTTTTTTTGGTTTCTGTTCCTAGATGATTACATGCTGTGTTTTTTGTCCATGTGCTCTTAGTTTTTTGAAGGTTATTCAATTGTATTTTTGTCTAACTGAGTGGGAGACAGCAACAGTCCCCATAAGACACAACTACACCCACACCTCCTGCAACTTCACTTACTGAG
>NW_006921613.1:17666876-17686736 GCF_000298275.1 Orycteropus afer afer | reverse complement strand
TTATCTTCTGTGTCTGTGTTAATTGGTTTCCCTTTTCTTTGTTGAAGAGGGTCTGTGCAATCCTTCTGCCTAGTCCGCCATCTTGCCCCGCCCCCTTCTGTAAAATTATTTTTAAGTTTCAATTCCTTTTTATTTAAAATGGCAGTAATAATAGTAATTAGCCCATAAGGTTGACAAGAAGACAAAGAGATAATGCATATAAAGTACTTACTACAGTATCTATCACATGCTAAGAACTAAATAAACATTAATGGCAGTAATAAACTAAGATACAAAGAAATATCTATTAAAACTGGATCAGTTAAGGCAGTGTTTAAATGTTATTTCTACTTTGCTGGATACATATTCTTTCTCATATAAAGGATTATAGTTTTAGCTAAACTATTCTATTAAAAGATATTCAAGAAAATCACAATTTACAATACATGAAAAGACAGAATTTCTTTTACTAACATACAGAAAACTATCATACCTGCATGCAAGTAAGAATCTTCAAAAAAGATCGAAAACCTTCAAGGAATTGCACTCTTAATCTTTCCGTCCATACTGTGGGTTTGCTGATCAGGATATATCTATTTAAGAGACAAAGAAATATTTCATTTCCCTGTTTTGAGATCATTTTAAGATTCTCATGACTAAAGACAACTGCTCAAAATTATGGACTCTAATTTCTTACTGTAATTAGAAGCTCTGACCAACTAGAATGAGTTATTGTTCTATTTAATACATCCAGCAAAAAGTGAATGCTCTACATGATGCACATATCAATAATAAGCCTGGCTTCTCCACACCACACCCTCAGAGATAGTCTGATTAAGTGACTACAACTGCCCTAGAAGGAGATCTGATGGCATAGTATTTAAAGTATTTAGCTATTAACCAAAAGGTCGAGGGTTCTAACCCACCAGCAGCTCCATGGGAGAAAGATGAGGCATCTGCTTCCATGAAGATTTATAGCCTTGGAATACCTATGGGGCAGTTCTATCTTATAGGGTCACTATGAATTGGAATTGATTTGACGGCAGTAGGTCTGTGGGTTGTAACTGCCCAAGTCTGTCACTGCTAACTGTAAACAAACATAATACAGATTTTCTCGGACTGTTTAGATTCATACCCTTCACCTAAAGGGCCAGCTGAAATCTCTTATTCAGCCTCAGGATATCTGGAACAGAATTCCTACCTCCACAGTTTCAAAAGCTAGAACCTAGGATTTAATAAGCATTCATGTCATCTTTTGCTTTACTTTTTAAAAAGGGGAATTGTCATTCATGTATGAGTTTGTTCATCAGAATGTGTATGTTTCATGAAATAAACAAACCACTTTAACTTACAATTTATAAGACCTTTGCTTGAAAGACAATGAGAACAATGTTTGTCATGGAATGATTTCTCAGGAAGCAACTGTTATACAGCAGACATTATGAATATAAAAGTGAAAAAGATACCCTTCATCTTTGAGACCTGCCCTTGAGGTTCAAATTGTAGTGGGGAAAACAGATACACATAGTGGACACTGCAATCCAATGTTAAGTGCAAAAGAGATACCAAGAAAATAATGTAGAAACATAAAGGACAAGGCAACAAAGACAGAAAACACATTTTTTTTTTTTTTTTACTAGTAAAGATAGTGAGGACTGGGGTTTAATTTTCCACTTTCTTTAGACATCCATTAATATGATGAATGCCATTAAAAATATAATCATTAAGCCCTTACCAAAGACATAACTTTGAAATACACTAATGACCATCTAAACCTTTCTTTTAAAGTAAAGGTGAAAAAGAGACTAAAGTTTGAAGTTTTTCACAATGAACAAAGGACATAAAGTTTGGCTATTTTCTAAAGCAGTGCTACTGAGAGTGTGGTCCACAAACCAGAGGCATCAACATCACCTGAAAGTTAGAAATGCAGAATTTGGGGCTTTATACCAGACTGAATAAGAATCAGCTTTTTCACAAGTTCCTCAGTTAATCTGCATTCATATTAAAATCTGAGAAACATTCTTCTAGAGTAGAAGAGAATTTACATTTCTAATTTCTATTGACTTCATATAGGTCATGTCTAATTTCTGTAGCAAGTAAAGATTAAAAAAAATATTAAAGAAAGAGTAAGAAAGATGACAATGTTGAATTTTACCCAAGTCCAGTGATCCTGGAAACATCGATGATTAAGGAAATTTCCCCTCCCTTTTACGTTCCAGAGAGCAGCTGACCAAAGTGGTGTTGTTTTCCTCAACTTGACCACAGTTTAGGCAGGCTTCTTCCTGACTTCTAGGCCTCTGATATCCCTTCTCAGTGAGTGATTCTTACATAATCCAGATGGTACATATTCCATCTGGCCTTAACATAAATTTGGGAGATTAAAGAGATCCATGTGATCAACCCCACAACCCCACATTTTTAATGTTGTTCCTTAACCTCCCTTAACTTCCTCTGGAGTCCCTAGGTGGTGTAGTTAAAGCACTCAGCTGTTAACCAAAAGGCTGGAAGTTCAAATCCACACAGAGGAACTTCGGGAAAAAGTTCTGGCAATCTACTTCCAAAAAAATCAGCCACTGAAAACTCTATGGTGCACAGTTCTACTCTGACACACATGCGGTTGCCATGAGTTAGATTCCGCTCAATGGCAGTTGATTAACTTCCTTCAGTATTTTTCAACTAGTTCTGTCCAGTCTTTAAAAAGCCTCCTGCCCGCTGCATCAGTGGATCTGAGATGATACTTGGTTTTGGATGTTCTCCCCTTTTGCAAGAGCCTCCCCCAAGCCCCTTCCTTGAAATAATCCTTTTTGAACACAGTCATCCTTGCCTATTTTAACAATGTTCAGTGCAATTTTCTTTGAAAAAAGAAAGGAAAAGGAGTCCGTAGATAAATATATATGGTAAAATCAATGACAGAAAAGGAATAAAAGCAAGGACAGGGTGCAAGAATATGAGGGTGATTTGATTTGAGTCCCTAATACTTTTTAGAAAAGAGAACACAGGAATAGATTAGAGAACTAGAAGGATGTTGTTCCTTAAAAGAACCAAAGTTCAACTTTATCGCTTTTTCAAGTTTTATCTCCACAATGAATTAGCAACTGAGAAACAAAGTATTCTATCACATATTCCATAGAGAGAGGGACAAGCGAAATTAAATTATTAGAGGCATATTATTTAGAATGTTGTTGTTGTTGTTGTTATATGCCATCGAGTCGGACTCGACTCATAGCGACCCCTCCTTGGGTTTCTGAGGCAGTATCACTATGGAAGTAGATTGCCCAACTTTCCTTCTGAGGAGCGGCTGGTGGGTTTGAACCACCAGCCTTCTGGTTAGCCGTCAAGTGCCTTAGGCACTACGCTACCAGAGCCATATAATTTAGAATGAGGGAGGTAATAATCTCTCCCTTGTACTCTCTACTGGGTAGATGTCAGTTGGAGTACTGTTTACTTTTTGGCATATACTTTAAGTGATACACATTCAACTGGAATGGGTTCAGAAAAGAAAGACAATGATTCAGAAGGGATTTTAAACAATATGAAATTGGAACAGTTTAAGAAACGAATGCAACTTAACGTAGAAAAGCCTTGGCAGATAATATTGCTGTCCTTAAATATTTCTTCAAGTTAAATCAGAAGTAAAGTTGTTTTGAATGGACAGAAGGAGAGCTAGAACCAGAGACTGAAAGCTACATAAAGATAGGACTCAATATAAATAAGAAACTTTCTAATAGTCGAAGGGGCTACCCAAGATTTGGAGTGCACTGTTTTGAGAGAATGAAAGTTTCCTGAGGCAGGTTGAACAGAGTATTTTTGTAGTACCAACAAAACTTGTTTCTGTTGAGTTATAATCAGATAAATTAGAGGATACAGTTAGAGTATGGAGAGTTAAAATTCTGGAAGAATTTAGACTTTATTATGGACATAATTAAAATATATTACCTATTTCTAATTGATAATGAAAACATCAGGGTTCCAGAAAGAAGCAGTCAATGAATGAGTATTTTAGGATATAATTAAGATATGACTGCAAGATTGCTATAATGACAGAGTAAGAAAATGAGTCCAAATAATTATTTGTGAAACAAAAAATGTATCTCATGGGTGTTTTAGCCAGGTTTCAGAGCAGGTTTTGTTGCTGTTGTTTTTCATGCATTCTGTGAGGCTACATGATGTAGTGAAAAGAACATGAATTTTACTGATAAACAGTACTAGGCTCGAATACCAGTTCTGCCACTTACAAGCTTTGCAACCTTAGGCAAACAGTGTACAAATTAAGACTGTATCATCTACTTTATGAGAATGTTCCAAGAATAAAATGAAATAAAATAAGTAAAGCTCCTTGGAATACAGCATTTGCTAGTAAATTTTACAGGCTCCTTGTGAGAGGGAATCACATAAGAACATATGATAAAGCCTAACATATTACCTTTTGAACAAGTGCTCAAAATATGTAAATTTTCCCTTCCACTTATCACTAGCAATATCTACATTTTGGTGTGAGAATAGGGGAGAAGTTGTAAGCACTGGTAGAGTGGGAAAACTTTAAAGTTACCTTTCAAATGAGTGTCTCTAAATTTCTATTACATGGGTAAGTATCTAGGGACATAGTAACTCTAAATTACTCCCCACAGAGAATAACTATAGTCAGAGATTGCTAAAACAGAGGATGTGATTAGCACCATTTCTCTGAATACAAAAATAACTCAGTTATAATACTTTATAATAATGAGGATCACAATAGGGAAATTTTTTCCTGTACAGTAGACCCAGGGTATTTACTCACTTAATACCAATGATAACTTTAAGTACTGCCACTGGGTTGCTTTTATTTCTGTTCATGTTTTTGTATGTGTATGCATAATATATAATTCATGCCTACTTGGTCTAAGGAACAAATTTGAATAACACTGGCTATTTTTGGTGATTCATTACTGAATTCACCCACTATCTCTACCTCTACTAAAGATGTGATAACATTATAATTTACTGGATTTTAACGGGAGATTTACATGCCATAATTATATTTAGAAATTGAGGAATCTGAAAAGGTTTTGAAGTATTTTCCTCAGTAATACCAAGGATCCACAGCAAAGTTCCAGAAATCTGTCATATGTATTTTCAAATGGATGAAACTATCTCTAAGTTCAATCGGAAGCCTGTTGTTTCCACTCCTGAATACCCTGCAAAGTCACTAGAAGAAGTAAACAAAACTAGAAGGATTACTTTCCGAGAGACTAAAAATAATCATGTATACCTTGGAGCTCTTTTTTTAAACAGCAAACTGAAGGATTAATATATTCTTCTAAAAAAGAAATTTTTGTAGGATTTATAGAATAGTTAATGTCTTTAACCCTTATAAAATTCAGCATTTATTTCTAAAATAAATAGAAATTAATTTCTTTTTAGGTCCAATGATCTTAAACACAACCTATCAAGTGATTCTAACTTCAATTTAAAAAGAATCTTTCAATTCTCTTCACAGAGAAAAATTTAATGAAGTAACCCTTGATTAACATCAATAACTTGATTCTATGTTTATGAAAAGTTGTCCCTGGGTGGTGCAAACGGCTGAACGCTTGACTACTAGCCAAAAAGCTGGCAGTGTGAACCCACCCAGAGGCACCTTAAAAGACAGGCCTAGAGATCTGCTTCTGAAAGGTCACAGCCTTACAAACTCCGTGGAGCAGTTCTGCTCTGCACATATGGGTCATCATGAGTTGGAATTGACTTGACAATAACTAACAACACGAAAAGGAGTTAAAAAAAAAATCTGCATCAATACGATCATCTGAAACTATGCACAAAGAAACTACAGAAGAGGGATAGAACCAAAGTCCTTCAGCATGAGTGAAAGAAGATTCATTTAGCAACCCTAAGTGAAGATAGTTCCTATGACAGATAGGCCCTCTTCAGTTACACCTTCTGTATTAACCTGATTTCACAACTCAATAAGAAGCTTCCACTTAAGAAATTTAGTGGAAAAGTAAGGCAGGAAAAGTTCTTTGTATTTGCCATTATGATAAAGAGAATCTTAGATCAGAGGTTTATTTGTAAGACAGACTATTTTACAGGCACCTTCACCTTTTGACCCAGGCAACTTACTTTAGGTCACATATTACCGCATATACTCTTCCCAATTTGTCCTGGCTATAACCCTGGAAGTTGAATTTATTGTTCCTGTCCAAGTATTCAGGTAAAACTTCTAGAAGAGTTTCAGTAATGACAGAAATAACATTCTGTTCTTCAATAAGATGTCGAGCCTGCAGAACATTTCAAGAATATTGCCTTTAGCATTAATTCATCATAGTATGGATTTTATTCATTTATTTGAATATAAATATCTATCATTTATTTGCTTGGTCAGAAGTTATTTTTAATGTTTATTGGGCACCAAACAGCTTCATTTCACAGAATAGTAATTACTGAAGTTATTTTCTAAAAGTAAAAATTCCTGTTGTTTGTGGTTGTTATGTGCCGTCAGTGAGACAGCAGTATCACTACGGAAGTAGATTGCCCAACATTCCTTCCAGGAAGTGGCTGGTAGGTTTGAACCACCAGCCTTCTGGTTAGCATTATGCTACCAGAGCTCCCCAAAATTCCTAATTCTCAGTATCTAGAAAACATGTGTGTGGACAACCCAGCCCCATTATACAAGCTATCTACATAATCAGCCCATTACATAGGGTATCTACTCAAGTGTTTATCATCAGTAATCACACAGTGAGAAAGGAGAACAAACATGCTTTCTATTGCATCTCTATCTATTGTGGTATTTCCCCTCCTGTTCATTCTCAACCCAACCTTTCTTCCCCATCCTTTTAAAAAGGAATAGTTAACCAAAACGTCCAGAAGAAACAGTGAAAGGAGTACAGAAAGAATCCTCACGCTTCTTCCAGGCCTACGGGGCACTATCGCGAGTAAATGTTTGACAGTCATAACCCTCTATTTTCTTACCTTTTTTTTTTTTTTTAATTATTTTTTTACTTTTTATTGTAATTTGGGTGAAAGTTTACAGAGCAAATTAGTCTTCCATCATCAATTTATACACATTATGTTTCATGACACTGGCTGCAATCCCCTCAATGTAATAGCATTCTTCTCACTTCCTCCTTGGGTTCCCCATTCCCATTTCCATTTGACCTCTTTCCTGCCCCTTCCTGCCTTCTAAAGCTTTGTTTTGGGGCAAATGCTGTCCTTTTGGTCTAATACTGTTGACTATACTAAGGAATACATTTCTCTGTGGTGTTTTTTTTTTTTTAATTTAAATTTTTCTCTTTGGTGTTTTTATTCACTTTACAGGCCTATCTATTGTTTGGCTGAAGGTTGATTCTTGGGGTAGGGGATCAGCTCCAAGCTTTAAAGGTGTCTAAGGGTCACAGTCTTGGGGGTTTCCCTTCTCACTTTTATCTTTCTCTGATTTATCCCCCAAGCAATAACTAAAGAACAAAAGAATGGTAAAAAAGAACAATTATTTTGGTAGAAGAGGCAGTGCTCCTAAATTTCTCTAGAAATCTGGACACCACCTCTGGACTTCACCTGCAGAGTATCAGGACATTTGGAGATAGGTAAAGTTATCTAACTCTTGGGTATTAAAGTATTATTCAAAATCATCTTAGTGATCCTGACATTGTTTCAACTTAATTCAACACTAAGTAAAATTTTTAAAAAGTAAAATAAGTATATTTAGAAAGACTGCAAAGAAATCATCAATACATACCAGAGTAGGGACAGTAAACATCTGCACTGAGAGTGCAGTTACAGAGATATTTCTGTCATGATCATCACTGATATATTCTTTCTGCAACTGTTTATAGTACTGAAAGATATAATTAGAATTGATTACAAATCACTACTAAAAACTTTTACAATTCCAATTTTAGCAACTGCTATAAGTTTGTTTTTATCTGTAAAATGAAAAGTAATAAAATTCCTATTTATTAAGGCAATAATATAATGGTCAACAAAATACATTCCAAGCAATTAGAGAGTAACAAATAAAAAAATCAAGTATGAATTCAGTGACCCAAACTAGCAGAGTTGGAAGCAAGAACTACACAAAACAAACCACCAACAACAAAATATGCACACAGGTAAAAATCACAGAGGACTGCAATGGCACAGTATGGTATACACAATCTTTAGAAGATTCTACCCCCATGGTATATAGGGTAGGAGCTACATTCAAAGTAATTAAAAGCTGATATGGTCCAGAAAACAAACCAATCAGATTCAACCCAGGCAACAAATAGATACTGGCTGCAAATAACTGCTGATCTGTGCTGGTACATAACAACTAAAAATCAGCACTGACACAGTGGGAGAACAAAAATAATAATACACACAGTCATATCTCAAGCATCAATTAGGTGTCAACACAGTACTGGAACTTGACCTACATAATTAATTTTATCCTCCAGAATTCCTGTAAGGTTTAAGAAGTGACCATGACATACAACAAAATACCAAGTAGGGAGATTAACTTTCATGTAAGAAAAAAGAATTTTAATTTCAAATCACAGATATAATCCAAGATTCTACCTCTATAAAGAGTTCTGGAAGAGCACAGTTAACATCTCTGCCATCACCTTTTAAGTACGAGACATATACCAAACATCTTCGCTGCTTTTAGCAACCTACTTATAAAATTCAGGGAGTATATGTTATCTTATTCCACAGTATCATTTGTCTACCACAATCACTCCTTCTCTGCTTCCAATTCCAATGTGGATCTAACTCTAGCTGTGTCTTAAATCTTACAGAACTGCCTCCAACTCAAAATTAGAGAAAGCCAACAAGTCACCTTCAAGGAAGTTCCTGTCTTGAAATCTAACTTGGGAAACAGATAAAAAGATACAACAATGTGAAGATAAAACAACAAAAAAGAAGCTTTAAGTTTTACCTTTATGTTTTAGCCTCAAATAGTTAAGTATAACTCTTGTCCACCTAATTTCTATCTACCTTTAACCTGAACATCTATTCTCTTCCTCGCTATGTCTTTCAAGTAGTCACTTCTCTTCTTGTTATAGTTTTACTCACAGACAAAATGATTAAAAAGGATAAATGCAGGTGTGAATGTGATAAACTCCCTTTGCCTGGCCTAGGCAAATAATAGGTCATTTTTCACTTATCTCCCTTCCCAGACTACGGTCTTCATACTATCAACTGCAATTTGTAACTACATTTATATAACAACTTTTGAATAACAAATAAATCATAAAAGTCAATTTTTTTTTATTCATAATTATCTTGTTTTTATTATTTCACTTAAAAAAAAATTGCCTTATATTCCTATTTAAGGAGCTCTGGGGACACAGTGGTGCAAAAGCATTCGGCTGTTAACCAAAAGGTTGGCGTTCGAACCTACCAGCTGCTCCACAGGAGAAAGATGAGGCGGTCTGCTTCCTTAAAGATTTACAGCCTTGGAAACCTTATGGGGTGGTTCAAACTCTGTCCTACAGGGTTGCTATGGGTCAGAATTGACTGGATGGCAGTGGGTTTGGCAATGGGTTATTCCTATTTACTGACATCTATTTATACATAAAGAGTAATTACCTTCACAAATTCCATAGCAAAGAGCTTTTTGTATTCCATCTCCATAAAAAAACTGCTGAAGATCAATTCGTGAAGGATCTTACGGGCACCTAGTGGTCATTTTTTTGGGAGGGGAGGTATATCATCAAGACAAAAGGAACATTTCAGCTATTAGAAGTGGCAAAATATTATAAAAATACTTCTCATGCTAATAGACCTCAATATGAATAGCATTTATTGTATTAATATTTAATAGTTAAAATTTTAAATACACAGGTTTGCCTTTTCTCTCTTTTTTGCACCCCTCCCACCATTTAACCTTATTTCATTTTATCCTCTCCCAATCTTTCTCCTTTCTTTTTCACTCTATTTCCCTCAAAACTGCTCTGTTTCTGTATTCTCCCTGCTTTATCCCTATTAGCCTTCCCTTTCTTTTGCTTTTTATTCTTCATTTAGATTTAAAAAATAACACAATAGCACTACATGAATATATACATACATTATTTTTTACTGACCCTGACTAAATGAAAAGGCACTATAATTAAAAGTCAGTAGCCTTGAGTTTTAACCCAGAAGAGTAGATATTGATTGACAAAGCTTACCTTAAATATAACATCTCACCAGTCAAGATCACTGACTTAATAACCAGAATACAAAAGATATTATAACTCTACCTTAAGTCATAAGCAAAGCTCTACCTACCTTTATAAAGCTTTGCATCCCATAGCATTAACTTGCTTATGAGACAGGGATTCTCAGAGCCAGGTTCTTCTCTTAGACATGCTTGGCAAAAGATCTGTCTAAAGTCACCTACAAGAAGTCACATAATTTTGATTCTTAAGGTATTTCTCCCAAAAGTAGGTTTCCTATAATAATCTATGAAAAGATTAACATAAATACTCCCATACTTGATATCAAGAATAGTTCTGTCAACATAAAGACTCATTTGTTATTTAAAGGATTAAGAGCCAATAAAAGATATTATTTATAGCATTTGAAAAGTAATCCTGAAAATTACCCAAAATGTATAAGCCAAAAAAAAACAAAAGAGAATTTTATTTTATATTCAATGACATTTTAAATGTACGACTAAGAAAAAAACAAAAACAGTATATAAGGCAAGTAGGAAATAAAAGAACAGGCTATATGCTTACTTGAATAGCTCATTATTTTGTTCATCCAGGAGCCAAGACGCAAAGCAAATTTCTGATGAGCCATAACTTCAGAGTGTAATACTTCTACATGAAGAGGATGTTGAGAGACATTTTCTGAATGACTCTATACATGAAGGAATATTAAAAAAAAATTGATTTAACTTTGCTTTTAATTAAGTGATCTGTTCTTCAAAAAAAGAAAGAAATCAGATAAATGTCATAGTTCCAAATCTCTGGGTCTAAATACCCTAGTGCTATCTTTACTTAAGATGTCTAACTATTTAATCTTTCCATTGGGCTCTTGTAACATGCATTTCTTTTAAATTTTTCTTTTTTATCCCTAATTCAGAAAGTTACCTTTATATCTTCTTTTGCTTCCTGGCAAGCAGCATAAGCACCTGCTTTAACAGCTCGACGACCCTAATTACAGACAAAAATAAGAATTAGATAATGGAATGACAATGCCAATCTGTAAGTTATAGACAGCCCAAAGTCCTAATGAGTTCTCAATTATCAATTGCTTGAAGGCAACCTAAAATTGGTAAGATGATAACTAAAAATCAGATGTAAATGTTTAACATCTTTATGAAGCTTCAGAACTTTCAATACCTCCAGAAGAGAATTTCTACAGTTTAGGATGATAGGTTTCTAGCCTGGCAAGAATGTCAGTTCCTTACTTATTGTAGTGTATTCTATTTTTATCAGATAATAACAATAACTGAGGTTTACTAAACTCCTATGTGTTTCAAGTTGTTGTTGTTGTTAAGTGCCGTCGAGTCGTTTCCGACTCATAGCGACCCCATGCACAGCAGAACGAAACACTGCCCGATCCCGCACCAGCCCCACAATCCCTGCTATACTCGAGCCCATCATCGCAGCCACTGTATCAATCCATCTCGTTGAAGGCCTCCCCCTCTTTCGTCGACCCTCCACCCTACCAAGCATGACATCCTTCTCCAGGGAATGGTCCCTTCTTACAACATGACCAAAATAGGTGAGACGAAGTCTGGCCATTCTTGCTTCCAAGGAGCATTCTGGCTGCACTTCCTCCAGGACAGATCTGTTAGTTCTTTTAGTAGTCCATGGTACTTTCAGCATTCTTCGCCAGCACCACAACTCAAAAGCATCAACTCTTCTTCGGTCTTCCCTATTCATTGTCCAGCTCTCACATGCATACAAGGTGATTGGAAATATCATGGCTTGTGTCAGGCGCACCTTAGTCCTCAAGGAGATATCCTTGCTCCTCAGCACTTGAAACAGTTCCTTCGCAGTTGACTTTCCCAATGCTACACGTGTTTCAAGTAGTTTTCATAAATGAACTCAGAACTGTGTATGTTTCATAACATGCTTGTGGCCCATGAATGGGTTAGAGGTGTGGCTGAGATACTGATCCCTCAAGCCCTGAAAGCAGCCAAGCAAAGTCTATGTAGGACTAACTGGAACATCACTCTTTTACCCAACCATAAAAATATCATTTTCTACATGTGTCATGATATGATATGGGTCAGGAACCACTGCATTCTTCATTTAACTGTTATACACCCTATGATGAAGGTGCTATCATTATCTCACTACAGATGAGAAAACTAAGATACAGAGAAGTTAGCTTGTCTCCAATTCACAAAGTTAGTAAGTGGTAGATCCAGGGTTTGATGATAGGCAGTCAGTCTCCAGAGCCTGAACTCCTAACCACCATGTTCTATTCCCTTTCTAGATCCTTAGTGTGTACGTGTAAGAACTACCCAATATGTTTGGACTATTAATTACACCAGTGAGGTTTTTAGTACAGAATGTACAAAAAAGCCAAGATACAAAACATTAAAGAACAGATAAGAAAATAATAGCCATATGCTTCAAGCCTACAGATGCATGAAATACTGGCAATCAATTTAAAACAACAGATCTCAACATGAATGGGAGAAGCAGAACAGATCACTTGAGGAGCCAGCTTTTTCAAACTACAGCTTTGTGTCACTTAATGGTGATGCTATGTTCTACGAAATAGGATGCTATGTGTTTTGGCAGCTGTGTAAACACCATATTACATATAGTACATATGTTTGTATATATTCAATACACAAATATCAAAGTAACCCCCTAGCAAGTGCTCTGACTCCCTGTTAGTGCCCTGAGCCTCAGGGTTACCTGCAATTGGCTGCTTTTGGGCGCATGGTGTTCTTTGAGCAGACCCTGGGGAGCATGGTTGGAATGGGAAGGCCCAAGGAAAGGAGTGTTGCAGCAGTATTTCCCTACAAGCACTGACCTACGGGGAAGACAGGCAGGGCACGTGCCAATAGAAGCTAAAGAAGCTGCCACAGTTATCCCTGAGGCTGGGAACTGTAAGCTGGAGCAACCCATGCTGTGGCTTGAGGGCTGTAGCTGCTGAAGCCTAGATGCACTGTCACTTCTGCTATAGTGCCATAAACTCAAAGCAGGCCCTACATCCTGGTGCCCTTCCAAAAGTAAGTCCCTCTTCCCCACTCCGTGCAACGAATATGAAGTGTGACATATCAGAATGGACATTATGCAGCATATACCTGTATATGGGTATTTCTTTCTCTTTCTCTTTTTTGTTCTCCCAATTCTGATGCACAAGCTTGGGCTGGCATTTCTACTTGGAACAAAAATTTTTTTCCCCAAGTGATTCTAGTAAGTTCCCTTTATGTTCACATTATGACTGAAAACACAGAATTATAAATATACATCTTTATGAGTATACTAACTGTGGTAGTTGTTATGTGTCAACTTGGCTGGGCCTGGTTTTCAGTGGCTAGGCAGCTGGTTGTAGTCATTCCCCATGATGAGACTGGCTATCCACTATCTGCCCTGAGTAGCTGAATAGTTGCTTTAGGGATGTAGTCTGTTTCCAGTATATAAAGAGAAGCTTTGAGAATGGTCTGCAGTTTTTAGCCCACTTGGACCCTGCATGGAGCTGAGTCTTCTTTCAGCAGGCTGCCATGATTCCTGCTGATCTTGGGACTATCTCTGGACTTGAACTAGCAGTCTGCCATGTATGTTGTTTGGTAATTTTGGGACTGTGCCATTTTACTTGTAAACCTTGGGCTTGTTAACCACAGCAGCCAGCAGGTGCCTGAGTGAAAAGACACCTTTCTTAGCTTCAGTGGACTGGGAGCAAGAGACAGAGCTAAAGCCCAAGGTTGAAGGGCTTTCACCCAGCCCCTAGAGCTGGCACTGTGAACTCAGACTTCTAGCCTCCAAAACTGTGAGAGAGTAGTAAATCCCTGTTTGTTAAGACCACTCTTTTGTGGTATATTTTCTATTAGAGCAGCAGGAAGTAACCAAAACACTAACTGCAAAACAATCTCATCAAGGCAGGAAGTACATTTTTCACCTAAATCAGATGTACAGCATCACTTCACATCCTATTTTTTTCCTTTAAATGAGCAAGTAACCATGGCTTTTCTCGCCACCATAATCACGTTATGGGGCCTTGGCAACCAAAAGCAAGCCAGCCTACAAGTAGGTAGGTTAGCTGTAGCCACAGCCTTCTCCGTTTTGATGACAGAAGAGAATAGCAAGAGATTAGTAACAAAGAAAGGAAGGAAAAGATAAAGGTCAAGAAGAGATAGGCCAAACAATGGAAGACTTAGACCTTTTCTAGTCCATTTGCAAACCAACAAAAGCCAGCCCTAAGCTAACTCTTCTGGAAAGCTAGTGTACTGTACTGGTAAGTGATTTTTCAGGGTGTCATAATATCATTGTAGATCACAGTAATGCTATAGGTGTATCTTGTTATCTACCAAGCTTTTCTCTTAAAATCGCCAATGTTAACCTTGTAGATAAGATGGCAAAATATGGAATGGGAAAGAATACTGTTACACTTTTTAAAATCTCTTCAATTTCAGCTTCTTGTGTAAGAATGAGAGAATAAGTTTTCAAAGGCAGAGAACATACTGACCCACTTTTGTATTCCCTCTAAGTGCCTCTATAAAGGTTTAGTGAAAAAGCCATATAGGAAGGTTCACAATCCTGGTTTTAAAACACTATAAAGCCATAATAAAAGTGTGGTATTGGTATAAGGACAGATACACAGACCAATGGAATACAAGTGAGAATCAGGAAATAAACCCAAACACATATGGTTAACAGATTTTTGACAAGTGTGCCAAGTCCATTCAGTGAGCAAAGAACAGTCTCTTCAATAAATGGTATTAGGACAACTGGATCTCCTTAAAAATATTAAGAGTGGACTCATACCTCACAACATACATAAAAATTAATTCAAAATGGATCAAGGACCCAAGCATAAAAACTAAAACCATAAAACTCTTAGAAGAAAATATAGGGGCAATGCTTCAGGACCCAGTTCTTTCAAATATATTCTTGGATATGACATGAAAAGCATGAGCAAAAAATAAATTAATTAATAAATAAAACAGACTTTATTAAAATTTAAAACTTTTTTTCCATTGAAGGTCTTTACCAAATAATGAAGAAACAACTTACAGAATGGGAGAAAGTATTTGGTAACCATATATACCTGATAAAGGCTTAACATCCAGAATATATAAAGAATTTACACAATTCAACAATAAAAAGACAAACAACCAAATT
The DNA here is from genome assembly GCF_000298275.1 of Orycteropus afer afer. Classification (NCBI taxonomy): domain Eukaryota; kingdom Metazoa; phylum Chordata; class Mammalia; order Tubulidentata; family Orycteropodidae; genus Orycteropus; species Orycteropus afer. The sequence continues at coordinate 17,671,500 of NW_006921613.1, read as the reverse complement.
GAAAAATGGATAAAGGACTTAGATATTTCTTCAAAGAAGAGATACAAATGGCCAAAAAGCACAGGAAAAAATGTTCAATGTCATTATTCCTTTAGGAAATGCAAATGCAAAACAGAAGTAACAAGTGTTGACAAGGATGTAGAGAAACTGCAACCCTCATCCATTGCTGTGGTAGTAAAATGGTGCATCCACTGTGGAAAAGTTAGTTGCTGTTAGGTGCCATTGAGTCGTCTCCAACTCATAGCAACTTCATGTACAGCAGAACGAAAGACTGCCCGGTTCTGTGCCAGCCCCATGATCCTTGCTATACCCGTGCCCACTGGTGCAGTCACTGTGTCAATCCATCTTGTTGAGGGCCTTCCCCTTTTCGTTGACCCTCCACTTTGCCAAGCATGATATCCTTCACCAGGGAATGGCCCCTTCTGACAACATGACCAAAGTAGATGAGACAAAGTCTGGCCATTCTTGCTTCCAAGGAGCATTCCAGCTGAACTTTTTCTAGGACAGATTTGTTAGTTCTTTTAGCACTCCATGGTACTTTCAGCATTCTTTGCCAACACCACAACTCAAAAGCATTGACTTTTCTTTGGTCTTCCTTTTTCATTGTCCAGCTCTCACGTGCATGTGAGGCAGCTGAAAACATCATGGTTTGTGTCAGGCACACCTTAGTCTTCAAGGAAACATCTTTGCTCTTCAGCACTTGAAAGAGGTCCTTTGTAGCAGATTTGCCCAATGCTATACGACGTCTGATATCCTGACTGCTACTTCCACTGGTGTTGATTGTAGAACCAAGTAATATGAAGTGTTGACAACTTCAATCTTTTCTTCATTTATCATAATGCTGCTTATCAGTCCCAGTGTGAAGATTTTTGTTTTCTTTAGATTGAGATGTAATCCATATTGCAGATTGCAGTCTTCAATCTTCATCAGTAAGTGTTTCAAGTCATCCTCACTTTCAGCAAGCAAAGTTATGTTGTCTGCATAATGTAGGTTGCTAATGAGTCTTCCTCCAATCCTGATGCCACATTCTACTTCATATAATCCAGCTTCTTGGATTATTTGTTCAGCATACAGACTGAATAAGTATGGTGAAAGGATACAACCCTGACATGCTCCCTTTTTTATTTTAAACCATGCAGTGTCCCCTTGTTCTGTTCGAACGACAGCCTGCTGGGCTATGCACAAGTTCCTCATGAGCACAATTAAGTGTTCAGGAATTCCCATTCTTCTCAATGCTATCCACAATTTGTTATGATCCACAAAATCGAATAATCAATAAAACACAAGTAAACATCTTGCTGTATTCTTTGCTTTGAGCCAAGATCCATCTGACAGCAATGATATCCCTCATCCCACGTCCTCTTCTGAATCCAGCTTGCATTTCTGGAAGTTCCCTGTCAATATATTGTTGTAACCATTTTTGAATTATCTTTGCTAAGATTTTACTTGTGTGTGATATTAATGATATTGTTTGATAATTTCCACATTCTGTAGGATCACCTTTCTTTGGAATGGGTACAAATATGGATCTCTTCCAGTCAGTTGACCAGGTAGCTGTCTTCCAAATCTCTTGGCATAGCTGAGTGAGTGCCTCTAGTGTGGCACCTGATTGTTGAAACATCTCAATGAGTATTCCATCAATTCTGGAAGCCTTGTTTTTGACACTTCCCTCAGTGCAACTTTGACTTCTTTCTTCAATACCATTGGTTCTTTATTATATGCCACTTCCTGAAATGGATGAACAGCAACCAATTCTTTTTGGTACATTGACTTTCTGTATTCCTTCCATTTACATTTGATGTTTCCTGCATCATTCAATATTTTGCCCATAGAATCTCTCAATCTTGCAACTCGAGGCTTAAATTTCCTCTTTGGTTCTTTCAGCTTGAGAAATGATGAGCATGTTCTTCCCTTCTGGCTTTCCAACTTCAGATCTTTGCACATTTCATTATAATAATGGACTTTGTCTTCTCGAGTTGCTCTTTGAAATCTTCCATTTAGTTCTTTTTATCTCCTCATTTCTTCCCTTTGCTTTACCTACTCCCTGTTTAAGGGCAGGTTTCAGAGTTTCTTCTGACATCCATTTTGGTCTTCCTTTCCTGTCTTTTAAATGACCTTTTGCTTTCTTCATGGATGATGTTTTTGATGTCATCCCACAATTCCTCTGGTTTTCCGTCACTGGTGTTCAACGCATAAAATCTATTCTTTAAATGGTCTCTAAATTCAGGAGGGATATTATCAAGGTCATATTTTGGCTATTGTGGACTTGCTTTAATTGTCTTCAACTTGAACTTGGATTTGCAAATGAGCACTTGATGGTCTGTTCCACAATCAGCTCCTGGCCTTGTTTTGGCTGAAGATATTGAGCTTTTTCATCACCTCTTGTCACAGATGTAGTCAATCTGATTCCTGTGTACTCCACCTGGCGAAGTTTAGGTGTATAGCTGCTGTGTTGTTGAAAAAAGGTATCATGCGATCTCCAGCATTATTTCTATCTCTAAGGCCAAATTTTCCAACTACCAGTGATACTTCTTTTTATTCAACTTTTGCATTTTAGTCACCAGTGATAATCAGCACATAAATTTTAATAATAGTAGTATTAACCGGCTTTCCTTGTACGCATATGGATATTATTCTATCACTGACAGCATTGTACTTCATGATAGATCTTGAAACATTCTTTGTGATGATGAATGCCACACCATTCCTCTTCATTTTGTCATTTCCAGAATAGTAGATCATATGGTTGTTTGATTCAAAATGGCCAAAACCAGTCCACTTCAGCTCACTAATGCCTAGGATATCAATCTTTATACATTCCATTTCATTTTTGACAACTTCCAATTTTCCTAGATTCATACTTTGTACATTCCATGTTCCAATTATCAATGGATGTTTGCGCTGTTTCTTCTCCTATTGAGTCAGGCCACTTCAGCAAATGGAGGCCCTGAAAGCTCTACTTCATCCATATCAGTAAGGTAGGCTCTAATCTGATGAGACAGCCCTTTTCCACTCACATTTCGAGTTCCTTCCGACCTGAGGGGCTCATCTTCCAGCACTGTATCAGACAATGTTTCAGGGCTATTCATAAAATTTTCCAGTAATATATCAGACAGTGTTTTACTATTACTCATAAAGTTTTCACTGGCCAATTCTTTAAGAAGTGGATGGCCTCTTCCTCCTCCTGAGTCTGTCTCAGTCTGGAAGCTCCACCGAAACTGGTCCATCGTGGGCATCCCTGCTTGCACAGCCTCCGTCCTCACAGCAACATGTAAGCCAAACAACAGAAACTGCCAGACAAGTTTGTCTCTCTTAGCTGTTCTAACCACTCTGCTCACTTCCTGGGCTTTCCCCTACCTGCTCCTGTTGGCTCTGTCTGCCACTGCTCCCTGCTGCTTGGGGCTGTTCCCCTCCCTCTTTATCTCTTCCAGCTGTCAGCCCTGTCTGCCGCTGCTCCCTGCCACCTGGGTGCTGTCCCCTGCCCTCCTTACCTGTGTGGCCACTGGCCCTGTAAAAGTTTAGTTCCTGAAAAAATTAAACTATCATATTAGCAAAAAATTTAGGTTACCATATAACCTAGCAATTACATTTCTAGGTACACACTCAAAATACTTGAAAGCTGGGACAAGATACTTTTACACCAATGTTCACTGAAGTATTATTAAAATAGTTGAAAGGTGTTAACAATCCAAATGTCTACCAACAGATATTATTTTGGGGGAAGGTAATTATTCCCGCCATAAAGAGAAACAAAGTTCTGATATATGGCATAATATGGATGAACCTTGAAAACATTATGTTAAGCAAAATAAGTCAGATTCAGAAGGACAAATACTCTATGTTTCTACTTATACAAAATATTAACAACAGGAAATACATAGAAACAAAAGTTTACCAATGGTTATTAGGGTATGGGGACAGGAGAATTTGGGAGTTACTACTTAAGGGGTATTGGATTTATTTTGGGGGTGATGAAAAACATGGAAATGGAAAGTAGTGATGGTTGAATAGTATGGTGAATGTCATTAATGTCACTAAATTGTACATTTAAAAGTGGTCAAAAAAGCAAATTATTGTGATATATATTTACCACAATTAAAATAAAACGTATTTGATGTACTGAGACACAAGTATACTGTCGTATTTTACCAAAAAAATTGAGTTGCTTCTAGCCATACTGTCAAAATCCAATCTTATATTTCAAAGATAACAGGTAAAGTTCTGAGCATCTTACAGGATTACAACACAAGACTGTTTCTGTCAAAAAAATAAAAGACTTCAGGACTTCCGGTAAGATGGCAGACTAGGTAGACAAGCTACACAGATGCTCTACAACAAAGAAAAGAGAAACCAATTGACCGAGATACAGAAGATAATCCTGGAGCCCTGAGCTTTGAATGGAAGTATACAGAAGTGGATTAGGCACCAACTAGTGCAAAAACTGAATGAACACAGCGAGTGCCGAGGCAACTGGAGCAGTAGACTGTGGGCTACTCTGATGACCAACAGCCTGAATATTTCCAAGTGGTACTGTTGTTGTTGTTGTTAAGTGCCGTCGAGTCGTTTCCGACTCATAGCGACCCCATGCACAGCAGAACGAAACACTGCCCGATCCCGCGCCAGC
>NW_006921613.1:17661194-17663623 GCF_000298275.1 Orycteropus afer afer | reverse complement strand
GTGCTTACCTTGCTCCCGGAGACCCGGTCCCTCTCGGGAGGGTAACAAGGGAGCCGTCTGAGCACTAGTGACTGGGTTTTACCCCTTTCTCCTGCTCTTCCGGCCTGCTACTGAAGTGGTACTGGGACCTGAGAACTGACCTAAAGATTAGCCCTGGTCACCAAGGGGTACAGGGATGACTGCGCTGGTGGCCCGTGACTAGGAAGGGAAACAGCAAGGAGGGAGACAACCTGAGCTGTGGACCTTCAGCTGTCCAGAGGGAGCAGCCATTTTGATTGTTTACAAGTGGTGGCCATTTTGGATATTTAAAGTGACCGAGGGCACAGCCATTTTGAATGTTTACAAGCAGTGACCATATGGGATTTTAATGAGTATGAGAATGGCAGCATTCTCATTCAGATTCCAGGGACCTAAGAACATACTCCGATTGCCAAGGATGGCAGGGACACAGGAGGCAGACAATGGGAAAGGAGATAGGTGGTGAGTATACATGCTACCAACTGGCTAACAGAGGAGCACAGCACAGTACCCTGCTTATATAGATAACATACAGACAAAACAAAGAAAATGAAAATGATGGGCAAGTCATTCTAACACACAATCACCAATTAAAAATATAAACACAAAACATCATAATGCCTCAGAGACAACAGAGCATCACAGTCCATACAATGTAGCAAGATAAAGAAGGAGAAACAAGGCACCAGGATAGAGACTCAGAACACATCCCTGAGGAAGGCACAGCATTGGAACTCCCTGATAAGGAATTCAAAAGAATTATATTTAGGTACCTTCAACAGATTGAGAGACAGATCAAGGAAAACACTGACAAAATTGAGTGAAACATAGAGAAAACCCTAGAACAATTTCAAAAGACAATACCAGAACAAAATGACAAAAAAAAAAAATCAGAAATGATACAAAATCTACAGACAGAAATCAAGGAAATCAATACTAAATTTTTAGAAATACATAACACAAAGAAATGAATACACAAATTCTACTGCAAAGCAGTAGAACTGAACCAAAGGAAGACAGAATTAGTGAGATTGAAGACAAATATCTCAATACTTCTTTGGAAAGGGAACAATCAGAAAAAAGATCAAAATAAAATGAAGAAAGCCTAAGGTTCATGTGGGATACTATCAAAAGGAATAGACCTATGTGTAATCATAATTCCAGAACAGGAAGAGACAAATAAAACCACAGAAAAAATTGTCAAAGATTTGGTAGAAGAGAATTTTCCTGGTAAGATGAAAGATGAGAATATATCCATTCAAGAAGTCCAATGAACCACAAACAGGATACACTCCCAAAAGAAAATCACCAAAACGTATCTTCATCAAACTCAAGAAAACCAAGACAAAGAAAGAATCCTGAAAGCAGCACAGGAAAAACAAAAAGTTACCTACAAGGGGGAACCAATAAGACTAAGCTCGGATTTCTTAGCAGAACCCATGCAGGGGAGAAGACAATGGAACGGCAGATATAAAACCCTGAAAGAGAAAAATTTCCAACCAAGAATTATGTACCCAGCAAAATTTTCCTCAAATATGATGGTGAAATTAGGACATTTCCAGATAAGTAGAAATTAAGGGAATTTGTTAAAACCAGACCAACTTTACAGCAGATGCTAAAGGGAGTTCTTTGGACAGAACAAACAACAACTGACCATTAATACACATGATGACATAACCCAGAAACCAACCTAGTTATAGAAGTATCCAAAGTAAATAAGTCTACAAGATTATAGGCAGGGAACTAGAAACATAAATTGGGAAATGAGGACACCTACAAACCAAGAAGAGGGGAAAAAAATTGTGTAGTTACAGAACTTTTAAGTGGTAGGGAAGTCAAGACAACCACAAGACAGAACAGGCTGTTCTCAACTTGGGAAGAAAATTACAAATCAGAGGGTAACCTCAAAGAAAAAGGATAAAGCTTCACATCAAAATAAAAAAGAGGACCAGCATAAATATTTAGCAAATAATAAAACAATACCAACAAAGGAAGTGATAAAATGATTAATAAACAAAATGAACTCAGCACAGAAAATTATATGGAACAAAGATATCAGGAGCACCAAGAAATAGCACCTAACAAAAGGACATCAACAAATTCATACTTGTCGATAATTACATATCTGACAAGGGACTTATCTCTAAAATTTATAGAAAACCCCAACACCTCAACAACAAAAAGATTAACAATACAAATAAAAAATGGGCAGAAGACATGAACACACACTTCACCAGAGGCTGTTCAGGCGGCCAACAAACATGAAGAAATGCTCATGATCATTAGCTATTAGAGAGATGCAAATCAAAACCACAATGAGATCCCATCTCACCTCAGCACAAACGGCAAAGTTCAACAAGACAGAAAATAACAAATGCTGGCGAGGTTGTCAAGAGATTGGGACTCTCATA
>NW_006921613.1:17660114-17660709 GCF_000298275.1 Orycteropus afer afer | reverse complement strand
TGGTATCACTATGGAAGTAGATTGCCTAACCTTCCTTCTGAGGAGTGAATATTTTGGGGCCCCTCTGTAGTGCAAATGGTTAATGCACTTGGCTGCTAACCCAACTGTTGGAGGTTCAAGTCCACCCAGAGAAGCCTCATAAAAAAGGCCTGGCGATCTACTTCTGAAAAACTAGCCATTGAAAACCCAGTGGAGCACAGTTCTACTCTGACACATGTATGGTCACCTTGGATCAATTTACTTGATGGCAACTGGTTAGCAATTATTTTAGGTTTTGCCAGCCATGTGATCTGTTGGAACTACTCAAGTCTGCCTACACAGTGTGAAAGCTGCCATGACAACATGTGAATAGATGTGGCTTTGGTCCAATGATACTTTATTATGGACACTGAAATATGAATTGCACATACTTTTACATTCTTAGAATATTAATTAAAAAAAAAAAAAGAAATACCATTTGACCCAGCCATTCCATTACTAGGTGTATATACCCTAAAGAAGTGAGAGCATGACAAGAACAGATATATGCACACCCATGTTCATTGCAGCACTATTTACAATAGCCAAAAGATGGAAACAACCTAGGTGTCCATCA
>NW_006921613.1:17653155-17658584 GCF_000298275.1 Orycteropus afer afer | reverse complement strand
AATAAAATAAAAGCCTTCAGCCTAGGACAATAGATTCATGGGACAACTTAGTCAATCGGCATAGTTCACAAAAATCGTGCTTTGCATCCTAATGGCATCTGGGGTCTTAAAAGCCTGTGAGCAGCCCTCTAAAACACAACTCTACCTGCTAGCAGCAAAACAGTAAGAAGGTAACCAAAAGAGTAGAGAAGATATGAAGACTACATGAGCCACAACTTCATCTACTCTGAGACCAAAAGAATTAGATGGTGCTTGGCTGTTAGCACAGACCATTCTGACCAGGGGGCACGATATTTCATTCCAGATAGAATGGGAAAAAATACAGAGCAGAACTCAAATACTTATTTAAAGAAAAAAAAAAAAAGAAAAAGAAAAAGTCACATAAACTGGAACAGCAGAGACTGAAAAACTCACAGAGACTGTCATCCTGAGACATTTCTAGAACTAAGCCTATCTGAGACCACCTTTTAGTGATACAGCAGAGTGGCACACAAAATAGGGGATATCACCTGTAAAATCTGTGCCCTACTTGAAAACTGTCAGTATGAGACCAAAAGGTTAACATTGCACAAAAGTATATATGAGAAGATAGGGGGCAGGGAAACTAGAGCACTGGAAAGGGAACAAATTGAACACAATTAAAGAGAATGTTGATACATTGCAATAAATTGTAAATAACGTCACCAGAACGATTTGTATGCAAATTGTCAAATGGGAAGCTAGCTTGCTGTGTAAACTTTCATCAAAAATTCAATAAAATATTATGTGTAAAAATAAATAACTAAAAGCCTTCATTAGGGGAAAAAGTGTTTAGTGAACTGACTTAAGAGTAACACTGTTCTGGTTACCTAGTGCTGCTCTGAAAAGAATATATCACAAATGGGATGAACTTATTCTCTCACAGTTTGGAGGCTTTAAGTCCAAGTTCAAAGTGCCAGGCTCTAGGTGCTGGGTGAAAGCCCCTCAATCTTGGAATCCAGCTCTGCCTCCTACTCCCAGTCCACTGGAGCTAGAGGCATTTCTTCACTCAGACAGCTGCTGGCGGCTGAGGCTGACAAACCCAAGGTTGACAAGGAAAAAGGCATAGTCTGATGTTACCAAACCACACGGCAGGCCATTAATTTAAGTCCATTGTAAGTTCCAAGGTCAGCAGAGCATGGCAGGCTGCTGAACACGGCTACATGCAGGGTCCATGCGTGCCATAAGCTAGAGACCATTTCCAAAGCTGTTTCTTATATACGGGAAGTAGACCATATACCCAAAGGCAGCTACTCAGTTGCTCCCAGTAGATTCCATCATGGAGGTGATTACCAGTCTCATCATGAGGAATACTTCATCCAGCTGCCCAGCCAAGTTGACACACAAACATAACCACCACAACCACATTTTAAGGTCTTTGGCAATCTGACATTTATCCAAGGGGAGAGAAAAAAAGAGCTTGGCCAGTATGAGCTTGTAATCACAAGACAAAGAACTGAAGAAAATAGAAGAAAGTAGTTAAATAAATTATAGATTTCTTAAAAATGTGATGGGTTGCCATCTGCAAGCATAAAGATCTTCTGTGTGTTTTTCTAAAAGAAAGCAATTAGCTTGAAAAGGAGAAAATACATGGAGATAGATACTGGCTGAACACTGGACATTTTTTTCAAAGAATAAGAGTTGTCTAACAAAAGACAGATAACAGAACCAAACCCTTCAAGTACTCAAGCAGAAGTCAGAGGACCACTGGATATTGTGCTCTCAATATGAGAATGGCCAAGATCTGTGGTTTTCTATTTTCCCTGTTTTACATTTGAACACTCACTTCAGTGAACAGGTTCCTACCTGAATAAAAGCAACATGTTCAAATTATCCTCCCTAAGAAGGCTATTTTAACGATCTGTTAATGCATTTGTGCTTATAGCTACCTTAAATACCTTCTGAAGTAGCAGAATATAAATATATAGTTAATAATTACTATGAAAATCCAACATCCCAACTACACTATGTACAACTGATAGTCAAAAATCACCAGCATAGGTGATTTTTAAAACTCCTTTTATGATCCATGACCACAGTATCGATAGTAATATGGGCAACAATACCTATTTTAATTGGTATCATTTAGAAGGACTAAAAAGGCTGGTTAATCACTGTTCTTCACTTTCTGTTTCTTCCATTCTTTCCTCTATCTTCTTTCTTATTTCCTCTGTCTTTTCCTTCTCTTTTCACTTCTTTTTTTTTTTTTTTTGCCTTCTTTTCTGCCTCTGATTAACTCTCCTTTCTTATTCTTTCTTTTCTTCTTGCTTGCTAATTTTTCACCTTTTTTGTCCTCTTTCAGGACTGCCTTTAGCTATCTTTTATTTTTCTCAATCTTAATTATAGAGAAATATAGTTTTCAATCATTCTTCCTCAAACCTACCAAAGCTACTTACTTCCATACAATAAATCTGATTTGACAGATCTACCAATCAGAGTATCAAAAGAAAATGAAGTACTTTATGTTGCTGTTAGGTACCACTGAGTTTCTCTGACTCCTATAGCAACCCTGTGTACAACAGAACAAAACACTGCCCAGTCCTGGATCAGCCTCACAATCCTTACTATGCTTGAGCCCAGCATTGCAGCCATGTGTCAACCCCCATTGTTGAAGGTTTTCACCTTGTTCACTGACCCTCTACTTTGCCAGGCACAATATCCTTCTCCAGGGAATGGTTTTTTCTGACAACATGATCAAAGTGGGTGAGATGAAGTCTGGCCATTCTTGCTTCCAAAGAGTATTCCAGCTGCACTTCTTCCAGGACAGATCTGTTCATTCTTCTGGCATTCCATGGTATTTTCAGTATTCTTTGCTGACAACACAATCCAAAGGCATCAACTCTTCTTTGGTCTTCCTTATTCATTGTCCAGCTTTAACATGCATGAGGCAACTGAAAAAACCATGGCTTGGGTTAGGCACACCTTAGTCTTCAAAGTGACATCTTTGCTTCTTAACACTTTAAAGAGATCTTTTGCAGCAGATCTGCCCAGTGCAATACAACGTCTGATTTCCTGACTGTTGCTTCCACGGATGTTGACGGTGGATCCAAGGAAAATGAAATCCCTGACTTCAATCTTTTCTCTGTTTATCATGATGTTGCTTATTGGTCCAGTTGTGAGGATCTTTTCATTTTATGTTAAGGTGTAATCCACACTAAACACTGTAGTCTGATCTTCATCAGTAAGTGCTTCAAGCCACCTTTACTTTCAGCAAGCAAGGTTGTGTCCTCTGCTTATCATAGGTTGTTAATGGTTCTTCTTCCAATCCTGTTGCCGCATTCTTCTTCATACAGACCAGCTTCTCAGATTATTTACTCAGTATACAGATTGAATAAGTACGGTGAAATGATACAACCCTGAATCAGACCTTTCCTGATTTTAAACTTCTTCTGTTTGATCGACAGCATCCTGGTCTATGTACAGGTTCCCCATGAGCATGAAATTTCTGGAATTCCCATTCTTTGGAATGTTATCCACAATTTGTTATGATCCACACAGTCAAGTGCCTTTGCACAGTCAATAAAACACAAGTAGACATATTTCTGGTATTCTTTGCTTTCAGCTAAGATCCATCTGACATCAGCAATGATATCCATCATTCCACATCTTCTGAATCCAGCTTGCATATCTGGAAGTCCCCTGTCAATATACTGCTGCAACTTTATAGTTGTGTTAAATAATAATAAATAATCTGGAAATACAGTCAATCTGAGACCAGTAACGTATTAACACAGATTTGCTATCATACCTCCTAACTTGACTATGTCTAACCTTAACTAAGATCATCCAAACTTAGGACAAAATGTAGTTCATGTTTATATGCTAATTATATAAGTGAATAACTTATCTCTTTAGCCAGTGAGCAAAGACAGAATTATTTGTACAGAAGAGAAATGTTAAACAGGACACAAGCAATCAAAATGTTGTCTTTGGACCAGCAGCATCAACATTAACTGAGAGATTATTAGAAATGCAGAATTGCCTATCCTGCATGAAACCTACAATCAGAATCTTCATTTTTAACAAAATTACCACATGATTCATATACACATTAAAGTTTAAAAAGCACCACTTCAAACCACAATTCTGATATAGTTGACATGGTTTATACGTGTGCCAAGATACAGGTCCTCTCTATCTTGAGGTACCAGATACAGGTTTGTGAAATGGAGATAATAGCCTCTATTTCACAGGGTTGGTCTCAGGATTACATGAGATAATACATGTAACATATACCTTGTTTGAGATGTGTAAATGCTTGACAAATGTTGCCCAATAATATTATTAACTGTTCATACCTTGTGTTTTCTCTTGCTTGTTTACGCTTTCATGAATGATTTACAATTATATAAGACATATGTTAGAAACACAGAAGAAAGTCAACTCCCTGTTTTAATTTTAAATTGAACTGTCTCTTCAAAAAGTACATGAGGGAAATGGAAAATTCTGAGTTACTAATGCTTCTTCCACTAGATTGTATACTTCTCAAGTGAAGAACATATTTCGTTTAGATGAATGCTTAATAAAAGCTGAGCCATAAAATCAATATTATATTAAAATAATTTTAATAAATCATGCTAAAATATCAGAAAAATAAACTTTTCATAATTCATGCATTTATTCAATAAAAAATTACAGGAGCAGATGAAAGTTAAATTAACATTCTTAATCATGCTTAGCCAAAAATATGCAATATGGATTTATCAAGGGAAAAATTCAAAACAATAAATTTTCAGTTATTTGGAATGAAAGAGGAAAGTTTACAAATAGTTATCCAAAACTACAAAACACACACACATATACATACACACACAAATCAAAGTTCTATCCAATTTACCTAGGATGTAATGAATAAACGAGGAGCTGTACTTAAAATAAGACTAAAGCATGTGGTGAAGGTTTAGTCAACATGTGACTGCCAGGAAGCTATTGTAAGATAGTACCATAATTCAAAATGGAGCTCACAAACCTCTTTGTCTATGGCAGTAGTGTGCAACTGGGCCTCTGCAAGCTCACAGTCAAGAGCTCTTTGTAGACTGTATATGACATGGTCATATGAATGGTGCTCATCATTGAAAAGAACACAATAGTATCTGTCACTTTTCTCTCTGTTTTAAAGAAAAAAAAAAGATATATATATATTCAGACACTGCAACAAATAAACAAAGGAAAATATGAAAAAGTAAAATAATATATGACATCTGTTTTATAGCAGCACCATGTTTTTTCCTACACGTGGGAAAGTACCATTGTAATAATGATACAGGAAATGATTTTAAGTGTTCCATTTAATTTAAATAATCCTGATAAAAATATTGGGAGCTCTGGTAGCATAGTGCCTAAGGCACTTGACTGCTAACCAGAAGGCTGGCGGTTCAAACCCACCAGCCACTCCTCAGAAGGAAGGCTGG
>NW_006921613.1:17641328-17652605 GCF_000298275.1 Orycteropus afer afer | reverse complement strand
CTCCTCAGAAGGAAGGTTGGGCAATCCTACTTCCATAGTGATACTGCCTCAGAAACCCAAGGAGGGGTCGCTATGAGTCGGAGCCGACTCGACGGCAAATAACAACAACAGAGTGGTTATGAGGACCTAATAAAACAGTTATGTCAAAACACTAAGTAAACTGTTATGGGCTACATAAACGTTAGGTGTTATTACCAATTTTAGACAATTCACAATATATTTTTTTTTTCTTTTTGTCATTTGGGTGAAAATTTACAGAGCAAATTCACTTTCCATACAGCAGTTCACATACACTTTGTCTCATGACACTGACTAAAATTTACCACAATTCAACAGCTCTCCTCCCACTTCCTCCTGAAAGTTACCTCTTCCCTGTGTACATCCTTCCATACACTCCTGCCCCCTGAGCTGTCACCCTGTGCATAACAGCCTTTCTTTCTCCCATGATTATTCTCTCCAAAGAGTGTATCTACCTCAGGTAAATGTTCAATTCATATGCCTGTCTTTTCACAATATACTTTTAAAATAAACTCAATTAATTCCCAGAACTCAAAGGAAGTATATTTTCTCAGCCTTTCTCAAGCTTAGGAAACTGAGGTTCAAAGACTTATCCATGGTCACAATGCCAACAACAGTTGAAAGGGACTAGAACTCAGTTCTAGGAATCCAGAGTCCAGTGCTACCCATAAGTACAACCACACTCAAGCAACTCTCCTTCATATACGGGCAGATTGCTAGCATTCTGTTCACTAGCACAAGGTTTCTTAAAGGCTTTAGTGAGATTATCACCAACTTGAAATTAAACCTCTTGTGGAAACAAATTTTGATGATCTTTATTTCCCCAAGCAGTCTATGGCCCAGCGAGAACTGAAATAACAAATTTAGTATCTTTATATAAAATTCTTAGTTTGCTCACCTTCTAAGAGCAAAACACACAAAATCCAGCAAACTCAAAGAACAACTCTATTTCCATTGGTGCTGCAATTTTGCGACTTGTTTAAAAGCTCTGTATACATTGTTCCTAATGTTAGTTACACAGGTAGAAAAATTCCCACAAGGCCCAACGTGCACCCTTCTATCACGTCCAGAATTCCTTCTTGCATTAGTAAGTTAAGAGAAAAATTAATGTCACTGAAAGACTTATGACTATTAGAAATTGCTGCTTTTTATCTACAAATTTTAAATCCCTATAACTATAATAATCCTAGACACCAAAGCACAGGAAAGGCTTGTCTCCTCAATCTAATGTGAAATTTTTCTTGGTGAGGAAAAGAGCCAAAAACTGGGCTAAGGGGAGACTCAGTGCTCCCAAATCCCTACCTTTGCTCAGACATCTCTGTGGAGAACCTGAAGGCTAGTCCAAACCAGAATCAAACTGTGTAATTTACTTACCCACTAGAGTGAGTGGCTGCTATATCCTCATAAGTCATTAAGAACGAGACTCCCAAAACACTGACTTTTCTTAAAATTAAAAGTTCCCGACAGGCTCTTCTTTTTGCTTAACTTCTGTATAGTGCCTAACTATATGTCATAAAAATGGACAGTTTGAAAGCATTCTCAAGAGGTATTGCTATTACTTCATAATGATAATTAATATAATAGATTAAGCAATAAATAATAATAGCAATATAAACATTTATCCAACATTTATTTTTCAATATAAATAACCAAAATTAAAACTTCTCCCTTTTGACAATGTTCCTCACCTTATCTGGAGTTCAAGAGGCAGTTCTTTTTCCTCTTCCCATATAGTCATATCTACAATGTATTTTATCACTGAAGGGAATATCTTCCTGGCTTGAGCAATTACCTCTTCATTCAATGGACAACGTGAATTCTGTAAAAAAGTATAGAATGACATACCACCAACGTTACTTACAAATAAATGGATAAGGAAAATAATGTTGTTAATTAAAATAATCATTTTAATAGAGTTTACTACACCATCTCCCAGGAACAAATTGAAGCTGTGCTCAAGAGGCTTGATATTCACATCAGTTTAGCTTAACCCCGTGTGGTGAAGTTGGCACTACAGATGAGAAAAAGGTAGAACAATGGAGCTCCCCTTTGGTGATACTCTCCCCTATGAATCTTTTTCTCTGCCTTTCTGAGTAGCTTAATTATGATAATATCATATGAGAATTGGTTTTATAGCTTATAAAAACTTTCCTCATAATGTATTTCAACTGATCCTCATAGCCACACTGTAAAAAAGGCAGAGCAAGTATTAATCACATTTAAAAGATAAGGAACAAATATTGTTATAAAAGAGAAGGAATGCAGAATAGGTTATGTAATCTGTACATAGCACAAAACTAAAATCAAAGTCTTTTGACTCCCAAATAAAAGAATGTTCTTTCCATTACTGAACACTGCTGCCTTAATAAATGCAATGTTCAACCCGTCCAGTTAAAAACCAATGCAGAATGCTCCCCATCATAAGCTATTTTGGTTGATGTTAGTAGTTGTCAAGTCCATTCTAACTCGTTGTGACCCCAAGTGTGCAGATAAGAACTGCACTTCATAGGGTTTTCAAGTCTGTGACCTACTGGAAGCAAACTGCCAGGCCTTACTTTTCCCAGACACCTCTGGGTAGATTTGAAAAACCAAACTTTCATTTAGCAGTCCAGGACTTAGCAACTATGCCACCCTTTTAAGCCACTGTTGTTATTGTTGGATGCTGCTGAGTCAATTCCAACTCATAGTGATCCCATGTGACAGAGTAAAAATGTCCTACAGAGTTTTCCTGGCTGTAATCTTTACAGAAGCAGATTACCAAGTCTTTCTCCTGCAGAGCCACTGGGTGGGTTCGTTGTGCCACCAGAGCTCATACCACTTCCTAGAATAATGAAGATATCACTTCACATCCATGAGGATGGCTATAATCAAAAAGGCAGACAGTAAGAAATACTGGTAAGGATGTGGAGACATTGGAACCCTGACACACTGCTAGTGGGAATGTAAGATAGTACAGCCACTTTGGAAAACAGTCTGGCAGTTCCTCAAATAGTTAAACACATACTACATGAAAAGTTGTACACAAATGTTCAAAACAGCATTGTTTATAATAGCTAAAAACTAGAAACAACTCAAATGACCATCAAATGATAAATGGTTAAATAAAATGTGGCATATCTATATAATGGAATACTACTCAGCATAAAAAGAATGAAATACTAATACATGTTACAGCATGGATGAACCTTGAAAACATCATGCCAATTGAAAGAATCAGTCACAAAAGACCACCTATTGTATACCATTTTTATAAGATGTCCAGAACAGGCAAATCTCCAAAGACAAAGTAGATGAGTGGTTGTCTAAATCTGAAGAAGTTGGGGAAAAATGGGAAGTTACTGCTAGTGGGTACAGGGTTCCTTTCTGAGGTCATGAAAATGTTCTAAAATTGACTGTAGTGATGGTTGCACAACTTTGTGAATGTACTAAAAACCACTGAATTATAGTTTAAAAAGGTGAATTTTGTGCTATATGAATTATGTCTCAATAAAGCTGTTTTAAAATGAGTAAACAGGCTCTTTCAGGCAAAAAATAAATAAATAAAAATCCAGGAGTAATTCATCAGGCTTTTAATATTGAATTTTAAACTGCTATACACTGTAACAATAAACTTTTTTATTCGTTGGCCACAGAACCACTAATGGCCCACATAATCTTTAGTACCTATTCTGTCTCACTCCCTCAGTATTCTATGATTTCAATTTTTACCCTTTATTTAATATGTCCTCTTTTCTCTGGAAATTTTGCTCAGTAGCCTTTACTGCAGAGATAGAAACAGTACAAAGATACTAAGACCAGTACTTGCTAACTTCACTCGTGTTTTCTATCATTGTTTGAGTTCAACATTTCCTTTCAACTCTTCAAAAAAGTAGTCTGAGGTGAAAAGTTAAAAGAAACTACTCATTACTTGTATATCATATCATTCAGAAGCTAAGTTCTTTGGAAGACGTTTAGTAGGTACATAAGAAACTTTTTTTTTTTTTTTAATTTTTATTGTGATTCAGGTGAAAGCTTACAGAGCAAATTCATTTTCCAACAAGCAGCTCACATACACTTTGTCTCATGACATTGACTGCAATGTCCCACAAGGCAACAGCTCCCCTCCCACTTCCTCTCTATAGTTACCTCTGTCTTGTGTCCTTCCCTCCCACGCACTCCTGCCTCCTGAGCTATCTCCCTGTGCATACACAGCCCTTCTATTCTCCCATGATTGACCTCTCCAAGGAGTTTATCTACCTAATGTAAATGTTCAGCTCACACGTCTGTCTTTTGTTTGGCTGGAAGCTATAGAAGTGGGTTCAATTCCAGACCTGAAGGACAGCTAGGGGCCATAGTCTCAGTGGTTCCATCAGGCTGTATCACAATGGCAAACCCGGTCCCTTTTTTTCTTTTTAATGATTTTGAGTTTTATTCCACATTGTTCTCCCATTCTATCCAGGATCTCCTACATCCGATCCCCCGAGTGGTTGACAGGGGTAGCTGGGCATCATCTAGTTCTTCTGGTCTAATAGTTGTATAGCCTGAGGATCACATGGTGTACCTGTCCCTTGGACTAACTGTTTTCGTGCATCTTTGGTTTTCCTCATTTTTCTTTGCTCTGGATTAGGAGAGACTCATCGTTGCATCTGGATGGCTGCTTGCAAGCTTTTAAAGATCTGTAGCTACTCACCAAAATAGGATGTGGAACAATGTTTTTGTATACTATGTTATGCCCATTAAGCTTGATGTCCCCTGCAACTATGGTCCCAAGCCCACAGGTCCAACTATTCACTCCCTCTGGGTAGCTGGCTATGGCCAAGAAGTGACTACAACCTTGTCCCTTGTCAGCTCTACTATATACCTGGGAATTCTTACAGAACATACAAATACACTTGTGGAAACATTGTTTGCCAACCCTATACATGGTCATGGGCACATTGCCTCCTGCGTAGACATACCTAATAGTTCAGCCTGTCCACCCATCTATCCACCCGTATATCAATGTTAGCCTTCACTGACAACACAGTACTGTATGTGCAAAAGGGTTCATCTTTGTTGTCTGTACCTCCCATGCAAGTAGGTACATAAGAAACATTTGAGGAAATCATTTATAGCTTAGAAAATAAGTTCAATGGAGAGGGGAGGGCTATAACTTAAATGGAAAGAAAAAAAAATCTTAATAATTAACCAGAAATATACTGCAGGACTAGGGAAAATCTGCTTTAGATATACTAAAAAGGCACTTCTCTTCAAAAGACATTGCCAAATGCCAGATGAGTGGCTATTAGCATTAGTCCAGCTCTGATTACACTTGGAAAATTCTCATTACACTTGGCACAATGCCATACACCTGGTAGAGTGTAGATTTCACATCCATCAAAGCAGAGATGAACAAAATGCTAAGTATGCAGGATTGTTTGTGCTATATGAATTGATAATTATATGGTGGCCATAAGGTGCCTTTTGCTCAACTCCAGATCATGAACAGTTCAAGAATATCCACGTTTACCTTTAGAATAAGCCTCAAAGACCAAAATTGCTATTTAAATCTAATTATAAATCCAAGGAAATCTAAGCTCAAGCAAGTTCAGTGTTGAAGTCATTGTTCTAAGGCCATATGATTTAAGATAACCCTCAAACAAAGCAGAATCCTTTGATGCGTATGTGTTTGGCAGGGGTAGGGTGCATTTTGTACACTCAAGAAGCCAACTACTACCAAGCATTCCTTAGCTACACTCAAGTCCACAAATGGTCTTCTGTAACGGCCAGTCACGGAAAGATATAAAAAGCCACAAAACACTCTCTTAGCATATATACCAAAATAGCACCCCCCCAAAAAAAAAAAAAAAACCAAACTCACTGCCATTGAGTCAGAGCTGACTCACAGCAACCCCTTCTTGGGTTTCTGAGGTGGTATGACTACACAAGTAGATTGCCCAACCTTCCTTCTGAGGAACAGCTGGTAGGTTTGAACCGCCAGCCTTCTAGTTAGCAGTCAAATGCCTTAGGCACTATGCCACCAGAGCTCCCTCATAGCTAGTTAGTGGGCTTATAATTCAAACCTAGGGCACTTGTCCATGATGTTATAGTCTACTGGTTCTACTCAAATGAAAAGAATGTGCTTTATTTCTCCAAATATAATTCTTCCATTTCCTCCCATTTAGAGTTTTGCAAACTCTATGTATGTGAGTGTTCTCACAGCACAGATATACAGACTATTAGGAGTTTCTTAATGATGGACCATTATCCTTACTCAAATGAAAAGAATGTGCTTTATTTCTCCAAACATAATTCTTCTATTTCCTCCCATTTAGAGTTTTGCAAACTCTATGTATGGGAGTGGTCTCACAGGACAGATATACAGAATATTAGGAGTTTCTTAATGATGGACCGTTATCCTTGTCATATATCATATATTTTTTCCCCCAGTTTGTCACTAATTTTATGACTTGCTATTTGCTATAAAGGAGAAAACTTTTGTGAAGTCGTATTTATCGATCTTTTCCTTTCTGTGGCATATATATTTTTAAATCTTAGCAAGGTTTGATGTACTGCAAGATTAATCTTTTCAATTCACCTACATTTTCTTCTAATGAGTTTGTATTCTTTTTTCCTAAAAGAGCCCCAAACTTTTTATCTTTGATATTTCTGGGATTTATCTGATATTAACACTGATCAAACTTTACTTTTCCCCCCTCAAATGAGTAGTTATCCCAACACCATTTATTTTATTATTCCCCAACTGATCTGAAATGAAATTTTTACTATCAATTTGAGTTTAAATTCTCCTTTCTATTCCATTGACTTGCTGTTCATTCCTGTACCAGAGTCACACTGTTTTGATTACTATAGCTCTTGACTACATTTTAAAGCTGCTAGACCTACTTACACATTTATAATTCTTATTTTCACAATTTTTCTGGAAATACTCACAAATTAGTTTTAACACAGCTTTTGAATTACTCTGTCAAATTCCAAAAACAGTCTGGTTGCTATTTTAAGTGGCAATATTCTGAATTTATAGTTTTGGAAAAAAATTATCTTTGTGATACTGAATCTTCCAATTAAAGAAAGAAGTATATCTTTTCATTTCATTTTTTTCTTTTATGTCTGTCATAAAATAGTTTTAAAGATTTCTTAATATAAACTTCATAGATTTCTTCTTAGTTTTTTCCCTAGGTATTTTATGCTTTTGATACTATAGTATATGAGCTCTTTTCTTCTGTTTAATAAATTGGGACAGGAAAACTGATTTTTAACATAAAATTCTATAACCAATAACCTTACTAAACTCTACTATAGTTTCTAATTCTTTTTCAGTTAATCTTCAGTCATGACCATTTGCATCCTCCTTTTTAATATTTATAATCTTAGTTCATTCTATTTGTCTCTCTCATGGCAGTAAATCTGGAACTGTGTTAGATAATTGTCATAATACTGGATTCCTTTATCTAGTCTCTATCTATAATAAGAATATGTTAGTGCTTCATCATTAGGCATGATTTATGGCTTCTGATGTGAGGTTAATCACATTGAAAGAAACAGAATGTTATGTATTGTTACATTCCCAAAAGTTACCAGGCCCAAATGCCAAATGGTTTTACAGGTAAATTTCAAGAGGAGTTCATTCCCACAATGTAAGAATGATTGTCTTTTATTATTCTTTTATGTTCATTTCATATGCTAATTAGGACACGAGCATAATAATCATTAATAAAACTGATCTGTAATTTCTGGAGCTATATTCTGTCAGAACTGAGGTTAGAGCTTTATATAACAAATTTCAAAATTCTCCTTTTCCCCCCTCTGCTCTGGGACAATTTGTAATTTTTTACATTATTTGTTTGGAGTTGAACTAATTGAGGGATTTTGTTTATTTTTGACTTTTTATTAGTAACAATTTAAAATATACAGAAAAACCAGTATAATAAATATACCCTTTTTTAGTAACTTAATATTCTTCTGTATGTTTCAATTTTTTTTACTAAAGTATTTTAAGAGAAAACACAGTCATCATAACATTTCACCCATAAATACTTTAATATGCATCTCTAAAAAGGAAAAGGATATCTTTCTACATAATATTAATACCACTGTTAGAGCTAACAACATCAACAATAATTTTTAAATATAAACAAATACTTCGTTCACATTGTTTTCCTACTTATATCCAAAATGTCTTTTATAAATGTGTGTTCAAACCAAGATCTACACATTTTACCCGTTTTTGAATCTCTTAAGTCATTCATAGCTAACGTAGTCTATCGTTCCCCACCCTTGGCCTTTTGTTCTTTATGATAGAGACCAGACCAGTTTTCCTATAAAAAGTCCTATTAAATTCATTTTCAAATGTCCTAAATTTATCTCCCTGTGATATTGTTTATCTTGCCCATCTCTTCCACAAATTTCCTATAAACTACAAGTTAGATCTCAAGGCTTTATTAAGTTCACATTAAACATTTTTATCAAGAATATTCTGTAGGTGGCTATATACTTCATTTTTTTTAAAAAACACCTTTATTATGGTATAATTTACATACAATTTAATTTACCCATTTGAAGTATACAATTCAATAGCTTTTAGGTTATTCATATAGGTGCAACCATCACTGCAGTCAATCTTGGAACACTGTCTTCACCTCAAAAACAAAATCCTATATACGCTTTAGCTATTGCTCTCCTATGCTTCCACTTCCACCCAGTCCCAACCCTAAGAAACCCCTACTCTACTTTCAGTCTCTATAAATCTACTGTCTCCATAGAATTCTCCTATTCTGGACTTTTCATACAAATGGTATTATACAATATGAAGTCCATTTTTTTATATGGCCTAATATTTTCAAGTTCATCCATGTTATAGTATATATCAGTACTTAATTATTTTTTATGGTTGCATACTATTCCATTGTAATGATATTCTTTATTTTGTTTATCCATTCATCAGGCGATATCAGATTGTTTCACCTTTTGGCTATTATGAAAAATGCTGCTATAAACACTTATTTACAAGTACTTGTATGAACATGTTTCCTTTCTCTCGTGCATATACCTTGGAGTGGAATTGTTGGGCCATAGGGCAATCTATGTATAACTGTATGAGGAACAGCCAGACTATTTGCCAAAGTGGCTGTACCATTTTACATCATCACCATCAGTGCATGAGGGTTCCAATTTCTCCATATCTTGGCCGACACTTACTACTGTCTGCCTTTTTTGATTGTAGCCATTCCAGTGGTTGTGCAGTGGCATCTCACTGTGGTTTTGATTTGCACCCCCCTGATGACTAAGGATGTTGAGTATCTTGGCATGTGTTTACTGGCCACTGGTATTCTCCTTTGGAGTAATGTTTATTCAAGTCCTTTGCCCATTTTTCTAAATTGGGTTATTCGTTCTTTTATTATTGAGTTATAAGAATTCTTTTCTTTCTCTTCCTCATCTTTTTTTTCTTTTTAATTAGGATGTGGCTGCAATTTACAGAAAAAATTCATTTTCCATTCAACAGTTCATGCATATGTTATTTTGTGACACTGATTGCAATCCCCCCAACGTAATAGCTTTCTTCCCAATTTCTCCCTGTGGGTATCTTTCCCCTGTGTCCTTTCGTAGGCAGTCCTATCCTCTAAGCTTTCTCCCTGTACAAATGCTGCCCTTCTGATATCCCATGGTTGATTGCTGTAAGGAGTACACACACCTGGTGTAACTGTTCATCTCACAGACCTATCTGGTGTTTGGCTGGAAGTTATGCCATGGGAGTGAGTTCAACTCTAGGCCTGAAGAATGACAGAGGCCCCAGTCTTGGGGGTTTCACCAATTTCTATCAGACTAGTAAGCCTAGTTGTTTTTATGATTTTGAATTGTGCTCCACATTTTTCTCCCACTCTATCCGGTCTCTGATTTTGATCCCTTTCTAAGTGGTTGGCAGTGGTAGCCAGGCATCATCTAGTTCTTCCAGTTTCAGGGTCATGTAGGCTGAGTTTCCCATAGTCCACTAGTCCGTTAGACTAACTGTTTCCATATGCCTTTGATTTTCTTCACTCTTCTATGCTCTGGACGAGGGGAGAGCAACTGTTGCATCTCAGATAGCCACTCACTAGCTTTTAAGACCCCAGTTACTACTAACCAAATTAGGATGCAGAACAATGTTTTTATGTACTATGTTATTCCAATTGCTTGATGTCTCCCATGACTATGGTCCCAAGTCCACGGGCCCAGTAACTCACTCCCTCAAGGTGAGGCTAAGAAGTTATCATAACGTTGCTCCCTGTTAGCTCTATTATATATATGGATATTCTTATAGCACAAACAAATATGTATGTAGAAATAACATCTGCCAAACCTATTCATGTCATGGGTATATTCCCTTTGCCTATCCATACCTGATCATTTAGCCTGTCTTCCTATGTGTGTAGGAGCTCTGGTAGAGTAGTGCCTAAGGCATCTGACTGCTAACCAAAAGGCTAGCAATTCAAACCCACCAGCCACTTCTCAGAAGGAAGGTTGGGCAATCTACTTCCGCAGTCATACCACCTCAGAAACCCAAGGAGGGGTCGCTATGAGTCAGATACGACTTGATGGCAGTGAGTTTGTTTTTTTGGGTTCCTATGTATATATCTAACTGTAGATTAATGTTTGCTATTACTGATAATGCAGTATTGTATACTGAAAAATATTTACCTTTTCAATATTTTAAAATATTAAAAAAGAGGAACCTTTGTCTGTACCTCTTGTGCACCACTCTATGTCTTCCTTTTCCTCAGTGTTATTGTGCTGGTCACTCACTTTTGGTATATTGCCTTTCCCTTCATCCAAATCAATACATGTCTCTTACCTAGTTAGCAATTTTCTCCCTCCCCGCCCCTCTCATCTCCAGCAGCCAACAAAGACACTTTTCTTCCATGTGTAAACCTTTCCTTCACTTTTTATAGTAGTGGACTCATACAATATTTGTCCTTCTGTAATTGAATTATTTCACTCAGCATAATGTCCTCCAAGTTCATCCATATTATGAGGTGTTTCATAGATTCTTCATTATTCTTTAGTGTTGCATAGCATTCCACTCTACCATAATTAGGTTATCCATTTATCCACTAATGAGCACTTAGGTTGTTTCCATCTCTTCCGTATTGTGAATAGTGCTGCAATGAACATGGTTGTGCATATATCTATTTGTGTCCTGGCTCTCACTTCTTTAGGATATATACCTAGTAGTAGGATTGCTGGATCAAATGGTATTTCTATTTCCAATTTTTTTTTTTTCCTTTTCTTTTTTTTTTTTTATTA
>NW_006921613.1:17604437-17637688 GCF_000298275.1 Orycteropus afer afer | reverse complement strand
AAGGCTCAGGGGTCCAAGATTATCTTCTGTGTCTGTGTTAATTGGTTTCCCTTTTCTTTGTTGAAGAGGGTCTGTGCAATCCTTCTGCCTAGTCCGCCATCTTGCCCCGCCTCTCTATTTCCAATTTTTTAAGGAAGCGTCATACCATTTTTGACAATGGCTGAATCATTTTACAATCTTACCAGCAGTGTGTAAATGTTCCAATCTCTCCATACCCTCACTAGTATTTATTTTTTGTCTTGTTGAACTGTGCTATTATCACTGGGGTGAGATAATATTTCATTGTTGTTTTGATTTGCATCTCTCTAATGGCTAGTGATCATTGAATATTTCTTCACGTTTGTTGATCACCTGAATATCTTTTTGGTGAAGTGTCTGTTTATGTCTTCTGCCTATTTTTAAATTGGAATGCTTGTCTTTTGTGTTGTTGAAGTGTTCTAGTCCCTTTTTCCATATGTTGTTACCAGAAATTATTTCCTAGTCTGTAGGTTCTCTTTTACCCTTTTGGCAAAGTTTTCTGATGGAATAAATGTCTAATTTTTAGGAGGTCCCAGTCATCTAGTTTATCTTCTGCTGGTTTTTATTTTTATTTTTTTTTAATCTTCTGCTGTTTTGCACTTTTAGTTATGATTATTAATTTATGCCATATATTAAGGCCCCTAAGTTTGCCCCTATTTTTTCTTTGATGAACTTTATAATTTTAGGTTTTGCTTTTAAGTCTTTGCTCCATCTTCAGTAAATTTTTGTATATGCAATGCAATGCACTGCTATCGAGTCAGATCCGACTCATAGTGACTCATCCTTGGGTTTCCAAGATGGTATCACTATGGAAGTAGATAGCCCAATATTCCTTCCAAGGAGTGGCTGGTGGGTTTGAACTGCCAGCCCTCTGGTTAGCAGTCAAATGCCTTACACATTAGGCCACCAGAGCTCCCAATTTTTGTATATGGTGTAAGACATGAATCCTGTTTCATTTTGTCTGCAAATGGGCATCCTGTTAAAAAGACAATCTCTTCCCCATTTAATGGGTTTCAGCCTTTTGTCAAAGATCAGCTGTCCATAGGTGGTTGGCTCTATTTCTGGATCCTTAATTCTTTCCACTGACCTATGTGTCTGTTGTTGAACCAATACCAAGTTGTTGTGACTACCATGAGTATACAGTAGGTTTTGAGATCTGGAAGCACGAGACCTCTTACTTAGCTGTTCTTCGGTAGTGTTTTGCTTATCTGAGGTATCTTTCCTTTCCACATAAAGTTGTTGTTGTCATCAGGTGCCATCAAATTGTCTCCAATTCATAGTGAACCTAAAGAGCCTATCCATTAAGGAATTATGGGATGACATCAAGATCCTCATCCATGAAGAAAGCAAAAGGTCATTCATAAGACAGGAAAAGAAAAAAAAACAAAATAGATGTCAGAAGAGACTCTGAAACTTGCCCCTGCATGGAGAGTAGCTAAAGCAAATGGAAGAAACGATAATATAAAAAAGCTGAACAGATGATTTCAAAGAGCAACTTGAGAAGACAAAGTCAATTATTATAATGAAATGGGCAAAGACCGAGAGCTGGAAAACCAAAAGGGAAGAACACACTCAGCATTTCTCAAGCTGAAGAATTGAGGTAAAAATTCAAGCTTTGAGTGGCAATACTGAAAGATTCCATAGGCAATATGTTGAAATGATTCTGGAAACATCAAAAGAAGATGGATGGAATACACAGTCACTATACCAAAAAGAACTGGTAGATGATCATCCATTTCAGGACGTGGCAAATGATCAAGAACCAATGGTATTGAAGGAAGAAGTTGAAGCTGCACTGAAGGAATTGACAAAAAACCCATTGAGATATTTCAACAAATGGGATGCCGTATTGGAGGCACTCACTTGGCTACGCCAAGAGATTTGGAAGATAGCTACCTAGCCAAGTGACTGGAAGAGATCCATATTTGTACCCATTCCAAAGAAAGGTGATCCCACAGAATGTGTAAATTATTGAACAATATCATTGATATCACACACACGTAAAATCTTAATGAAGACAATTCAAAAATGGTTGCAGCAGTATATATAAAGATGCACCTAAGAGTTCCGGTAAGATGGCGGAATAGGCAGAAAGACTGCATAGACCCTCTTCAACAAAGAAAAGGGGAACTAATTAACACAGGTACAGAAGACAATCCTGAACCCCTGAGCCTTGAAGGGAAGGACACAGAAGTGGATTAAACTCCAACTAGCAGAAGAATTTGCATGAAAACACCAAAAAAGAAGACATACTGAGCTGCGATCTGGCAGTGATCCTGATGGGACAGACAGTGTGACCTATATATTTACCCTTCTGACAGTACCACAATGTCTTGATTACTATTGCTTTGTATTAAGTTTTGAAATCAGGAAGAATGAGTCCTTCAACTTTTTTCCTATGACTATAGCTTCTGATCCAGTAACACAGGATGTTCTTCCATCTATTTAGACCTTTTTTAAACTTTTTTTATTTTGTAGTTTTCATAGTGTAAGTTTCACACTTTTTTTTTGTTAAATTTATTCCTCATTGCCTTATTCTTTTTAATGCTATTGTAAATAGAATTCTTTCTTAATTTTATTTCAGATTATTCATGCAAGTTTATAGAAATACAATTATCATACCCTGCAATCTTACTGAATTCATTAATTAGTTTCATTAATTTTTTAGTGAATTCCTTAGGATTTTCTATGTATGTAAGATCATGTCACAGGAGTTCTGTGGCAGAGTAGTGGAGCACTCGGCTGTTAACAGAAAGATTGAGAGTTCAAACCTACCAGCTGCTCCATGGGAGAAAGATGTGACAGTATGCTTTCATAAAGATTACAGCCACAGAAGCCCTATGGAGGCAGTTATACTCTGTCCTACAGGCTCACTATCAGTTGGAATCAACTCAGTGTCAACAAGTTGGTTTTTTCTTTTTTTTTCCTTTTCTTCTTTCAAGATCATGTGATTTGTGAATAGAGCTACTTTCACTTCTCTCTAGTCCATCTGCCTTTTATTTCTTTTTCTTGCCTAATTGCCCTGGCCAGACACTCTAGAACAAAACTCAATAGAAGTGGTGTGTCAGGCAACCTTGTCTTGTTCTTGATTAGAGCATTTAGAGCATTTACTAGAGATTTAGAGCATTTACTCTTTGACCATTAAGTATGATGTTTGTTGTTGTTGTTGTTATTTGCCGTCGAGTCGGCCCCGACTCATAGCGACCCCTCCTTGGGTTTCCGAGGCAGTATCACTACGGAAGTAGGATTGCCCAACCTTCTGTGGGTTTTTCTTATGCATCCTTTACCAAGCTGAGGAAGTTCCCTTCTATCCCTAGTTTGTTGAGTGTTTTTATCATGAAAGAGTATTGTTATTTTGTTATTTTTGTTATTTGTTATGTACCGTCGAGTCAGACCTGACTCATAGTGACCCCTCCTTGGGTTTCCGAGGCAGTATCACTATGGAAGTAGATTGCCCAAACTTCCTTCCGAGGAGTGGCTGATGGGTTTGAACTGCCAGCCTCCTGGTTAGGAGTCAAGTGTCTTAGGCACTATGCTACCAGAGCTCCTATGAAAGGGTATTGTTGTTGTTGTTGTTGTTATGTGCCGTCGAGTCGGCCCCGACTCATAGCGACCCCTCCTTGGGTTTCCGAGGCAGTATCACTACGGAAGTAGGATTGCCCAACCTTCCTTCCGAGGAGTGGCTGGTGGGTTTGAACCGCCAGCCGTCTGGTTAGCAGGCAAGTGTCTTAGCCACTATGCTACCAGAGCTCCCATGAAAGGGTATTAGAGTTTCTCAAATGTTCTTCTATGTCTATTGAGATGGTCATTGTGGTTTTTCGAAAATTTTACTGATATGTTATATTACTTAATTTCAAATATTAAACTATGTATCTCATTTTAGATCATATGAAAATACTCATTTTATCATGTTTTCTCACTATTAGTGATGACGCTAAAGCTGATGACTTGGTTCAGATGATGAAAGCATGATTCCTTCCTTGTAAAGTTTTTTTTTTTTCCCTTTTGTTAGAAAGTGATCTTTGAGATGACAGTTTAGTACCACATGAATATTGTTCCTCATCAATCTAACTGTTAACAGTTTTAGCATCTATTAATGGTTCCTGCCTGAATTAAATATTTCCTTGGGGTCTACAAAACATTGACTTTTCTTATTCTATCATCTCTTAACTATTAGCTAATATTTCTCTATAAGAACTTTCTCTTTTATTTGAGATACAATTGGAAAGGGATAATAAATATTTAATTTATTCCCTTTATTTACTATCATTCAGAGTAAGAAGTTGATATAATAGCCATTGCCAATGATGACAAATAGATTTTGTTATTTTACTTAGATCTTTAAGAATCATTAGAAACACATACATATTTTTCACATTTTCAGTGTGATTCAGTAAATAATAGTGATTATTTATTGTTATTATCTAGATGCTCCAACTGTCCAACTCAGGTCAGGACAGTCTTTTCACTCTGGTGCTTTGATTCTTTTGAGGTGAGTCAATCAGTACAAGTTTACTTTATAAACTCCCTGACTTAGTCCTGAAATCAGGTATTTCTACAACCAGCCCTGATTTCTTTTAATGGAAAATGGTACTTAAGAGATCAATAGCTGGAACCTAGAGTTGTTTATTACAATTGGGATATTTGGAACAGCTTAAAAGCATAAAAACTATTTATTCCTTGAAGATTTAAAAAGATTCATCTGGGGAACTAAGCATTGTGCTTGGGAAATACTTCTACAACAGTTTTCTGAATTTCTTTAATGGTTACTGACTGTTCAAGTTTTCTGTTTCTGAATAAATTATGGCACTTTCTACTGTCTGATTAAATAATTCATTTTCAAATGTATTTTCAGAGTCTTGGAGTCTTCCACAATCTTTTTGAGTCCGTTTGTAGACATGGTTCTATGGTTACATCCCCATTCCCATTTCTAGCTATACATGAACTTGTTGACATATTTTCTTTAATTAGGATGTACAGTGGCTAATATTTTTTTTTTTTAAGAAAGTCATTCTTAAATTTATGTACAAAACCCTACCATTTTCTAATTCATTATATTCTGCTACTATCTTTTATCAATTACTTGCCTTTTGTTTTTTGGGCTTCTATATTATTACTCTAAGAGCTCTGTTGGTATAGTGCCTAAAGTATGTGATTGCTAACCAGAAGGCTGGCAGTTCAAACGCACTAGCCACTCCTAGGAAGAAGGTTGGGCAAAACCCAAGGAGGGGTCACTATGAGTAGAATTGACTTGATAGCAGTGACTTTGGGTTTTTTTGTTTGTTTGTTTGCTTTTTCGGGAACTTCTCCAAAGTAAAATAAAATTCTTACATTTAAATATCAGAACAAAAAAAATCAGGATTCACAATGGAATTCAGTTTAACCCATGCATATACTATTTCTTTCTATATAATTTTAGTTAAGTTTAAAATAGTAAGCAACATAAGTGTGTATGTGTTTGAGAGAAATTCTCCCCCCTTACCTCTTTTGTAGTACCTGCTCTTCCAGGTTCATGGTTTATACAAAACGGGCCAGTTTTCCATGCCTCTGTGTCTCCACAGTCACAAAACCCTCCTCCAGTAGAAGTATGCATCTGAAAAATTAAGGAAAAGAAAAAAATGTGGGGATGACTGACAAATACATCATTACAACTTGGTAAGTAAAGACAGAGATATGTACAGGAAATAGGGAAAAAGAAGATTCTAGGTGGGCTTTGTGTTTTTCTCCAGATTTATTATACTGACTTTGAAAGGTGTTCAATAAAAGAATAATAGATCACTGTCAAGGATATAAGTGGACCTGGTTTGGGTATCAGCTTTCAATATACAAGAAGACCTTAGGTGAACTCAGTCACTATTTTGTTTCTATTTCATCAAACTGCACTATTATTCTGATTTTAACATCTCAGAATTTAATCTATTCAAGAAATAAAAAACCTTGGTCCAGCAAGGGCAACTGCAAAATAAATAGCAAAAGACCTTTGGTTTATTATCCTAAAGATGACAGAGGTAAGTAGCAATGCAAAGGTATTCTATAGTCAGTCTTCCAAAATAAGCAAAGACAAACTCAGGTGATATTAAGAACAATCAACAAAATGGAATGTATGGCTAACTACCCCCATAAACAACTGCCTCCTTTGCCATGAGACCAGAAGAACTGGATGGGGTCCAACCACCATTACTGAACATTTTGATCATAGAAGAATCTTTGATCAAAATGGACAGAATTCCAAATTCCCATGGACTCCAGGCTTTCTGGAACCATGAAGGTTGGATGAACCCCTGGAACTACTGCCTGAGATAATCTTTCAACTTTAAACCAAAAATATCCCCTTAAGTTTTCTTAAAACCAAACGTAGTTTAGCTTAACTAGTAAAGAATGCCTGCCTTGAGCATTGTGCTCCTTAAGATCTATCTATATGGGATCAAACTGATATCAGCCACTTGAAAAAGGAACAACTCAGAAAAGAAGAGTGAAGATAGTTGTACAATTTAGAGAACATAATCAAATCACTGAATTATACATGAAGAAATTGTTGAATTGGTGTATGTTATGCTGTATATATCAATCACTTCTCTGTCAATTTGTGGTACTGTGGTGCCTTGTGTGTTGCTGTAAGGCTGGAGGCTACACCACCAGTATTTCAAATCCCAAAAGGGTCACCCATGGTGGACAAGTTTCAACAGAACTTCCAGACTAAGGCAGACTTGGAAGAAGGAAGAGGTCATCCATTTCTCACAGAATTGGACAGTGAAAACCTTATGAAAAGCAGTGAAACACTGTCTGATATATTACTGGAAAACTTTATGAACAACCCTGAAACACTGTCCAATATAGTGCCGGAAGATGAGCTCCTCAGTTTGGAAGGCACTCAGAATACAACTGGAGAAGAGCTGCCTCCTTAGGGTATAGTTGACCTTAATGATGTGGATGGTGTAAAGCTTTCAGGACCTCCGTTTGCTGATGTGGCATGACTCAAAATAAGAAGAAATAGCTGCAAACATCTATTAATAACTGGAACATGGAATATATGAAGTATGAAGCTAGTAAAACTGGAAGTTGTCAAAAATGAAATGGAACGCATAAAAATTGATATCCTAGGCATTAGTGAGCTGAAATGGACCAGTTTTGGCCATTTTGAATCAGACAACCACATAAATTGAAGAGGAATGGTGTGGCATTCATAATCACAAAGAATATTTCAAGATCCATCCTGAATTACAATGCCATCAGTAATAGGGTAATATCCATACGCATACCAGGAAGACCAGTTAATACTACTAT
Source organism: Orycteropus afer afer (assembly GCF_000298275.1). Classification (NCBI taxonomy): domain Eukaryota; kingdom Metazoa; phylum Chordata; class Mammalia; order Tubulidentata; family Orycteropodidae; genus Orycteropus; species Orycteropus afer. Next base: position 17,630,386 of record NW_006921613.1, on the reverse strand, counting down.
TATTCAAATTTACACACCAACCACCAAAGTCAAAGATGAGGAAATTCAAGACTTTTACCAAATTTTGCAGTCTGAAATTGACTAAGCATGCAATCAAGATGTGTTGATTATTACTCGTGATTGGAATGCAAAAGTTGGAAACAAAGAAGAATCACCAGTAGTTGGAAAATAAGACCTTGGTGATAGAAATAACACTGGAGATCGCATGATAGAATTCTGCAGGACCAACAACTTATTCATTGTAAATATGTTTCTTCAACAACACAAACAGCAGCAATATACATGGACTTCGCCAGATGGGGGACACAAGAATCAGACTGACTACATCTGTGGAAAGAGGCAATGGAGAAGCTCAATATCTTCAGCCAAAATAAGCCCAGGAGCTGATTGTGGAACAGACTATCAACTGCTCAGATGCGAGTTCAAATTGAACCTGAAGACTATTTTAAAAAGTTCAATTAGAACCAAAATATGACCATGATTATATACCTCTTGAATTTAGAGACCATCTAGAGAATAGAGTTGATGCAAGGAACACCAGTGATCGAAAACAAGAGGAATTGTGGGATGACATCAAGAACATCCATGAAGAAAGTAAAAAGTCATTAAAAAGACAGGAAAGGAAGAAAAGACCAAACTGGATGTCAGAAGAGACTCTGAAACTTGCTTGCCCTTAAACAAAGAGTAGCTAAAGCAAATGGAAGAAATGACAAGATAAAAGAGTTGAAGAGAAGATTTCAAAGAGCACCTCGAGAAGACAAAGTCAATTATTATAATGAAATGTACAAAGACCTGGAGTTAGAAAACCAAAAGAGAAGAATACACTTGGCATTTCTTAATCTGAAAGAACTGAAGAAAAAATTCAAGCCTCAAGTTGCAACACAGAACGATTCCATGGGCAAAACATTGAACGAAGCAAGAAACATCAAAAGAAGGTGGAAGGAATACACAGAGTGACCATACCAAAAAGAACTGGTTGATGTTCATGCATTTCAGAAGGTGGCATATGATCAAGAACCAATGGTACTGAAGGAAGAAGTCAAAACTGCGCTGAAGGAATTAGTCAAAAACAAGGTTCCAGGAATTGATGGAATACCAAAAGAGATGCTTCAACAAGCAGAGCAACACTGGAGGCACTCACTTGTCTATGCCAGGAAATTTGGAAGACAGCTATCTGGCTAACTGACTGCAAGAGATCCATATTTATGCCTTTTCCAAAGAAAGGTGATCCCACAGAATGCAGAAATTATCAAACAATATCATTAATATCACACGCAAGTAAAATATTAACTGAAGATAATTCAAAAACAGTTGCAGCAGTATATTGACAGAGAACTTTGAGAAATGCAAGCTGGATTCAGAAGAGGACGTGGAACGAGGGATATCATTGTTGATGTCAGATGGATCTTGGCTGAGAACAAATAATACCAGAAAGATGTTTACTTGTTTATTGTTGACTATACAAAAGCATTCAATTGTGTGGATCGTAACGAATTACGGATGACGTTGAGAATGGGAATTCCAGAACACTTAATTGTGCTCATGAGGAACCTGTACATGAACCAGGAGGTTGTCATTTGAATGGAACAAGGGGAGACTGCATGGTTTAAAATCAGAAGGGAGTACATCAGGGTTGTATCCTTTCACTACACTCATTTATCTGTACGCTGAGCAAATAAGCCAAGAAGCTGGACTATATGAAGAAGACCGTGGCATCAGAATTGGAGGAAGACTCATTAACATCCTGTGATATGCAAACAACACAACTTTGCTTGCTGAAAGTGAAGATGACCTGAAGCACTTACTGATGAAGACTGAGGACAACAAAAATCCTCACAGTTGGACCAATAAGTAGCATTAGGATAAACAGAGGAAAGACTGAAGTTGTAAAAGATTTAATATTACTTGGTTCCACAATCAGCACCAATGGAAGCAGCAGTCAAGACATCAGACAATGTATGGCACTGGGCAAATGTGCTACAAAAGACCTCTTTAAAGTGCTAAAGAGCAAAGATATCTCCTTGAAGACTAAGGTGCACCTAACCAAAGTCATAGTGTTTACAATAACCTCATATGCATGTGAGAGCTGGACAATGAATACAGAAGACTGCAGAAGAGTTGATGCTTTTGAGTTATGGTGTTGGCAAAGACTTCTAAAAGCCCCATGGATGGCAAGAAGAACTAACAAATCTATCCTGGAAGAAGTGCAGCTGGAATGGTTCTTGGAAGTCAGAATGGACAGACTTTATCGTACCTACTTTGGCCATATTGTCAGAAGGGACCATTCCCTGGAGAAGGGTATCATGCTTGGTAAAGTGGAGGGCCAATGTAAAAGGGAAGGCCTTCAACAAGATGGATTGACACAGTGGCTGCAATGATGGGCTCGGGTACAGCAAGGATTATGAGGCTGGCACAGTACCAGGCAGTGTTTCATTCTGTTGTACCTAAGGTCGATATGAGCAGGAGTCGACTCGATGGCATCTAACAACAACCACAATACTGTGTATATATTCTCAACAATAACAACAAAAATACAGTAATTTAACATATAAAAAGAACAATCAACAAAATAAACATCAATAGCAATGGGAAAAGTTTCTTAAAATGTGAGTTCAGATTAAAAGGGTTAAAAGGTTTCTTGTTAAAGTTTGCAGCAGGTTCTTAGGCACATGACTAGCAATTTCACCTTTATAAACTCACTGCCATCGAGTGGTCCTGACTCACAGTGACCCCTCCTTGGGTTTCCAAGGCAGTATCTCCATGGAAGTAGATTTGCCCAACCTTCCTTCTGAGAAGTGCTGGTGGCATAGTGCCTAAAGCATTTGACTGTCTCAGAAACCCAAGGAGGGGTCACTATGAGTCAGATCCAACTTGATGGCAGTGACTTTTTTCAACTCCATATGGCAGCTCTGGTGGCATAGTACCTAAGGCATTTGACTGCTAACCAGAAGGCTGATGATTCAACCCACCAGCTACTCCTTGGAAGGAAGATTAGGCAATCTACTTCTGTAGAGATACCGCCTCGGAAACCCAAGGAAGGGTCACTATGAGTTGCATCGACTCCATGGCAATGAAAAAAATATATAGAAGATTGCAGTCTAGTAAATTACTTAGTGTGGCTTTTCTACCCATAAGTCTTTGTAAACTCCAAGGTGGGATTTTCTATGAGCAACTGAGGAACTATCCACGTGGGTTATTTCTGTTGGGCGTGGCACAATACAATGTTCTGAGAGGTTCCCACTCTCTCACACATGCTTAGAGTTCTGATACTGTGATTGGCTAGTTTGACCACCCTTCCGGGCTCAAAAGGAGGCCTCCTGGAGGCAGAACTCTCTCTGACTGCTGGTGGAGGAAGATATGCTGCTGAAAGAGACACGCACCCCTGAAAGAGACACGTGCTGCTGGGAAAGAGACGCGAGAGACACGCATTGCTGAGTGAGACACCGAGGGACCAGCACTGCTGGGAAAGAGACTGTGAGAGACTCTTGGCTGAGGGATGGTGGGCTGGGAGAGAGACTGAGCGTTCTTCCTGAACTTGAGTTGTAGCCTGGTGCTTCCCTAATAAACCCTGTAATCTGTGAGTTCTGTGTGGCCACTGCAGTGAATTATCGAACCCAGGAGAGAGGTGGTGGGTGCCTTGGGAGGAACGGTTGGTGAAAGGGCTGGAGGGAGGCAGCATGTCTGGCCTTGCAGTAATAGGCCTTGGGTTACTGCTGGTAATCCTGCCTTCCCCTTGTAGGGTTAGAGGAGGTCAGAACATGTGGCCTCCTTGTCGTTTTTGCAAAGATATAATCTATTAATGTCAATATGTTATTTATATTTACACAGGACTTTAGGCATGCTGTATCTACAAAGAGATACATCAATTATGTCTGTATAACTCCAGAGTATAGAACCAGTACCATTATTTGAGAATAATATTTGAGCACTACTATTTCAACTCAAAACTAAGAAAATTACTAAAAATGTAACAGAATAGGAAAAAGTCCTCACCCTCATTAGTAATATAAATTAAGAAGACTACAATAGACTTCTGAAAAGATGGCAGAATAGGCAGACAAGACACACAGACCCTCTGCAACAAAGAAATGAGAAACCAATGAAACCGATACTGAAGACAATCCTGGAACCCTGAGCTTTGAAGGGAAGAATAAAGTGGATTAAATACCAACTACTAGAAGAATCTGAATGAAAACAGTGAATAAGGAGACAGAGCTACAGATTGCTGACTGTCCTGAGCGCACAGCCATTTTGAATAATTGCAAGCACCATACTGATCTGGAAGTAACCTAAGAATGGGTCTGCTCACCAAGGACAGCATGGGCAAGGACTGCACTGGTGGCTGACAACTAGAAAGGAAAATAGTGAATAAGGAGACAGAGCTGTGGACTACCTGCTATCCTGAGGGTGTAGCCATTTCGAATATTTGCAAGCAATGAGGCCATATTGAATATATGCAAGTGGTGTTCTGACCTGGGCAGGAACCTAAGAATAGACTCCACTTGCCGTGGACAGCACATGCAACTGCACTGGAGGGTGACAACTAGAAAGGTGTGATAGTCCCCTTGTTGCTCTCGGTGAACAAAGATGTGGCCATCCCCCACCTCCACTCACCTTCTTGACAGGCAGAAATTCCATCCCAGTCTATGCCCTGACAGAGTCTGGGTGCCCTACCTCCCCCTGCAACTTTTGTTTTTGTGTGTTCATTTCTAAATTATTCATTTTTTCTTCCTCCTTTCTTTCTATTTATTTCTCTTTCCCTTCCCTGGTTCTTTTTTGTTTTTTTCTGTTTGCTTTTCCTGGTTCCCTTTGTTCTTTCCTTTCGTCATCCCATACCTTGTTTTTGCTTTTGCAGTTTTCCCATTTTTTTCTTTCCTATTCTTTTACTCTTGCTTTTTCTCTCATCAATCCGCTACCCAGAAATTGTTGGATTTTTTTTGTCATTATTTTTCTTTTGTCTTAATATATTTTTCAAATTTTTCTTTTCTTCTCATTTACTGATTTATCTTTTTTTTTTTTTTTTAATGCAATTATTCCTGTTTGTTTACGTAGTTTGTGTTTTTAGTTCTCGTTTTCTTTTTCTTTTTTTTTTTGGTGGGCTTTTTTTTTGTTTTAGCAGCAATGGTTCCCACACAACCCAATCATACCTGTACCTCCTGCAGCCCCATCCAATGAGTGAGGGCCAACACTTGCTTCTGCACCAACTGACCAACGACAGATGGAGGCCGATACCAGCTCAACTCACCCTCAACTGCTCTTTATAAACAGCTGACAGAGATCTGTGCACATACTCTCATTCTCTATCATACCCACCATGAGACAGGTGGTGAGTACCTAAGTGCTACCAACTAGAAAATCAAGGAGCACAGTACCCTGCTTACACATATATATCAAAACAAAATAAGGAGGGGGGGACCTTGGGAGAATCACACCAACATACAACCACAAATTAAACATAAAAACAGTAACATCACAATGTCTAAAAGACAACTAACCGTCCCAGTACACCAGTACACACAAAGAAGCAAGATAAAGTAGTAAATCAAGGGACTAGGATATAATCCCAGAAAATATCCCTGAGGAAGAAGCAGCATTTGAACTCCCTGATAAAGAATTATACTTAGGTACCTTCAATGGATTGAGAGACAGATCAAGGAAAACCCTGACAAGATCAAAGAAAACACTGACAAAATTAAGGAAAACACAGACAATACTCCAGAACAATTTAGGAAAACAATATAAGAACAAAGTGTATTGTTTGTTCAACATATAAACAAAAAATTATAAATGATACAAAAACAACAAATAGAAATCCAGAAAATTAATACTAAGATTTCAGAAATAGGTAACACATTGAATGGGCAAAGGAGTAGAATTGAATCAATGGAAGACAGAAATAATGAGATTGAAGACAAATACCTTGATACTACTTTGCTAAGGGATCAATCAGCAAAAAGATCAAATAAAATGAAGAAAGCCTAAGACTCACATGGGATACTGGTAGCATAGTGCCTAAGGCACTTGACTGCTAATGAGAAGGCTAGCAGTTCAAACCCACCAGCCACTCCTTGGAAGGAAGAAGGGCAATCTACTTCCGTAGTGATACCACCTCGGAAACCCAAGGAGGAGTCACTATGAGTCAGGTCCGACTCAATGGCATATAACAACAGCAACAACAATCAGAATTCCAGAACAGGAAGAGACAAATACAACCACAGACAAAATTGTTGAAGATTTATTGGAAGAGTATTTCCCTGATATGATGGGAGACAGGAATATATCCATTCAAGAAGTTCAATGAACCCCAAACCAGACAGATCCCAAAAGAAAATAACTAAGACATATCAACATCAAATTCACCAAAACCAAAGACAAAGAATCCTGAAAGCAGCATGAGAAATATGAAAAGTTACCTACAAAGAGCAACCAATAAGACTAAGCTTTGATTTCTCAGCAGAAACCATGCAGGCGAGAAGGCAATGGGATGATATATATAAAACTCTAAAAGATAAAAACTGCCAACCAAAAATTATTGTGATGGTTATGTTTGTGTTTCAACTTGGCTAGGCCTGGTTGAGTGGCTGGGCAGCTGGATGTAGTATTCCTCATGATGAGACTGGTATTCAACTCTATAGTGGAATCTATTGGGAGCAGCTGAGTAGCTGCCTTTGGGTATGTGGTCTGCTTCCTGTATATAAGGAGAAGCTTTGAGAATGGTCTCTAGCCTATGGCATGCTTGGACCCTGCATGCAGCCGTGTCATTGCTCAGCAGCCTGCCATGCTCTGTCAACCTTGGGACTTACAATGGACTTAATGGCCTGAAGTGTGGTTTGATAACATTGGAACTGTGCCTTTTTACTTGTCAACCTTGGGGCTTCTCAGCCTCAGCAGCCAGCAGCTGTCTGAGTGAAGAAACACCTCTAGCTCCAGTGGGCTGGAAGCAGGAAGTGGAGCTGGACCCCAAGGTTGAGGGGCTTTCACCCAGCCCCTAGAGCCTGGCACTGTGAACTTGGACATAAAGCCTCCAGATTGTAAGAATAAACTCCTGTTTGTTAAAGCCATCCCATTTGTGGTATATTGTCAGAGCGGCACTAGGTAACCAGAACAATTATATACCCCACAAAACTTCCCACATATATGATGGTAAAATTAGGAAATTTCCAAAAAAAAAACAGAAAGTAAAGGAATTTATTAAAACCAGATCAACCTCACACGAGATGCTAAAGGAAGTCCTTCAGACAGAGAACCTACAATAGCAGACAACAACTGATGATTAATACACATGACAACATAACCCAGAAACCAACAGAGTTATAGAAGTATCCAAAGTAAAATTAGCTTACAAGACTGTAAACAGTGAACCAGAGACATCAATTGGTGAGGACAACTACAAAACAAAAAGAATAAACAGTGTAGGTACAGAACTTCTAAATGGTGAAGAAGTCAAGACAAATGCAAGAGAGAATACACTGTTCTAAATTTAGGACAAAAACTATAAATAACAGTGTAACCTCAAAGAAAAGATGATAAATCTTCACATCAAAATACGAAAGAGGAGAACATATTTAGCAAATACTAAAACAATAGCAAAGAAGGAAATGATAACAAAATTCATAAACAAAATAAGCTCAGCACAGAAAATTATATAGAACAAAGAAATCAGGAACACAAGAAAAAAAACCACATAACGTGACATCAATAAATTCATACTTGTCGATAATTACACTGAATGTAAATGGATTAAAGGTACCACTCAAGAGACAGAGTTACAGACTAGATAAAAAATACATGACCCATCAATATGCTGCCTGCAAGAGATTCACCTTAGACACAAAGAAAAAAACAGACTAAAAAATGCTGGGAAAAGATATATCAAGCAAATGACAATCAAAAAAGAGGAGAGGCAATATTAATTTCTGATAAAATAGACTTTAAGACATATACCATCATAAGAGACAAGGAAGGACATTATAAAATGATTAAAGGATAGTAAGTATTTACACACCCAATGAAAGAACCCCAAATACATAAATCAGACTTTAACAGAACTGAAAAGACAAATAGATGACTCTACAATAGTAGTGGGAGACCTTAGTACACCACTTTCAATAAAAGATAGAACAACTGAAAGAAACTGAACAAAGATGCAGAATAACTTAACAATACAATCACAAGCAACTTGACCTTAAAGACATATTATAGAGCACTTCACACAACAATAGCACAATATACACTCTTTTCCAGTGCACGTGGAACATTCTCTAGGTTAGACCATATGTTAGGCCACAAAGCAAGCCTCAATAAATTTTAAAACACTGAAATACTGCAAAGCATCTTCTCAGAGCACAATGCTATAGAATTAGAAATCAACACTAGGAAGACCAACAGAAAAAGAGTAAACATATGGAAAATGAATAATACTCTCTTTAAAAATGAGTGGGTAATAGAAGAAACAAAAAATGAAATTAAAAAATTCCTCTAATCAAGTAAGAATGAAAACACAACATACCAAAATCTTTGGGACACAGCAAATGCAATGATGAGAGACCAATTTATAACAATAAATGCACATATCAAAAAAGAAGAGTAAGCACAAATCAACACCTTAACTCAACATCTCCAACAATTAGAAAAAGAGCAGCAAAAAAAGAGCCTATAGTCACAAAAGAAGATTCAAGCAGAAATGAACAAAAAAGAAAGACAACAGAAAAAAATCAGCAAAACTAGAAGTTGGCTCTTTGAAAAGATTAATAAAATAGACAAACCACTGGCAAATTAAAGTAAAAGATGCAAATAACATGAACAAGAAATGAAATGGGTGAGGTCACAACAGAAATAAAAAGAATAGTTATCACTATACTATGAAGAACTGTGTACACCCAAATTTGAAAACCCAGAAGAAACACTCTACTTACCTAAACTAACACAGACTGAGGTAGAAGAAAATTTGAACAGACTCCTAACAAAAGAAGAAATTGAACAGGTCATAAAAAAAATACCAACCAAAAAAAGTCCCAGCCCAGATGGTATCATTAGAGAATTCTACCAAACATTCAGAGAAGAATTGACATAAATCCTACTCAAACTATTCCAGAACATAGAAAAGGACAAGTTCCTCCCAAATTCATTTTATAAAACAAGCATAACCCTGATACCAAAACCAGGCAAAGACAGCATGAAAAAGGAAAACCACAGGTCAATATCCCTCATGAATATAGATGCAAAAATCTTCTACAAAATCCTAGCCAAATGACTCCAACAATATATCAAAAAAATAATATATCATGACCAAGTAGGATTCATACCAGATATGTAAGGAAGGTTCAACATTAGAAAAGTAATCAAAGCAATCCATCACATAAATTACATGAAGGAAAAGAATCACATGATCATATCAATTGATGCAGAAAAGGCATCTGATAAAATCCAACACCCATTCCTGATAAAAACTCTCAGAAAAACAGGAATAGAAGGGAAATTCCTCAACAGAATAAAGGGTGTATATGCAAAACCAACAGCCAACATTATTCTCAATGGAGAGAGACTGAAACCATTCCCCTTGCAAACAGGAACCAGACAAGGATGCCCTCTATCTCCACTTCTATTCAGCATTGTGCGGGAAGTCCTAGCCAGGGTAATAAGGCAAGAAAGGGAAATAAAAGGCATCCATATTGTAAAGGAAGATGTCAAACTATCCCTATTTGCAGAAGATATGGTCCTATATATAGAAAGCCCAAGAGACTCAGCAAGAAAATTACTGGAACTTACTAAAAGATTTAGCATAGTGGCAGGATACAAGATCAACAAACAAAAATCAGTTGGATTCCTCTATACCAGCAAAAAGATTGCTGAAAAGAAAATAAAGAAATGAATACCATTTACAATAGCTACCAAAAAGATAAGGTACTTGGGAATAAATCTTACCAGAAACAAAAAGACCTGCACAAAGAAAACTACAAACACTACTTTAAGAAACTATAAGCTATTTACATAAATGGAAGAATATACCATCCTCATGGATAGGAAGATTGAACACTGAAAATGTCATTACTACCCAAAGCAATCTATATATTCAATGCAATCCTGATCCAGATTCCATCAACATTTTTTAAAGAGATGGAGAAACCAATCACTAATTCTATATGGAAAAGAAAGAGATATCAGATAAGCAGAGCACTACTGAAGAAGAGTAACAAAGTAGGAGGTCTCACACTTCCAGATGTCAAAACCTACTACGCAGCTACAGTAGTCAAAACTGCCTGGTATTGGTACAAGAACAGACATTATGACAGTGGAATACAATTGAGAACCCAGAAATAGATCCATCTACCTATGGTCAGCTGATCTTTGACAAAAGGACAAAATCCATTAAATGGGAAAGAGATAGTCTTTAACAAATGGTGCTGGCAAAACTGGATATCCATTTGCAGAAAAATGAAACAAGAGCCATACCTCACACAATACAAAAAAGCTAACTCCAGATGGATCAAAGACTTAAATGTGAAACCTAAAACTATAAAGTTCATCAAAGAAAAAGCAGAGGCAAACTTGTTGTTGTTGTTGTTGTTATGTGCTGTCGAGTCAGCCCCAACTCATAGCAACCCCTCCTTGGGTTTCCGAGGCAGTATCACTATGGAAGTAGGATTGCCCAACCTTCCTTCTGAGGAGTGGCTGGTGGGTTTGAACCGCCAGCCTTCTGATTAGCAGTCAAGTGCTTTAGCCACTATGCTACCAGAGCTCCTACTTAGGGGCTCTAATTTATGGCATAAGTAGACTATCAAGCATGACCCAAACTGTACCAACTGTAAAAGATAAACTAGATGATTGGGACCTTCTAAGAATTAAATTCTTAAGTACATCAAAAGATTCTCCAGAAGAGTAAAAAGAGAACCTACAGATAGGGAAAAAATATTCGGCAATGACATATCTGGCAAAAGACTTATCTCTACAATTCATAGAAAACTCCAATACCTCCACATTAAAAAGACAAACAACTCAATTAATAAATGGGTAGAAGACTTGAAGAAACACTTCACCAAAGAAGATATTCAGGTACCAACAAACACACAGGTAATGTTTGCAACCATTAGTCATTAGAGAGATGTAAATCAAAACAACAATAAATATTGTCTCACCCCAGCACTAATAGCAAAGTTCATCAAGACAAAAAATAACAAATGCTGGCAAGGATGTGGAGATAAATGGGACTCTCATACACTATGGTGGGACTGTAAAATGATTTCACACTGTAGAAATCGGTATAGCAACTCCTTAAAAAGTTGGAAATAGAAACACCATTTGATCTAGCTAGCCCATTATTAGATGCATATCCTAAAGAAGTGAGAGCCAGATAATATACTATACAAAACTTTCCACCTCCTACTTTGGCGAGTAGCGACTGGGATCTTAAAAGCTAGCAAGCTGCCATCTAGATGCAACGATGGGTCTCTCCTCATCAAGAGCAAAGAAGAAAGAAGAAAACCAACATTAATGGAAATGATCAGTCCTAGCGACTTGTACACCATCTGATCTACAACTTATACAACTATGAGACCAGAAGAACTAGATGGTGCCCGGCTACCACTGTCATCCACTTGGAAGGGATGTAGGAGATCCTGGATAGAGAGGGAGAACAATGTGGAACAAAACTCAAAATCATTTGGAGAAAAAAAAAGAAAAAAGAAGGTGGGGACCAGGTTTGCTGGTCCAATAGAGGCTGGTGGAACCACTGAGACTATGGCCCCTAGCTGCCCTTCAGGTCTGGAATTGAACCCACACCTGTGGTTTCCAGCCAAACAATGTACAGGCATGTGAGTTAAACATTTACCTCAAGTAGACACACGCCCTGAAGAGAACAATCATGGGAGAAGGAAGGGCTGCTTATGCACAGGGAGACAGCTCAGGGCGCAGGAGAGTATGGAGGGATGGTCACTGGGAAGAGGTAACTCTGGGGAGGAAGAGGAAGGGGAGCTGTTGCATTGTAAACTGTGGTCAATGACATGAGACAAAGTATATGTGAACTGCTGTATGGAAAGTGAATTCGCTCTGTAACTCTTCACCCAAATCACAATAAATAAAATAAAATTAGAAAAATAATAATAAAGTTGTCTTAAAGGTTTAAAAAAAAAAAGAAGTGAGAGCCAGGACACAAATAGATACATGCACACCCATGTTCATCACAGCACTATTCGCAATAGCAAAGAGATGGAAACAACCTAAGTGTCCATCATCACAGGAATGGATAACCACAATGGAATACTATGCAACACTAAAGAATAATGTAAAATCTGCAAACCACCACACAATGTGGATCAACCTAGAGGGCATTAAGCTGAGTGAAGTAAGTCAATCACAGAAGGACAAATATTCTATTAGTCCACTACTGTTAAAAGTCAAGGAAAGGTTTATATATGGAAGGATACTTTCTTTGTTGGTTACCAGGAATGGGAGGGGAGTAAAGGGGAGGGAAAATTCCTACATAGGTTAGAAATATATATATGTGTGTGTGTGTGTGTAGGAAGATGTCAAACTATCCCTATTTGCAGATGATATGGTCCTATATATATATAAGATTATTACTGGTTACCAGGGGCAGGAGGGAGGGGGAAAGTGGAAGCTTTTATTTGTAGGACATTGAGTTACACTAAAGGTGGTGAAATATTTTGCAAAAGAATAGCACAATGTGAAAAATGTCATCAATGTCTCTGAGCTGTAAATGTGGAAGTTGTTATGTTGGTGAATGTCTTGTGCATGCTTTCATCACAACAAAAGTGAAAAATAAATAAATTAATTAAGAGTACAATGAGATACTATTATAGATCTACCAGATTGGCTAAAATTAATAAGATTAACAATAGCAAATCTTTCAAGGATGTGGAGCAATGGGAATTCTGATACTACTGGAGAACCCACAAATTGGTATTATCACTTGGTTAACATTTTCACATTATCAAGTATGATTAAAAATCCGTATACCCTAGAACTGAGCAATTCTATTCTAGATATATAACCCAGAGAAACTCCTGAACACTGTACAAAGATACACAAACAATAATATTCATATACAAATAGGACTATTCACACTAACCCCAAGTGGCAAACAATCTACATGTCCATTTACAGCACAATAAATAAAGACAATATGGTTCACTGAATACTGTAAGGCCAACAGACAAACTACAGCTATATACACAATGCTGAGTGAAAGAAGGTATAAACCAAAAAACTCACTGCTGTCAAGTGGATCCTGACTTAGAGCAATCCCTCTTTGGATTTTCAAGGTGGTATCTCTACAGAAGTGATTGCCCAATCTTCCTTCCAAGGAGTGGCTGGTAGGTTTGAACCGCCAGCCTTCTAGTTAGCAGTCAAATGTCTTAGGCACTACGTCTCCATGATTCAATTTATATAAAGTTCATATTGGCTAAACCTATCCAGTATGATCTAGGGAAACCAAGGAAACCATTACCACAAAACACAGGAGAAGTTACCTCAAGGTAACCAGATCCAGAGAAGGGACAAATGGGGAGCTTCTAAGGGAATGGTAATGTCCTATTTCATGACCTGAGCAGTTACAGGTGTTCACTAATAGCTATTCTTTAAACTTGTCATATGCTTTATACAATCTTTTGTACAAAAATGATGTATCTCACAATAAAAGAAAAAATTGTAAAGAGCTCTTAAAGTAGTGGATGTCCTATCACTGGATATGTTTACCGGAGACTGAAAGTTCACCATCAGAGCTATTATAGCAGAATTTTGAATATTGGTGAAGAATTTGGACTAGGTGATTACCAGACTTCTGATAATCCAGAGATTTTATGGATCTATTTTCATACCTTGTAACGATGATTTTTATGAACACTATTCTGGAAGCAGTCCATACAAAGTACACACGTTGGATCAATTGCACAGTCCCTGAAAAAGATTGAACATGAGATTCCAAAATTTAGATGATTCCCACTGATCCTTAAGGTATGACTATAATATGAATGATCTTCCTGGTTGATGCACAGCTGAATATAAACTGAATTTCAAAAATGTTTTGAACAAAGACAACATTGTAAGCATAGTTTTAGCCTCCAGCTGGAATATTTAAATGTTAAGTTTAAATATTTAGTTTTGTTTCATCGTTCTTATTACTTTGAAGTTTCATTTAGTTTCAAATGATAAAATTAAAATTAGAAATTAGTTTTCTGGAAAACTATCAGCTTTTTAAAAGTCTGCCATCATCTCACTTGATCGTATTTCTAAATATATTTAATCAACACCCACTGTTTGTAAATGAGACTTTAATAAAGATAAGATTCATTAGAATATAAGCACCATAAGGGTAGGGATTTTTTTATTCATTTTGCATACTGATGTGCTCCAAGCACCTAGAACAGCACTTGGCATATAGTTAGTACTCAATATTTGTTGAATGAATGAAAATAATTCAATGCATCTTAATCTCTCCTCTAATATTCAACATTTTCAGGGAAACATTAAAAATGATGTAAATTATCAGGGGCCAGGAGTGCATGGAGGGATGGACACAGAGAAGAAGTAACTATCGGGAGGAAGTGGGAGGGGAGTTGTTTCACTGGGGTAAATTGTAGTCAATGTCATGAGACAAAGTATATGTGAACTGCTGTATGGAAAGTGAATTTGCTCTGTAAACTTTCACCCAAATCACAAAAAAAAAAAAAAAAAAAGATGTAAAATCAGTACAAAGTGCTGAATTAATTTTTAAATGGTTCCTTAGAAGAGTTCCTTTTTTAAAAAGGATTTTTTTAAACAGCAAATTTAGAGATGAATTGGGATGCTCTAAACAAATAAATTTTAAAAGGCTGATAGCAAATAAACATTAACTAGTAATTTTCTGAAAAAGAATTATCTACATGATCAATTGTCAGAACAGACTGGGCAATCTACTGCCGTGGAGATACCTCCTCGGAAACCCCAGCAGGGTGGCTATGAGTCGAAATCGACTTGACAGCAGTGAGACATGATCAATTTAGCACAAGATTTCTCAGCACTACTGCCATTTTGGACTGCATGATTAATTGTTCAGGGGGTGAGGAGCAGAGCAGGCTGTCTTATGCAATGCAGGATATTTAGTAGTGTCCCTGGCCTCTATCTACTAGATGCCAGCATAATCCTGAGTCGTGACAATAAAAAATGTCTCCATGACATTTTGAGATATGCGGTCTACAAAAAATGTCTATTACACTTTAGTTGAAATTGATTGGGCTTCAGCTAAATAAATCTATGAAGAGAAATGAACTTTACTATGCTATAAAGCAAAATAGTACACAAAGTGCCACTATTAACTGTACATAAACCAGTCAAACCTAGAATTATAGGGAATTACAGTATATCTGAAGACAATTCTCCATATTTATAAAGTCTAAAAATTCACACTCCTAACATAAACTACCTCTAATAAAGGAGGAAAAACTGAAAGTACTGCTAAGTTCCATAAGTAAAAAAGTTCAGGCAGCTACAGGGAGTAAAAAGGTTATACCATGATGTTTAAGGCAACTGCTCTCCCCACCGGAAAAAAGCCTAAAGCTACTTCCAGTTTCCGTACTACTTGTGCTCTTTATTCAGCTAAATTCCAATTCAACAATAAATTCCTACTGTGCTTCTACAGGGCCACAATCCCTTAGCCGAAAACCCCTGGAAACGGAAAAGTTGGTGGTTTTTTTTTTTTTTTTTTTTTTTTCCAATGGTAGGTTTGGCACCAAATCTCATCCAGGGATAAAAAATAACCTGAACTGACATAAGACTACAGATTTATACTACCTGCTGTGAATATTCATAGACTGACTACTGTGTCCCCTAAGTCTGCCAAGGGAAGTTACATAATACATACTATAAGCACCACTGCACCTTTCTAAAATCTGAAAAATTCAAATTCTGAAAGACACCTGGCCCAAAGGATTTCTACATTATAAGAAAAGGAAAAAATACATCACAGATATTTGTGGAGAACAAGAAGAAAAAAGAACTGCTCAAATCCAAGTCATATATCCAAAAACAGGTTGTTCTAGCTAAAACAGACATATAAGTGCCTAATAAAAGGAAATTAATTTAGTAACATTAAATAGATTATCAATAGTAAACTAAGAAATGTACATCATGAAATAGGTACCACAAATGTAATTATAACCATTCCTGTAAGTTCCAATTCTTACCTACAAGAATATGTTGTCTCTCCACTTTTGAAAACCTTCCCACAGAGTTGAAATGCTCCACTGTGCTTCAATTTCTCTAAGCAAATATCTGGATTTTCTCCAAATAAGTACCATTCCAGTGGAGTGAATATTGACATTTGTACATTCTCCTCCTGCTTTTCCAAATCTGGGTCCATTTCAGCAAAATAAATTTCTGGCACTAATTGTGCCAAATGATGCGAGAAAGTAGTATAAAAATCAACTTGCTGATCCCACCACTGCAAGAAAAGAAGACAAAAATTAAACTTTGTTATAAGTTTCTTCTTAAAGGTCTAGGGGCATAAGTATTTTATTTACATTATATAATGGCATAATTATATAATTCTGGTGAAATTTACAATATTCTTACCCTTTATTAATACAAAAAGAAAGTGCTAGATTAATTTAAAAAATTATAACTTTTGGGAATAGGTTTGCCCACCTACCATTGATATCTGAAAAAAAGAAGAGCAGTTATAAAGGATGAGAATTACCCTTCCTTCTGAAACTGCCAATTCATACCATGAGAAGGTGATTCTATTATAGTTCAGAGGCTATACAGACAAAGTATTCCCCTGTTCTTATTTTAATTGCTTCAGAGAGCCATAAGGTTAATGAAATACCAAAGTTAACATTCTCAGAAAGTTTTCAGAACACAAAAAGCACTAACCATAAGAGAAAAAAAAAGTAGATAAACTGGACCTCATCAAAGCTAAAATCTTCTGCTCTTCAAAATGCAGTGTTACAGATGGCAAATAAGTACATGAAAACATACTCAACAGCAGTCATAAGGGAAGTTCAAATTAAGATGATAGTGAGAAGCATCTACACAACATATTACACTGTCCAAAATAAAAAACTGATAATATCAAGTCCCGCAAGAGGACATGGAGAAACTAGAACTCTCAAGCACTGGTGGGGATTCAAAATGCTACAGCTACTTTGGAAAAGCACTTAACAGTTTCTTATAAAGAAGAGTACACACTTACCATATGATCAGATATCAAACATCTAGTTATCTACACCGAAATTAAATATTCACTCAAAAATCTGTGTGTGAACGTTATATAGCAGCTTTATTCACAATAGCCAAAAGTTGGAAAGAATCCAATAGTTCTTTGATTCAATTAGTAAAATAATTAGCCAGATACATACACATCATGAAATGTTTTTTGTTGTTGGATGCCACTGAGTCGATTCTGACCCACAGTGATCACGTATGACAGAGCAGAACTGCCCCATAGTTTTACTGGCTGTAGCCTTTATGGAATTAGAAATTAGATCGTCAGGTCTTTCTCCCATGGAACCACTGGATGAGTTCAAACCTATCTACTAAGCCCTGAACTGTATGCACATCAGGGCTACTTATACTATGGAAATCGTACTACTCAGAAATAAAAGCAAAGAACTATCGATATGTGAACCATGACCACGGATTATCTCAAAATGCATTATTCTGCAAGAAGTCAGAGTCAAAAGATATACTATATGTTTCCATTTATATAACATTCTGGAAAAAAGCAAAACTACTATATACGTGGAAAACAGGGCAGTGGTTGCCAGGGATTGACTGTGGAGGGTTGGGACTGACTACAAATGATGGAATCTTTGAGGGCAATGAAACAGTATCTGTATTGTGGTGGTAGTTACAAACTATTTGTAACTGTCCAAACTCACTGAATTAATTGCACAAAAAAAGTGACTTTCACTGTATGTAAATTACGAAAGTGAATAAAATTGAACATAAAAAGATGAAAAGGAGAGCTAAAGATTGGGACAAAATATATATACAATCATACACTGATTATTTTCACCCTAGGACTGGGAACAAAGCAAAGATAATCTGTTCTCTTTCTTCTATTCAACAATGTACTGGTGGACTTGTTGTGTGCCATCAAGTCAATTATGACTCATAGAGATTTTGTATGGCAGAGTAGAACTGCTCCATAGGGTTTCCTTGGCTATAATCTTTCATGGGAGCAGATCATCAGATTTCCTGCACAGCCACTGGTGGGCTCAAACTGTTGACCTTTTGCTTAACTGAGTGCTTAACTGTTGTGTCACCAGGGTTCCTTATTGGATGCCCTAGACAATGAACTGGGAGCTCTGGTAGCATAGTGGCTAAGACACTTGCCTGCTAACCAGACGGCTGGCGGTTCAAACCCACCAGCCACTCCTCGGAAGGAAGGTTGGGCAATCCTACTTCCATAGTGATACTGCCTCGGAAACCCAAGGAGGGGTTGCTATGAGTCGGGGCCGACTCGACGGCACATAACAACAACAACAACAACAGACAATGAACTATAACAAGAAAATGAAGTAAGTCCATACTCTGGAACTGAGCTGGCAAAAATCTGACTCTTGATTTCCAGCAAGATGGCAGAATAGGCAGACAAGCTACACAGACCCTCTACAACAAAGAAATGAGAAATCAATTGACACAGATACAGAAGATAATCCTGGAACCTTGAACTTTGAAAGGAAGGAGGCGTAGTGCCTAAGGCATTTGACTGTTAACCAGAAGGCTGGCGATTCAAAGCCACCAGCCAGCCACTCCTTGGAAGGAAGACCGGGCAATCTAATTCTGCAGAGTTACCACCTCAGAAACCCAAGGAGGGGTCGCTATGAGTCGAATCGACTTGACAGCAATGAGGTGTTTTTTTTTTTTTAAATGAAAAACTTATTTCAAAGGAGCTCTGGTGGCATAGTGGATAAGGCATTTGGCTACTAACCAGCAAGTCAGTGGTTCAAGTCCACCAGCTGTTCCACAGAAGGAAGATGGGGCAACCTACTTCTATAAAGATTTACAGCCTCAGAAACCCACTGGGGGTCACTATGAGTCAGAATCATAGTTTGTTGTTTTGTTTTATTTTTCAATTAGAAGAACCTTAATGAAAACAGTGAATAAGGAGCTGAATAAAATGGAGCAGTGGGCTGTCAGCTGGACTGATGGTGTGGCCATTTTGAATATTCAAGTGGTATTCTGATCCAGGCAACAACCTTAGAATCAGCTCTGCTTCCTGAGGACTGCACAGGCAACCACACTGGTGGCTGATGAGTAGAAAAGTGTGATATTCCCCCTGTTCCCCTTGTACTCCATACCCTCTCAGCGAACAGAGTTGTAGCCATCATCCACACCACCCACTGACCTGGCAGGAATTCCATCCAGGTCCAGGAGCCCTGAAACAAACTGCCTTCTGGGCAGGTAGGGACTGGTCCCAGCACTAAGCGCCCTGTTTCCAGCTACATTGTGGGCCAGTAGGAACTTTTTCTGAGACTAGGTAACCTACACCCAGCCAGCATTTGGGATGACAACTTTTATTCTGGGAAGAAAACTATGCTCCAGGTACGTTCTGAGAAAGCAGGAATTCTCTCTAGGACTAGATGTCCTGCACTGGCTGAAACTCCTTCTGGATTCAGGTACCTAGCTCCCAATTGTCTTCTGGATAAGCAGAAACTTTTTCTGGGCCCAGGAGCCTTGCACCTAGACACTTTCTAGAGCAGCAGGAACTCATCTGAGATCAAATCCCCTGTCCCCAGCTGCTTTCTAGGTAGACAAGAACTAGCTCTGAGATCAGCTGCCCTGTTCCCAGCAGCATTTTGGGCTGGTAAGAACTTTTGCTGGGACCAGTTGCCTTACACCAAGGGCCCTTGTGGGTAGGCAGGAACTTTTTCTGGGAGTAGGGGTGCTGCGCCCAGCTGCCTTTCTAGAAGGTACGAATTTCTTCGACTCCCTGTCCCCAGCTGCATTCTGAACAGGCAGGAATTCCTTCAGAAACCAGGTGCCTTGCTCCTATGGCCATGTGAGCTGGCGGGAACTTTTTCCAGGTCCAAGTGCTCTGTCCCTAGACATCTGGGACTACAGGAACTCATCTGAGATCAGGTGACATGCCCCCAATTCTATTCTGAGTAGGGAGTAACTAGTAGCAGGACAAGTTACCCTGCTCCCTGTTGCCTACTCAGCCAACAGAAACACAGCCTGGGTGCCCTGCCTCACCTATTTCTGGTTTTGTCTATTTGTTTGTTTTCAAAATATTCCTTTTTTATTTCTCTTTTTCATTCTAGTTTTTTCTATTTCCCTTCCCTGGTTCTTTTCTTTTTCTTTTCATGGTTTGCTTCTTTTTCTCTTTTCATTCTCCCCAATGCATGTTTTTCTTTTTTTTTTTTTTTGCATTTTCCCCATTTTTTCTTTATTATTCTTTTTCTCTTGCTCCTTTTTCTTACTGTCCCTCCCATGATAGTATTTCTTTTGTTTCCTTTTCTTTTTTGCCTTCACTAGTAATGTTTTCCTTTATTGCTTTTTCCTTTTGCAGTTGTTGCTGTTTGTATGTGCCATTTGTATTATTTGTTTTCTCGGGATTTTTTGTTTTTGTTTTTTGGTGGTGATGTGTTTTTTTGTTTCTTGGTCCAACCAGGAAAGAGATAGCAACTGCATCCACATGACCCAACCACACAACCCAACCATACCTACACCTCCTACAGCCCCATCCACTGGGCAAGTGCCACCACTGGCTTCAACAACAACTGATCAATGGCAGATACTGGACAGTGCCAGCCCAATTTGCCCTCAACTGCTCTATGTGAACAGCTAACAGAGATCTGTGCACACATGCTCAACCTCTATCATACCCACCAGGAGAAAGGTGATGAGTGCCTAATGGCTGCCAAACTATCGTGCAGAGTAGCACATAAGCCTCACTCACTCAGACATATCAAAGTTAATTAAGTGGAAAAAAAAATTGGGCAAATGACACCAACATACAATCACCAATTAAATATAATTACAAAATACCACTAAGTCTCAGAGACAACTGACAATCCCAGTTCACACAAAGAAGCAAGATAGAGTAGTACAAACAAGGGACCAGAATACAGACCCAGAAAACCTCCCTGAGGAATAAACAGCATTGGAACTCCCTGACAAGAAATTCAAAAGAATTATATTTAGGTGCCTTCAACTGAATGAGAAACAGATCAAGGAAAATTCTGACAAAATTAAGGAAAACACAGACAGAACTTAGGAAAACAACAGCAAATAACAAAATAAATGAAAAATTAGAAACCATACAAAAACAGAAAATAGAATCTAAGATTCTATTCTATTTCTACTAATGCAAAGATTTCAGAAATAAATAACACATTGAAAGGATAAGGGAGTAAAACTGAGTCAACGGAAGAGAGAGTTAGTGAGATTGAAGACAAATCTCTCAATATTACTTTGTTAAAGGATCAATCAAAAAAAGATCAAAACAAAATGAAGAAATCCTAAAATTTATGTGAGATACTATCAAGAGGAATAATTCATGTGGGATCAGAATTCCAGAACAGGAAAACACAAATAAAACCACAGAGAACCTTGTTGAAGAGTTGTTGGAAGAGAACTTCCCTAATATGATAAAAGACAAGAAGATATCCATTCAAGAAGTTAAATGAACCCAAAACACAAGGGACACCAAAAGAAAATCACCAAGACATATCATAAGCAAGCTTACCAAAACCAAAAACAAAGAAAGAATCCTGAATTTAGCATGGAAAAAATGAAGTCACCAACAAAAGACAACCAATAAGACTAGGCTCTGATTTCTAAGCAGAAACCATGTAGGCAAGAAGGCAATGGTATAACATATATAAAACCCTGAAAAAAAAAAAAAAATTGCCCATCAAGAAATACATACCCACCAAAATTGTCCCTCAAATACGATGATAAAATTAGGACATTCCCAGATAAACAAAAGTTAAGGGAATTTGTTAAAACCAGACCAACATTACAAGAGATGCTAAAGGAATTCCTTCAGATAGAGAATTAACAATAGCAAACAACCGATGATTAACACACATAATGATATAACCCCAAAACCAACTCAGATATAAAAAGTATGCAAAGTAAAATAAACTTGCAAGACTGTAAACAGGGAACCAGAGATATAAATTGGTAAGTGAGGACTACAAACCAAAAAGGAGATAAATAGTGTACATAAAGAACTTCCAAATAGAGAGGAAGTCCAGACTACTGCAAGAGAGAACACACTGCTCTAAACTCAGGAAGAAAACAATAAATCACAGGATAACCTAAAAGAAAATGAACCTTCTCCAAAAAATAGAAAAGAGGAGAGGCATGGATATTTAGCAAATACTAAAACAACAGGAGCTCTGGTAGCATAGTGCCTAAGGCACTTGACTGCTCACCAGAAGGCTGGCGGTTCAAACCCACCAGCCACTCCTCGGAAGGAAGGTTGGACAATCCTACTTCCTTAGTGATACTGCCCAGAAACCCAAGGAGGGGTCGCTATGAGTTGAGGTCGACTCAATGGCAAACAACAACAACAAAACAACAGCAATGAACAAAATGAGCTCAGCACAGAAAATTATATAGAACAAAGAAATCAGCAACACTACAAAAAAAATAACAAAATGTTTGCAATAAATTCATACTTGTCTATAATAACACCAAATGTAAATGGATTAAATGTAGCAACAGAGACCTAAGAGTTGCAGACTAGATAAGAAAACATGACCCACCAATATGGACAAGAGACTCATCTTAGACACAAAGGCAAAAACAGACTGCATATCAAAAGTCAGGAAAAGATACATCAAGCAAATGGCATTCAAAAATTAGCAGGAATTAATTAGAAATGCCATTTGATTCACCAATCCGATTACTAGGTATATATCCTAGAGTAAGAGCCAGGACAAGAACTGATACATGCACACTCATGTTCATCACAGCACTATTCACAATAGCAAAGAGATGGAAACAACCTAAGTGACCATCAACAGAAGAATGGACAGCCAAACTATTGTACATACACATAATGGAATACTATGCAACACTAAAGAATAATGTAGAATCTGCAAAACACTGCAGACCGTGGATGAACTCAGAGGACATTATGTTGAGTGAAATAAATCAATCACAGAAGGCCAAATATTATATTAGTTCACAACTTTTAAAAACAATCAAAGAAAGGTTTATATATGGAAGGAAACTTTCTTTGTTGGTTACCAAGGATGACAGTGGAGGGAAGGGAACACTGCTAGATATGTAGAGTCAAGTACTGATTTTAGTGAAGGGAAGGGTAATGTATCAAATGTGAGTGATCAACACAGTGGCACTGAGGTAGAGGAAGACATAGAAAGGTACACAGGACATATAGACAACAAAGTTGAACCCTTTTGTATATATAATACTGCATTATCAGTGATGGCAAGCACTGATCTACAGGTGGATAGATGGATGGACAGGCTGAATCATCAGGTATATCTAGATGGGGGGAGTATATAATAACCACATATAGGGTTAGCAGACGATGTTTCTACATATATATTTATATATGCTGTAAGAATGTCTGGTTGTATACTAGAACTGACAAGACACAAGGTTATGGTGGCTTCTTGGCCACAGCCAGCTACCCTGAGGGAACAAGTAGTCAGACCTGTGGGCTCAAGACCATGGTTGCAAGGGAGATCAAGCTCAACTGGCATAACATACTACATCCTACTTTGGTGAGTAGCAACTGGGGTCTTAAAAGCTTGCAAGCAGTCATCTAGATGAAACGATGGGTCTCTCCTCATTGGAGTGAAAAAGAATGAAGAAAACCAAAGATGCATGGAAACTATTAGTCCAAGGGACTGGTAGACCACACTATCCTCAGCCTATATGACCATGAGCCAGCCCAGAAGAACTAGATGGTGCCCAGCTACTACTGTCAACCACTGAGAGGGGAGCCAGTGCAGGAGATCCTGAATAGAGTGGGAGAACAATGTGGAACAAAACCCAAAATTATATTAAAAAAAAAAAAAAAAAAGACCAGGTTTGCTGTGTGATAGAGCTTGGTAAAACCCCTGATACTATGGTCCCTAGTGACCCTTCAGGTCTGGAACTGAACTCCTGTGACTTTCAGCCAAACAACAGACAAGCATATGAGGTGAACATTTACATCAGGTAGACACACTCCTTGGAGTGGTCAATCATGGGAGAACAGAAGGGTAGTGTTTACAAAGGGAGATAGCTTGAGGTGGGGAGCAAGAGTGCATGGAAGAGAAGGATACAGGGAAGAGATAACTATGGGGAGGAAGTGGGAAGAGAACTGTTACACTGTGGGAAATTGCAGTCAGTGTCATGAAACAAAATGTGTATGAACTGCTCTATGGAAAATGAATTTGCTGAGTTCCGGTAAGATGGTGGACTAGGCAGAAAGACTGCACAGACCCTCTTCAACAAAGAAAAGGGAAACCAACTGACACAGACACAGAAGATAATCCTGGACCCCTGAGCGTTGAAGGGAAAGATACAGAAGTGGACTAAACCCCAACTAGCAGAAGAATTTACATGAAAATACCAAAAAAGTAGATAGACAGAGCTGCGGTCTAGCGACAATCCTGAGCGATCCTGACAGCACAGCACAGACAGCTTTGAGAGTGCCGAGTGGTGGTAGGACCTAAGAATTAACCCAAAAATCACCCTACTAGCCAAGGACTGCACGAAGGAGTGCTCTGGTGGATGGGGAATAAATCGAGAAAGGTGGACTGAGCTGTGGACTTTTGCTGGTCGGGAGGATGCCGCCATTTTGAAGGTTTAAAAACGGCTTGACTATTTTGGATATTTAAAGAGACAGCACTCTCACAGATTCCTGGGGCTTAAGAACACATCCTGCTTGCCACCAACCCCCAGGGCACTCTGGACCTGCAAGACTGACAAGGTGCGACATTCCTCTTATTACTCTTATACCCCACATCTGCTTGGTGAATGGAGGTGCAGCGATCCCCCACTCCCAGCCACCTTCTGGACCCACAGGAACTCAACCACAGTCTATATATTCAGATGGAGCCTGAGTGCCCTGCCCTGTCCTCCACCAATTTTTTTTTCTCTTTTTTTTAATTTTAATTTTTTCTTTTTTGCTTTCTTTTTCTGGTGATTAGTTTGCTTCTATTTGTCTGTTTTAAAACAACGATTATTACTAATACTTTTGTCCTTTTTACTACTATTCTTAATCTTCCCCTCCCAGGTCCTAGTTTTCACCATTTTTTCTCTTCCTTCTTCCTGGTAGAAATTTTATTTATTTATTTATTTATTATTTATTTTAATATAAGTTGTTCTTTTTTCCCCATCTTTTTTTCTCATGGTTAACCCCATTCCTTGTTTTTCTTTTTGCATTTTTCACATTTTCTTTTCTTTCATTATTCTCCTCTTTTTTCTTTCAGTGCCCTATCCCCAGATATTGCAGGTTTTCTTGTTTTATCTTCTTCTTTTTCCCATTTTTCTTTTTTTGATTACTGTTCCTGTGTGATTACATGGTATCTTTTTTGTCCATGTGCTTTTAGTTTTTGATGGTTATTCAATTGTAATTTTTGTCTAACTGAGTGGGAGACAGCAACAGTCCTCATAAGACACAATTACACCCATACCTCCTGCAACTTCACTTACTGAGTGAAAGCCACTACCTCCTTCTTAACTAATGGGCCAAAGATAAAAAACCACCAAGAAGAGCCAGAATCAACCTTGGCTGCTCTTCACAAACAGTCAACAGAGATCTAAATACAACAATGCCACGATGCCTCGGAGACAACAGACCATTACAGTCCATACAAAGAAGGAGGATAAAATGGTAGAAACAAGGGAGCAGGATACAGACCCAGAACACATCCCTGAGGAAGGAGCAGCATTGGAACTCTCTGATAAGGAAT
The DNA here is from genome assembly GCF_000298275.1 of Orycteropus afer afer. Classification (NCBI taxonomy): domain Eukaryota; kingdom Metazoa; phylum Chordata; class Mammalia; order Tubulidentata; family Orycteropodidae; genus Orycteropus; species Orycteropus afer. The sequence goes on along the minus strand of NW_006921613.1, from coordinate 17,604,503 downwards.
TCAAAAGAATTAACTTTAGATATCTTCAAAGGATTGAGAGACAGACCAAAGAAAACACAGAAAAAA
>NW_006921613.1:17592387-17592976 GCF_000298275.1 Orycteropus afer afer | reverse complement strand
TGTGGTCAATGACATGAGACAAAGTATATGTGAACTGCTGTATGGAGAGTGAATTTGCTCTGTAAATCTTCACCCAAATCACAATTAAAAAAAAATTAATAAAAATAAGCATATTTAGTGCAAATATGACTATCAGGTACTTCCAAAAATATTTCATTGTGCCTTCCACTAAGTACTATTTTGTATATCCAGTTGCTTGCTTATATTAAGGTGGTTTTGTCTTTAAGGGAATTAAAAAAAGTAAGATATACATTTATTATTTAAAATAGACCAAACTAAGACATGGCTAAACTATATTTGAAGGATGCAATTTACAGGCATACCTTGGAGGTATTGTATGTTCCAGTTCTTTTTCCAGATCACTGCTATAAAGCGAATAGCACAATGAAAAAAAAAAACACTAGCAAGCTGCCATCTAGATGCAACAATGGGTCTCTCCTTGTCCAGAGCAAAAGAGAATGAAGAACACCAAAGATTCATGGAAACAATTAGTCCTAGCAACTGGTACACCATGCGATCTGCAGCCTATATGACTATGAGACCAGAAGAACTAGATTTTCCCAGCTACCACTGTCAACCCCTCGAAGGG
>NW_006921613.1:17587368-17591427 GCF_000298275.1 Orycteropus afer afer | reverse complement strand
TTGAACCACCAGCCTTCTGGTTAGCAGTCAAGTGCTTTAGGCACTACGCTACCAGAGCTCCCACAGTAATAGTAGGACACTTTAATACACCATTTTCAGGGAAGGATAGAACAACTAGAAAGAAAGCCAATGAAGACACAAAAGAAATAAACAAAACAACTGACCAACTTGACCTTACAGAAATCTAAGAGCATTCCACCCAACAACAGCACAATATATATATTCTTTTCCAGCATACATGGAACATTCTCCAGAATAGACCATATGTTAGCTCATGAAACTTGCCTCAATAACTGAAAAACATCAAATTACTGCAAAGTATCTTCTCAGGTCACAATGCTATAAAATTAGAAATCAACAATAGGAAGATCAAGAAAAAGGCAAACACGTGAAACTGAGTAACACTTCAAAATACTGGGTAATAGGAGAAATAAAAAAATTAAAAAGTGGCTTGATTCAAATGAGGATGTAAACAAAACATACCAAAATCTTTGGGACACAGTAAAAGCAGTGATCAAAGGGTAATTTATAACAATAAATGCACACATCAAAAAAAGAAAGAGCTCAAATCAACACCTTAATCCCAGCATCTCCAATAATGAGAAAAACAGCAGCAAAAAAAAGTCTTACAGTCACCAGAAGAAGAAAAAAAAAGAAAAGATTCAGCATTAATGAAATAGAAAAAAATCAACAAGGACAGAAGTTCATTTTTTGAAAAGATTAATAAAATCAACAAACCAATGGCAAATTTAACAAAGAGAAGAAGAAGATGCAAATAACATAAATAAGAAATGAAATGGGCTACATCACAACAGAACAAACTGAAATAAAAAGGATAATATCAGGATACTATGAAGAACTGTACTCTGACAAATTTGAAAATGTAGAAGAAATGGACATATTCCTACAAACACACTGCTTACCTAAACTAACAGACTGAGGTAGAAAATTTTAACAGACCCATACAAAAGAAAAAAATTAACAGGTCATTAAAAAAAAAAAAGTCCAGGCCTAGACAATTTCACTCAAGAATTCTACCAAAAATTCAGAAAACAGCTGACACCAATCCTACTCAAATTATTCCAGAACACAGAAAAGGATGGAATACCTCCAAATTCATTTTATAAAGCAAGCATAACCCATATATCAAAATCAGGCAAAGACACCAATAGAAAAGAAAACTATAGATGAATAACCCTCACAAATACAGACGCAAAAATCTTCAACAAAATCCTAACCAACATATTCCAACAAATAACAAAAAAATAATACATCATGACCAACTGGGATTCATACCAGGTATGCAAGGATGGTCACCTTAGAAAAACAATCAACATAATCCATTACATAATCCTATCAATTGATGCAGAAAAAGCATTTGCTAAATTCCAGCACCGACTCTTGATAAAAACTCTCAGAAAACTAGGAATAGAAGGAAAATTGCTGAACATAATAAAGGACATATATGCAAAACCGACCACCAACATCATTCTCAACAGAGAGAAACTGAAAGCATTCCCCTTGTGAACATGAACACAAACCTGACAAGAATACACTCCATCATCACTTCTATTCAACACTGATTGGAAGTCCTAGCCAGAGCAATAAGGCAAGGAAGGAAATAAAGGCATCCAAATTAGAAAGGAAGAAGTAAAACTCTATCTGCAGACTCTATGATCCTATACAAAGAAAATCCAAGACTCATCAAGAACACTACTGGAACTAATTGAAAGATTCAGCATAGTGTCAGGATGTAAGTTCAACATACAAAAATCAATTGGATTCCTCTACACCAACAAAAATTGTCTGAAAAAGATAAGGAAAACAATACTATTTAAAATAGTACCAAAAGGATAAAATACTTGGCAATAAATATTTTCAAGTACACAAAAGATCTAAACAAAGAAAACTACAAAATACTACTACAAGAAGCTATAAGACATCACCATAAATGGGAAAACATACTATGTTCATGGATAGGAACACTGAACATTGTCAATACTACCCAAATCAATCTAGATTTAATGCAATCCCAATTAACATTCCATCTGCATTCTTCAAGGACATGGAAAATCACTAATTTTATATGGAAAGGAAGGAGACCTGAGAAAAGAAAAGCGCAGGTGAAGAAGAACAACAAAGTAGGAGGTCTAGCAATCCATGAGACAACTCTAAATGTGGATGAACTTGAAAGACATGATGCTGAGTGAAATAAGTCAATTACAGAAGGACAAATATTTTGAGTCCACTAGTGCCTAAGGCATTTGACTGCTAACCAGAAGGCTGATAGTTTAAACCCACCAGCCACTCCTCAAAAGGAAGGTTGGGTAATCTACTTCTGTAGTGATACTGCCTCGAAAACCCAAGGAGTGGTCACTATGATTTAGATCTGACTTGATGGCAGTGAGTTTGGTTTTGGTTTACTATAAAAAGTCAAGGAAAGATTTACATGGAAGAAAACTTTCTTTTTTGGTACGGGGGAAGTGAGGGAAACTTGCTAGATAGGTAAGAGACAAGTACTTATCTGGGTGAAGGGAAAGGCAATACACCAAAAGTGAGTGAGCAGCACAATAACACTAAGGAAAAAGAAGACATGGAAAAGTGCACAAGAAGTACAGACAACATAGGTAAACACTTTCACATACACAATACTGCATTATCAGTATTAGCAAACATTAATTTACAGACGGATACATAGGTAGACAGGCAAAATAATCAAGTATGGGCAGGTGAAGGGGAACATAGCCATGATGATATATAATTTTGGCAGACTATATTTCTACATATGTATTTGTATGTGCTATAAAATGTCCATATATATAATAGAGCTAACAAGGGGCAAAATTATGGTAACTTCTTAGCTACAGCCAAACATCTTGAGGAAGTCAGTCAGTGGGCTTGTGGGCTCAGGACCATGGTTGCGGGGTACATTAAGCTCAACCGGCATAACATACTAAACAAAAACATTGTTCTATATCCTACTTTGTTGAGTAGTGACTTGGGTCTTAAAAGCCTGAGAGTGGTCATTTCAGATGCAACAACTGGTCTTTCCTCATCCAAAGAAGGATACAGGGAAAAGGTAACCACAGAGAGGAAGTGGGAAGGGAGCTGTTACATTGTGGGGATTATAATCAATGTCATGAAACAAAATGTGTATGAACTGTTGAACGGAAAATGAATTTGCTCAATAAACTTTTATTCAAATCACAATTAGAAAAAGAAGTAAAAGGCATAATGATTGGAAAGGAAGATGTAAAAATGTCTATATTTGCAAATGACATAATATCAAAAAGAAAATCCTGAGGAATCAATAAACAAACAAAATCTCACAAGAATTAAAAAGTAAATTTAGGAAGTTCACCAGACAAAAGGTCAATATATAAAGAAATCAATCGCATTTCTTCTACATACTCATAATAAAAAAAAATGGAAAACGACAATTTTAAAAATAGTATTTACAATGGCATAAAAAAAATATTTGGGAATAAATTTAAGAAAAAGTAAGTAAAACCCCTACACTGAACACTATAAAACACTGCTGAGAAAAATTTCTAACAGATCTAAATAAATGAAGAGATACACAATGTTTATTGGTTTTAAAATTCATATTATTTAAAAGTCCATACTCCATTCCCTAAACTGATCTGTACATTCAACACAATCCCAGCAAGCAATTCTGCAGAAATTGACAAACTCATTTAAAAATGAACATAGAAATGCAAAGGACCTAGAAGAGACTTACACTACCTGATTTCAAGATTTACTGCAAACTCATCAAAACCAAAGACAAAGAAAGAATCCTGAAAGCAACACGGGAAAAACAAAAAGTTACTTACAAAGGACAACCAGTAAGAATAAACTATAATTTCTCAGCAGAAACCATGCAAATGAGAAGGCAATGGGATGGTATATATAAAACCCTGAAAGATAAAAATTTTCAACCAACAATTATACACCCGGCAAAACTGTCCCTCAAATATGATGGTGAAATTAAGAGATTTCCAGATAAGCAGAAACTAAGGGAATCTGTTAAAACCAGACCAACCTTACAAGAGATAC
>NW_006921613.1:17584450-17586742 GCF_000298275.1 Orycteropus afer afer | reverse complement strand
ACATATCTGACAAGGGACTTATCTCTAGAATTTATAGAAAACTCTAAAACCTCAATAACAAAAAACCAAATAATCCAATTAAAAAATAGGCAGAAGACATGAATAGACACTTCAACAAGGAAGATAATTCAAGTGGCCAACAAACATGAAGAAATGCTCATGATCATTACCCATTAGAAAGATGCAAATCAAAATAATGAGATACCATCTTGTTCCAGCACTAGTAGCAAAGTTCAATAAGACAGAAAATAATAAATGCTGGCAAGGATGCAGAAAGATTGGGACTCTCATACACTGCTGGTGGGACTGTAAAATGGTACAACCATTGTGGAAAACAGTATTGTGATTCCTTCAAAAGTTGGAATTAGAAATACCATTTGACCTAGCCATTCCATGACTAGGTATATATCCTAAAGAAGTGAGAGCCATTACAAGAATAGACATATGTACACCCATGTTCTCACAGCACTATTTACAATAACCAAACAATGGAAACAACCTAGGTGTCCATCAACTGAGGAATGGATAACCAAACTTTGGTACATACACACAATGGAATACTACACAACCCTAGAATCTGCAAAACACGACATAACATGGATGAACTTGGAGGACATTATGCTAAGTGAAATAAGTAAATCACAGAAGGACAAATATTGTATTAGTCCATTATTGTAAAAGTCAAGGAAAGGTTTATCTATAGAAGGAAATTTTCTTTGTTGGTTATCAGTAGTGGGAGGGGAGAGGAGGGAACACTGTTAGACAGGTAGAGATAAGTATTGATTTGGGTGAAGAGAAGGACAATGTACCAAATGTGGGTAATCAACATGGTGGCATCGAGGAAGAGGAAGGCATAGAGAGGTACATGGAAGTAGAGACAACGAAGATAGCCCCTTTTGCACATACAGTACTGCGTTGTCAGTGAAGGCAAACATGGGTATACAAGTGGAGGGATGGGTGGACAGGCTGAACTGTTAGGTATGTCTATGCAGCAGGAAGTATACCCAAGATCATGTATAGTGTTGGCAGACAATGGTCCTATAAGTGTATATGTATGATCTTAATTCCCAGGTGTATAGTAGAGCTGACAAGGGACAAGGTTGTAGTCACTTCTTGGTCACAGCCAGCTACCCAGAGGGAGCGAGTAGTTCAATCTGTGGGCTTGAGACCATAGTCGCAGGGGACATCAAGCTCAACTGGCTTAACATACTACATAAGGCATTGTTCCACTTCCTACTTTGGTGAGTAGTGACTGGGATCTTGGGAGCTTGCAGGCAGCCATTTAGATGCAACGATGGGTCTCTCCTTATCCACAGCAAAGAAGAATGAAGAAAACCAAAATTCATGGAAACAATTAGTCCTCGTAACCGGTACACCATGCAATCCTCAGCCTATATGACTATGAGACCAGAAGAACTATATGGTGCCTGGCTACCACTGTCAACCACTCACATGGAGGAGATCCTGGATAGAGAGGGAGAACAATGTGAAACAAAACTCAAACTCATTTGGAAACAAAAAAAGGGGGACCAGGTTTGCTGGTCTGATAGAGCCTGGTGGAACCACTGAGACTACGGTCCCTAGCTGTCCTTCACGTCTGAAACTGAACCCACACCTGTGGCTTTCAGACAAACGAAAGACAGGCATATGAGTTGAACATGTAACTGAGGTAGATACACTCCTTGGAGAGAACAATCATGGGAGAAAGAAGGGCTGCTTATGCACAGGAAGACAGCTCAGGGGGCAGGAGTGCATGGAAGGATGGACACCGGGAAGGGGTAACTATGGGGAGGAAGTGGGAGGGGAGCTGTTGCATTGTGGTAAACTGTGGTCAATGTCATGTATGTCAATGTATGTGAACTTCTGTATGGAAAGTGAAATCTCCTCTGTAAATCTTCACCCAAATCACAATGAAAAAAAAATAAAGAAAATGAAATTACTCTGGAAACTTTCACCCAAATCACAATAAAAATTTTAAAAAACAAGTGGGAGTGGCAATATTAATTTCTGATAAAATGGACTTTAAGGCAAAAGCCACCATAAGAGACAAGGAAAGGCATTATATAATGATGAAACGATCAACTGAAAAAGAGGACATAATCATAATAAATATCTAAGTTCTCAATGAAAGAGCCCCAAAATATATAAAACAGACTTTAATAGAACTGAAAAGACAAATAGATGACTCCACAGCAATAGTTTGTTGTTGTTGTTGTTGTTGTTGTTATGTGCCGTCGAGTCGGACCCGACTCATAGCGATCCCTTCTTGGGTTTCCGAGGCGGCATCAGTAC
>NW_006921613.1:17582148-17584350 GCF_000298275.1 Orycteropus afer afer | reverse complement strand
TGTAGTCAATGTCATGAGACAACGCGTGTGTGAACTGCTGTATGGAAAGTGAATTTGCTCTGTAAACTTTCACCCAAATCACAATTAAAAAAAAAAAAAAAAAGCCTTGCAAGCAGCCATCTAGATGCAACAATGGGTCTCTCCTCGTCCAGAGCAAAGAAGAATGAAGAACACCAAAGATTCACGGAAACAATTAGCCCTAGCAACTGGTACACTATGCAATCTGCAGCCTATATGACTATGAGACCAGAAGAACTACATATGCCCGGCTACCACTGTCAACCACTCGAAGGGGGATCTATGTAGGAGATCCTGGATACACAGGGAGAACAATGTGGAACAAAACTCAAAATCATTTGGAAAAAAAAAAGGGAGTGGGGGACCAGGTTTGCTGGTCCGATAGAGCCTGGTGGAACCACTGAGACTATGGCATCTCTAGCTGCCCTTCAGGTCTAGAATTAACCCACACCTGTGGCTTCCAGCCAAACAAAACACAGGCATATGAGTTGAACATTCACCTGAGGGAGTACACTCCTTGGAGAGAACAATCATGGGAGAAAGAAAGGCTGTTTATGCACAGGGAGACAGCTCAGGGGGCAAGAGTACACAGGGATGGACACAGGGAAGAGGTAACTATTGGGAAGAAATGGGAGGGGAGCTGTTGCATAGGGGTAAATTGTAGTCAATGTCATGAGACAACATGTATGTGAACTGCTGTATAGAAAGTGAATTTGCTCTGTAAACTTTCACCCAAATCACAATTAAAAACAAAAAAAATGAACATGTTGTACCTAAGTTTCTTTTTTTCAAGCAGCACTAAATGAAGGTAGAAAAAAAATCCTATATATTTAATGCTGTAAGCCAAAAAAGAAAACATTTCGCTACTACCTAATATGGAAGGCATGTTGTTGTTATTGTTATGTGCCATCGAGTCAGACCCAACATAGTGACCCCTCCTTGAGCTGTCGAGGCATTATCACTACGGAAGTAGATTGCCCAACCTTCTTTCTGAGGAGTAGCTGGTGGGTTTGAACTGCCAGCCTTCTGGTTAGCAGTCAAGTGCGTTAGGCACTCTGCTACCAGAGCTCCCATGGAAGGTATGGAACTTGTTAATTTCAAGTTCTCTTTCAAGAATGGGATCCCTGGTGGCACAATAGTTAAGAGCTCAGCTGCTAACCCAAAGGTTGGCAGTTCAAACCCACCAGCTGCTCCACAGAAGAAAGATGTAGCTAACTGCTTCCATAAAGATTTACAGCCTTGGAAACTCTATGGGGCAGTTCTACTTTGTCCTGAAGGGTCACTATGAGTCAGAATTGACTCAATGGCAGTAAATTTTTTGGTTTTAAGAACAGGAGAAACTTAGAGTCATACCAAAGATCTAAGGGATATTTTGGATTAAGCCACTCAATTTACAGGTGAGAAAACTGAATAACAAGGAAGTACACTGGCTTGTTCAAGACTGAATAACCAGTTGGTATCAGAGTCAGGAAAAGAATTTAGGTAGGCTGACTCCTAGAGTTCAGTGTTCATTCTACGAAACTAAATATAAATGCACAGTTCTTTTAAAATTCATCCTTATGAAGACATGCTCGATTTCACATTAATAACAAAAAAAACTTAGTATTTTCTATCATCTTTTCCTCCAAATGGAACCTTGTAGCTACAACTGTCTAACATTCCTGAATACAGCTAAACATTTTAAAACTTTGTCTTTATACCCTTTAGTATAAAAAACTGGTATTTTAAAATGTTATCTCTATACATTGTTGGTTTATTTGGGCAAAATGGCTGTTGATGCTTTAAATGTTCTTTACACTGATCTAACCACTAACTTTCTTTTGCTCTACCTCCATCCCACCTTAGCTATTCCTCAAGGTCTATCTCTGATGAGTCTAATAAAATTTCTCTCCTCTGTTAACTCCAATACAGCACCTACTAAAGGAGGTAATCACTCAGTACTTATACTACTGCCTGATGTCATCAAACCAAACAGGAAACTCATTGCCACTGAGTCAATTCTGACTCAAAGCAACTCTATAGGATGGAGCAGAACCACTCCACAGGGTTTCCAAGACTGCAAATCTTCACAAAAGCAGACTTCCTCGTTTTTCTTCTGCAGAGCAGTTGGTGGGCTTGAACCACTGACCTTCTGATTAGCAGCTGAGCCCCTTAACCACTGCACCACCAGAGCTCCTTGCCTGA
>NW_006921613.1:17561835-17573768 GCF_000298275.1 Orycteropus afer afer | reverse complement strand
TCTGTGTCTGTGTTAATTGGTTTCCCTTTTCTTTGTTGAAGAGGGTCTGTGCAATCCTTCTGCCTAGTCCGCCATCTTGCCCCGCCTCCCATCAGTTACTTTTAAATGTGTGTATCTAGCCTCCTCAACCAAATTGTAGGCTCTCTGGGGGAAGGAACTTTGCCTTTCAAATCTCTGTATTCCCCATAGGTCTTCTTGTTGTTGTTGTGTGCTCTCAAGTTGGACCCGACTCATAGAGACCCCTCCTTGGGTTTCCGAGGCAGTATCACTATGGAAGCAGATTTCCCAACCTTCCTTCCAAGGAGTGGCTGGTGGGTTTGAACCACCAGCCTTCTGGTTAGCAGTCAAGTGCCTTAGGCACTATGCACAAGCCTATAACTAAAATTCTTAGAATGGGAATCTAATTTACTGTCTAAACTTTCACCAAAAATACAATATTATTATTAACAACAAAAAAAAGTGCTCAGTAATTACTGAATGTATTGTGCTTTTTGCTAGAGAGAAAATCGCAACTGTTGACAATATTAAGCCTTCTAAAACTTCCTTTACAGAATTCTTACAGGACAAAGATTTTTCCAAGGTGAATGCCACAAATATGCAAAAATTTTTTCTAACTAAAATTTCTGACTTTTTTCCCCTCAGGTAAGAAAAAGCATACAGGATATATTTAACTGGATGACATGTTTAGGACTAGGAATAGACTTGGGGTTATTTTTGTTGTTGCTGCTATTGGTTTGTTTTTAGTACTTTCCCCCATTTGGGACAGAAATAAAGTTAAGAGTTTTTAACTTCAGTGTCTGGGAAAGGGGGGGAGGATGGGAAAACAATGCTTTCCCCCCCAACATTTGGAGTTAATGGAAGACTTTCTTAACTTCCATAAAAACAAGTTATCAGAACATTTAAATTCTCACACATTCCAAACATTTTCCTTCTCTCCAAGGAGACTAAAAGATATGTTCCCAGCTCTGACCCAGGGACTTGGATGTCTGTTTCGGAATATCATCTGAAAAAAAAGTATCTTTCTTTAAATACAGTAGATTCCTTTTGTTCAAACCACAACTTAACCTTCCTTAGACAATTGCTGGGCATCTATAGAACCTTTACAGGTCCTGAAACTTTTTAAACTTCTTCTTTTTTACAGTGATAATAAAATCTGAAGGCCCTGGAACTGTTCACAGCAATTATTGGTTAGTAACTGGAACATCTATGTCTAAAGATAAGAAATCTTTTGGTTATACAGTCTTGTAATATTTGAAAGACTCATAAAAGTTAAAAAAAAAAAAAGGTCCTAGTTTGACTACTTGTTAGCTGTCAAATCAGTCTCTCACTCATAGCAACCCCATGTACAATGAGATCTGACCACTGTGAGCCATAGAGTTTTCACTGGCTAATTTTTTCAGAAGGAGATCACCAAACCTTTCTTCCTAGTCTGTCTTAGTCTCTAAACTTCACTTAAACCTGTTTAGAATCATAGCAACATGCAAGCCTCCACTGATAGATGGTGGCTACGCTTGAGGTGCATTGGCCAGGAAATCTAATTCAGGTCTTCCACTGAGAAATCCCATCTACAGCGTATCTGACAGCCACCTAAGTCTGTATGAACACATCTCAACCAACTTCCAGTCTTATAGGTTCTTATAATTCATAACTAAGCCAAAATCTGCCTTCACTCTGCTCATTCACATATCAGTCTTTCAAATAAATGAAGATAATTACTATGTTTCTCATTAGTCTCTTAGTTCCAGGGCTAAGTATTCTTATTTGGCCATCCCTAATGATACTATGTCCAGGTTACTCTTCTATGGAACATATACAATATGCTAACTATGGTCTGTCCACACAGAGGACTATATTACCTTCTTTATCCTTGCCACATCACACTTCTAACTTGTAAGACTGCAGACAACGAAACCATGTAGACTGATCAAATATAAGAGACCTAGTATTACACACAAATGAACCTAGATATAAGACTTTACTTTCATCATAGTTAAGTTTCACATGTTAGTTCTGATGCAATATTAAGCCTAGGAGTTTTTTGGTTTTTTGTTTTTTTTTTTAATTTCCATCCTATAATGGATTCGTTATTCTTGGCAGCCTTGCATTGTCTATAAATAAGATAAATCTTCTATGTCTTCAAGGCATTGATAAAATAAGCCAGGGTAAAATATAGAGCCTTGTGACAAACAAGCTCTCTTTCTTCTGTTTCCTGTTGAGATAATGTGTAAGCATACCGTCAGAACTTGGTTTTTCAAAGCCTCTTTTCCTTCCTACCATCTCATCCTTTTTCATCTCTGACCACAAGTTCATGCCCAGAATTTCTAAAGCCCTCCCTGAAGTCTTTGGATGAATGAAATCTGCTCTCCTAAACACTGGAGTAAATCCCACCAATTTCCCAGAATTCATGTTTTGGCATTGCTTACCTCCTCCCTGTTCAGACTGGATTGCAAGGCCAGTTACTCTCCTAATACGCCCCCTCATTCCTTTTCCCTTTTCCTCCATCCTCTTTTTGAATATATTGAGTATGTATGTACAACCAACTAAAACCTTTTCTAAGATTACAAGGTAGAGTTATGTATGTACTAAAAAAAAGGGGGGAATGAATAAATTAATAGACTTTTCTTCCTGTGACTAGTTACTTCTAGTTTACCCATAAGCACCAAAAGTTCAAAAGCATTTTAAAAGGTAGCCCATAAAGACACTTCAAGTGATTACAGACCTATTCCTCCACACAAGTCAAATAGACTTTGTTCTGAAGAGGGCAGTATGTAAACTATTAAAAAAAGAATTATGGTCAAGTGATTAACAGTAGACTCCATTCTAAACAGGGCCTATGCCACTCCTGGGTAGTAAATAGGCACTTAAGGAAGTACATTAACTCTTCTAGAGTCTTCCAGCAATATTTATTTAGTGTAGCATATTTCCATAACTCTTAGCTTATTACAGGATGTATCTTAACATAAAAAAAATAATAATACCATACCAGGTGTTTTAAAACTCTAAACTCATCAAATAACCATTGTTTCTTCAACAGAAGGCATGTTAACTGAGAATCCCTTAAAAGAATATATACAACACACAGCAAAAGGTCATTAAAAAGACAAGAAAGGCCGAAAACACCAAAATGGGTGTCAGAAGAGACTCTGAAACTTGCCCTCAAGCAAAGAGTAGCTAAAGCAAATGAAAGAAATGACAAGATAAAAGAGCTGAACAGTTAAGATTTCAAAGAGCAGCTTGAGAAGACAAAGCCAACTACTGTAATGAAATGTGCAAAGACCTGGAGTTAGAAAACCAAAAGGGAAGAACACGCTCGGCATTTCTCAAGCTGGAAGAACTGAGGAAAAAATTCAAGCCTCGAGTTGCAATATTGAAAGATTCTATGGGCAAAATACTGAATGATGCAGGAAGCATCAAAAGAAGACAGAAGGAATACACAGAGTCACTGTACCAAAAAGAATTGGTCAATGTTCATCCATTTCAGGAGGTGGCATATGATCAAGAACTAATGGTATTGAAGGAAGAAGTCGAGGTTGCACTGAAGGAATTGGCGAAGAACAAGGCTCCAGGAACTGACGGAATACCCATTGTGGTGTTTCAACAAACAGATGCTCCACTGGAGGCACTAACTCGGCTATGCCAAGAGATTCAGAAGACAGCTCCCTGGCCAACTGACTGGAAGAGATCCATATCTGTACCCATTCCAAAGAAAGGTGATCTCACAGAAAGTGGAAGTTAGCGAACAATATCATTACTATCACATGCAAGTAAAATTTTACTAAAGATAATTCAAAAATGGTTGTAGCAGTATATTGATAGAGAGCTTCCAGAAATGCAAGCTGGATTCAGAAGAGGACGGGCAATGAGGGATATCACTGCTGATGTCAGATGGAACTTAGCTATAAGCAAAGAATACTAGAAAGATATTTATATTTACTTATATTTTATTGACTATGCAAAAGCATTCAATTGTATGTATCATAACAAATTATAGATATCATTGAGAAGAATGGTAATTCCAGAACACTTGATTGTACTCATGAGGAACCCGTACATAGATTAGGAGGCTGTCATTTGAATAGAACAAGGGAAAACTGCATAGTTCAAAATCAAGAAGGGAGTGCACCAAGGTTGTATCCTTTCACCATACTTATTCAACTTGTATGCTGAGCAAATAATCCAAGACGTTAGGTTACATGAAGAACGTGACATCAGGATTGGAGGAAGACTCATTAACAACCTGTGATACACAGATGACACAACTTTTCTTACTGAAAGAGAGGATGACTTGAAGCACTTACTGATGAAGATTAAAGACTACAGTCTGCAGTATGGATTACACCTCAATATAAAGAACACAAAAATCCTCACAACTGGTCCAATAAACAGCTCCATGGTAGATGGAGAAAAGATTGAAGTTGTCAAGGATTTCATATTACTTGGTCCTATAATCAACACCAATGGAAGCAGCAGTCAAGACATCAGATGACTTACTGCATTGGGCAAATGTGCTGTAAAAGACCTCTTTCAAGTGATGAAGAGCAAAGATGTCTCCTTGAAGACTAAGGTGCACCTAACCCAAGCCGTGGTATTTTCAATCACCTCTTACACATGTTAGAGCTGGACAATGAATAAGGAAGAGTTGATGCTTTTGAGTCGTGGTGCTGGTGAAGAATGTTGAAAGTACCACAGACTACTAAAAGAACTGAAAAATCTGTCCTGGAAGAAGTACAGCCAGAATGCTCCTTGGAAGTGAGAATGACCAGCCCACCTCACCTACTTGGGTCATGCTGTCAGAAGGAACCATTCCCTGGAGAAGGATATTATGCTTGGTAAAGTGGAGGGTCAACAAAGAAGGAGAAGGCCCTCAACAAGATGGATAGACACAGTTGCTGCAACAATGGACTCAGGTATAGCAAGGATCGTGAGGCTGGCACAAGACCAGGCAGTGTTTCATTCTGCTGTGCATAGGGTTGCTATGAGTCAGAGATGACTCAACAGCATCTAACAACAACAATAAAGAAAAATAAACTAGGATGATCTCTGAGGGCCCTCAAATAGCATGGGAACACATGAGGTATACCTATTCTGATTATACTATCATTAAAATCTGATGTGCCGCCATGTTCTCTAAATCTAAAATTCCCCTCTCTCATTTGGTCTTGCAATTATGTCAGTAATATGAACTATAATCTTTCAAATTACCCCAATCACCCCTGAATTCTGGTTTTAGCTTTGGTTGCCTCCCTATTTCAGTCTGAATTCCAAAGTTAACAACCACTGCAAAGTCATTACATAGAGAGATCCAAGCCAAAAATAATGGTGAAATGTCACAGGTCCTCACCCACTTACATCATGTATCTTATATTAAAATTCTCTGAGCACCTGTCTTATCTGTGTCACCAGACTATGAGTTCCCTAAGGCTGTATTACACTTCTCTTCGCATCTACCACTGTACAAAACTCAAAAGCCTTACCCAAAGAAATCTAGTAATATTTCTTGAAGGAAAGAGTTTGCCACATAAATTCTAGCTCAATTCCATTATCAAATACCATTATCTCCAATTCAAAATCAGTAGATCCCAAACTGATGAGGTTTTACTGTACCACTTGGAAGAAATTAATATATCAAACCTTTAAAAAGTAATAATCATCTTGGGCAATATCAAACTACAGTAACACTTCTGATCAAAGTGCAGTTTCTTCACTCATTCTAAGATGTAAAAAGCACAATCTAGTATTAAAACCAGATGTTTCAGCTACTTCTAACCTTTTGCTATCTTCTCATTCCTTGTCATTTCAAATAGATGCTTCTTTCTTTGCTACCCGTCATGAAGTGAAATTCAACTGCAATTTGGAATACAGAATAGGTGATAGCAAGGCACTGTTCTAGCCTGTAGCTAAATGCTTATTTCAACTCTCTCCCTACCTGCTTTCTATCTCCTAGCCAGTCTCTCCAGAATCTGGGGTTGACTCTTCTTTCTGTATCTAATTTTATTCTCTCAAAAAATGCCTGGGTGTCTGCAGGGTTAAAATACTTCAAGAATGTTTCTATTAACATTACAAACCAAAGAAACTTCAGAAGGAGGTGTCTATCCCATACTTTTTATATGGAGCAATAAAAACGAACTGATAATTCTTTTAACCTCACGCAGTGCACAATATTTGCATATTTCCTATGAAGCTCCTCATTACATGTCCTAGGTCTCCAGAACATTCCCTACCATTGCTCCCTCCCTCTTATTCTCCTCAGCCAGTTAGTTCCCAGTAAGCCAGACTACAAACTCAAATTTGTTCACTTTTTCAGCCTTCCCAGTTTTTCAAAGTCCAAGGGCAAAGTACAGATTCCGATACCAATTGATGGTATTGTTTTTTCTTGAAATGTCTAGGAATCCCTTAAAAAGCAGCGATAGATGACGGGTTTCTCCACTGAGAATTAGGCCTGGTGCTCTGAAGATGCTAGAATGAAGGGCTACAATTTCAACAGTCCACATCTTGACACAAATTGGCAGTGGAAGCATTCCGTGCCACTATCAGGCCCCACCTAGTCGTATATGCAATACAACACCAGATGCTGCGTTCTGGATTCCAGTCATCAAGTTGGGTTACCACTGCGTCTGCGGGAAAATGGCTCTTCGTCTAACCTCGTCTCAGTCCCTATACCAAACCATCTAATAACATAACCTGTTCTTTCTACTCTGGATAGAGACATATTTGAGCTCGTCGCGACTAAGAATGGCTAAGTCACTGTATTTCATAGACGTGATCTGCAGGAATGTGAGTGATTACTAACTTTTTATTCCGTGTCTTCCTTCCAGATCAATCCATACGAACCCTTTCCCCAGAGGCGCCATAGGGAGTGAAGCCCCACATCCTACCGAGCGCGGTGGGAAGGAACTGGGGAGGGGACAAAAGGAACTTGCCTACGAGGACTTACAGATGCCAGTCGCTGAGGAGTCTGGGGCAACTCGGTGCTGACTTCCATCCTCTCCGCACCCCCGGTATCCTCGTCCGCCATCTTGAGCGAAACTGACACCCACAGTTCCCGACCCCCGGCCAGAGAGGAGCGGAAACCTGTGGCCGATCCAAGAGACCAGGGGCGACACTTTTACGACGGTCCCTGAAGTCGGGTTTGACGCAGAACCAAGGAGCTTCTTCCGGTCCGCTTCCCGGAAGTAAGCGTCACCCCCTGAAAGGGTTGAAGAGTTGCTACCCCTCCTCCCCACCTTAACAGTGTACTGCTTGGTGGCTGCTCAGTGGTTGTTTCTGATTTCGGTCGTGGGAACTATTGCGACAATGAGGTAAAGAAAAATTCAATGTTCATGGTGAAAGGAAGAAACTGCCCAAAGCGAGAATTTGTCCTGGTCACTTTCTGTCTGGGTTGTTGCCTTGGGTGTGATTTTTCCTCTGGGCCACAAAATGAAAGAGAAAGTATGGAAATATCTTGTCTGCATTCACACGCGCACGAGAACACTGGGGCTCTAGCTTTTGGAAGGGAACCATCAAGTCGTTCCTCCGTAGGGGAAAGACAAAATAAACTATGATACATCTGCTTTATCCTCTTTGGTACATATAATACCAAACCAAAAACCAAACTCATTGCCCTCGAGTGGAATCCGACTTATAGCAACCCCTTTTTGGGTTTCCGAGGCGGTATCACTACGGAAGTAGATTGCCCAACCTTCCTTACCTACTTTTTTAAAAAAGAACAAGGTAAATATACGTGAAAAGATCCTCTGGACAAATGAAGCGGAGGACCAAGTTGCCACAAACTATATGTTTGTCAAAAAAGAAGAGGGAGCAAACTAATAATAGCTCTAGGATTGAAGGAGAAAGGTGGTCAAAAGCTACTTTAACTTCATCTGTATTGTTTTAGATTGTTTACAAATGAGTAATTTCAAAGTGTTATTTTTAAGGAAAAGGAAAAGAATAATTAAGGTCATAATACTCTGGAGAGAAAGGGTAGAGAAGAAATAACGTTAAGAGTCTGTGGTTAAAGACCTTGCAAATGCAGTGGTTGATCTGTAGGGCTTAAACATAGATCGTCTATGCTAAAAAGAACTACTTACTGGGTGCTGAAATAGACTTTTTGCCCAA
This sequence comes from Orycteropus afer afer, assembly GCF_000298275.1. Taxonomy (NCBI): domain Eukaryota; kingdom Metazoa; phylum Chordata; class Mammalia; order Tubulidentata; family Orycteropodidae; genus Orycteropus; species Orycteropus afer. The sequence goes on along the minus strand of NW_006921613.1, from coordinate 17,565,674 downwards.
GAAGCACAATGGAAATTTATTTTACATCTCATTGCACTACACAAATATAAAATTATGCATGTATGTATACTGACTACACATATATAAAATTATGTATGCATGTCTACTAAAACAAGTTTCCTGGAAGACTCTTCATACTTCAGTGTTGCTGTTTGCTGTATAGTATTCCAGCAGTTAGCCATTTGCACCACCAAGAGACTCAATACCTCAATATTTTCTATTCTATTCCAATATATTTATGCATTTAAAACAAAATACTGGTTAAGGTGATTTCACACCCCACAGTGAGTATTGTCCCACATTATGAAAAAACTCCCCTAAAAATTAACTTTGTCTTTTCCTGTCTTTAGGTCTTTGCACCTATGATTCTCTTTGACTACCTCACCACCTATTTTTATCTGCTAATTCTCTTCCTGCTCTGTTTCCCTGGAGTTGATTCTTATTCCACATTCCCCTAGATTCATGATCCTAACTAGAAAATCAAGAAAGAATAGTGTTGTTAGGTGTCATCAAGTCAATTCCAACTCATAGTGGCCCTAAGTACAGCAGAACGAAACACTGCCTGGTCCTGTGCCATTTTCACAATCCTTGCTATGCTTAAGCCCATCACTGCAGCCACTGGGTCAATCTATCTAGTTGAGGGTCTTCCCCTTTTTCATTGACCCTCCACTTTACCAACCATATCCTTCTCCGGGGAGTGCTCCCCACTAACCACATGACCACAGTATGTGAGACAAAGTCTGTACATTCTCACTTCTAAGGAACATTCTGGCTGCACTGCTTTCAGGATTGATTTGTTTGTTCTTCTGGCAGGCCATAGTATTTTCAGTATTCTTTGCCAACACAACAAATCAAAGGCATCATTTCTTCTTGGGTCTTCTTTATTCATTGTCCAGCTTTCACATGTATATGAGGCTATTGAAAATACTATGGCTTGGGTCTGTTGCACCTTAGTTTTCAAGGTGACATCTTTGCTCTTCAACACTTTAAAGTCTTTTGTAGCAGATTTGCCCAGTATACGTCATCCGATTTCTTGACTGCTGTTTCCATGAGTGTTGATTGTGAGTCCTAGTAAAATGCAACTTTTTGACAACTTCAGTCTTTTCTCCGTTTGTCGTGATGTTGCTTATTTGCCAGTTGTGAGGATTTTCATTTTATGTTGAGGTGTAATCCATACTGAAGACTATATTCTTTGCTCTTCATCAGTAAGTGATGCAAGGCCTCTTTACTTTCAGCAAACAAGGTTGTATCATATGCATATCATAGGATGTTAATGAGTCTTCCTCCAATCCTAATGCTGTGTTCTTCTTCATATAGTCCAGCTTCTCAGATTATTTGCTTAGCATACAGCTTGAATAAGTGGTAAAAGAATACAACCCCGACACATGCCCTTCCTGATTTTAAACAGTGCAGTATTCCCTTGTTTTGTTTGAATGACAGCCTCTTTGTCTATGCACAGGTTCCTCATGAGCATAATTAAGTGTTCTGGAATTCCATTCTTTGCTATGTTACCCATAATTTATTTTGATACACAGAGTTGAATGCCTTTGCAATGTCAATAAAGCACAGGTAAACATCTTTCTGGTATTCTTTGAAGAAAGAATAATAGCAGCCATTTATTGACATCTTAATATGATCAAGGCACTGATTTAATTGCCATACATTCTTTGATCCTCATAGCAACCCTATAGATAGGAGGTATTACTTCTGTCTACTGTCATTCGCCTGCTAACCAGAAGACTGGGTTTCACCAGCCACTCCTTGGAAGGAAGATTGGGCGATCTACTTCCGTAGTGGTACTGCCTGGGAAACCCAAAGAGGGGTCACTGTGAGTCGGATCTGACTCGACAGCAATGAGTTTGGTTTTTGTTTTGTTTTTTAAACATTTTACAAATGAGAGAACTGAATTTTTAAAAATTTTATAACTTGGTTAGGGACATGCAACTGAGCAGAGATTAGAATCCAGTTCAAGTCCTATTTATTAATCATTTCCTTCTGCTATCTTACAAGTTCAAGTATTTTGTGTATGAAAAATAGAGCATTTCGTTAGAGGAAAAAGAGTTGTTTGTTAAAATGGTACAAGAATAAGTGGTTAACTCTTTAGGAAAAGGAGAAAATTAAGCCAGCTCTTTACCTCAAATTATATATCAAAATAATTGTGGATAAATTAAGAGTTAACTGCCTAAAAATATTTTTATAATATAGGAATGTCAAGCTTTTTAAGCATGACATCAAAGGCAGAAAATTAGAAACACTAATATGTAATTTCATAACAATTAAAAACATGAAAATAAACTACACCAAGTTAAAAGGTTAAAAAAAAAGAAGAAATGCCTGCAACATACATGGCATAGCAAAAGATATGCCGATAGGAAAATGGGAAAAACACGTAACTATGCAACTCATAATTTTTATGAGTATATGTGTGTGTGGGGGAACCTAACTGGTAAGAAGAAATGTAAATTAACCAAAAATGGCATACCATTTATTGCCTGTAAATTTAGCAAGCTTTTTAATTTTTTTGTAAAACATTGGAAAGATAGGTATTGTTATGTAAAGTGCAAGAGTAAATTAGTAAACTTACTGGAAGGCACTATGACAGTTTTCAAAAGACTTTGTAGAAAATGCATATTCTGTAGCCCAGCCACTCTATTTTTAAGACTTTTTCCTGGAGGAATAATTTGGGATGCAAGCAGTGTTTTAACTACATCATTCTCAGTAATGGAGAAAAGTTAAAAAAATAACTCAAATGTCTAACAATAAAGAACATTGGCTCAATAAACTATAGTTACCCACATAGTTTAATATTCTGTGGCCATGAAAATGTAGACTAGCAATTATTAAAGTGTCCCCCTGAGGGTATTGAAGACTCGGTAAGCCTGGAAACCAAAACTATTGTAATAATACAAATTATTTGTCCTTGTTTTGCTTTTAACTGTGTTGGTATTTGCTCTGATCTGTAGGTAAAACTCCTTGCTCCTTAGCACAAAACCAAGGCATAGAACTGAACTGGTCACAAAACTAAACTAATAGTACTTTCTTTAACTTCTTGCAGTTAAAAAAATAGAAAAAAAAAAATCCATTTTCCCTTAAGAATGTCCTTGATGATGCAGTGAAAATTAATTTTTTAAAATCACAAACCAAGAATTTTTATAAAAAACAACGTAGCTAGTAAGCAAAGAAAAGGAAAACATGTTGAAATGTATAAAGCTTGTTTGCCATGTACAGAAGTATGAAGGTTGACTTGAAGAGAAGTATTTCTGCAATTGAGTTGCAAGCTGAAGCCACCACTTTTTTCATAGAACATCATTTTTACATAAAAGAACAGCTGGCAGATAAATTATATTACGAAGACGTGGGTATTTGGAGTTCTGGTAAGATGGCGGACTAGGCAGAAAGACTGCACAGACCCTCTTCAACAAAGAAAAGGGAAACCAGTTAACACAGACACAGAAGATAATCTTGGACCCCTGAGCCTTGAAGGGAAGGATATAGAAGTGGACTAAACCCCAATTAGCAGAAGAATTTGCATGAAAATACAAAAAAAAAAGGAGACAGATGGAGTTGTGGTCTGGCAGCGATCCTGACGGCACAGCACAGACAGATTGGAGATTCCCGAGTGGTGGTAGGACCTAAAAATTAACCTAAAAATCAGCCCTGCTGGCCAGGGACTGCTTGGAGGATTACTCTGGTGGATGGGGAATAAATGGAGAAGGTGAAGAGAAAGGCAGGCTGAGCGTGGACTTTTGCCGGTGTGGAGGACACTGCCATTTTGAATGTTTAAAGTGGCTTGACTATTTTGGATATTGAAAGAGACAGCACTCTCGCAGATTCCTGGG
>NW_006921613.1:17559311-17559761 GCF_000298275.1 Orycteropus afer afer | reverse complement strand
AAAGAGGACAAGCACAAATATTCAGCATATACTAAAACAACAGCAACAAAGGAAATGATAACACGATTCATATGAACTTGGAGGACATTATGCTAGGTGAAATAAGTCAATCACAAAAGGACAAATAATTGTATTAGTCCATTATTGTAAAAGTTAAGGAAAGGTTTATCAGTAGAAGGAAATTTTCTTTGTTGGTTACCAGAGATGGGAGGGGAGGGGAGTGAACACTGTTAGATAGATAGAGAAAACTATTGATTTGGGTGAAGAGAAGGGCAATGTACCAAATGAGAGTAACCAATATGGCAGCATTAAAGATGAGAAAGACATAAAGAGGTACATGGGAGGTACAGACAACAAAGATGAACCCTTTTGCACCTAGAGTACTGCGTTGTCAGTGAAGGCAAACATGGGTAGATGGGTGGGTAGATGGGTGGACAGGCTGAACTGTTA
>NW_006921613.1:17555180-17558440 GCF_000298275.1 Orycteropus afer afer | reverse complement strand
GCATGGAGGGATGGACACTGGGAAAAGGTAACTATGGGGAGGAAGTGGGAGGGGAGCTGTTGCATTGTGGTAAACTGTGGTCAATGTCATGAGACAAAGTTTATGTGAACTGCTGTATGGAAAGTGAATTTGCTCTGTAAATCTTCACCTAAATCACAATAAAAAAAGAAAAAGAAAAAGAAACTAAAAAAAAAAAAAAAAAACAGAGCTTGATAAATGTGTCTTTATTTAACCAAGGACAGTCTGCTTAGATAAGATCAGATAACTTCTGATGCCTGTTTAGTTTTGGTTTTAGAATCATATCACAAGTATATAGATAAGTACAATGTTAAGTAATACATTACTGAAATCACATGATGAAATTTATTTGTGGACATTGTAGAGATGTTTTAAAATTCCCATTTTGTTCAGAATTTAAAAATAACTTTATATGTGATTTGCAAAATCAATTATTTCCACATTTAAAATTACTCTCAGTGTAATAATTCTGGTGTTATTATCTATGATGTTTTATGTAATGAATTTTAAAATATTATGCCATTTTTATATCCCCCTGCATTTTAGAAACCTTATGAATACATTTGCTTGCTATGACATTTTTTCTCCTATATGGCTTAATACATAAAATATTATTTTTGAAGTAAAAATAATGCTCTTTTGCTTTGCAAAAAAAAAGACTTGGGTATTTGGTAAACATTTTCACAAATACAAACAAAGTAAGCCTTTCTCTGCAAGGAAAACTGACAGTTTTTGTTATCTATGATCAAATTTATAAGAAGAAAAACTGGGCATCAGGATTAGAAGAAGACTTCATTAACAACCTGCGGTATGCAGATGACAATCTTGCTTGCTGAAAGTGAAGAGGACATGAAGTACTTACTGATGAAGATCAAAGACTACAGCCTTCAGTATGGATTAGACCTCAACGTAAAGAAAAGAAAAATCCTCACAACTGGACCAATAAGCAACATCATGATAAATTGAGAAAAGATTGAGGTTGTCAGGGATCTCATTTTACTTGGATTCACAATCAATGCACATGGAAACAGCAGTCAAGAAATCAGATGTCATACTGCTCTAGGCAAATCTGCTGCAAAAGATCTCTTTAAAGTGTTAAGAAGCAAAGATGTCACTTTGAACACTAAAATGTGCCTTACTCAAGCCATGATATTTTCAATCACCACATGTGCGTGTGAAAGCTGGGCAACAAATAAGACTAAAGAAGAGTTGATGCCTTTGAATTATGGTGTTGGCAAAGAATACTGAAAATACCACAGACTGCCAGAAGAACAAATAAATTTGTCCTGGAAGAAGTGCAGCCAGAATGCTCCTTAGAAGCAAGAATGGCCAGACTTTGTCTCATCTGCTTTGGTCATGTTGTCAGAAGGGGCCATTCCCCGGAGAAGGATATCATGCTTGGTAAAGTAGAGGGTCATCAAAGAAAGGGAAGTCCCTCAATGAGATGAATTGACACAGTGGCTGCAATAATGGGCTCAAGTATGCAAGGATTGTGAGGATGATGTGAGACCAGGCAGTGTTTCCTTCTGTTGTACATAGGATTGCTATGAGTTGGAGCCAACTCGATGGCACCTAACAATAACAACAGAGTATAGAGTCAAAGAAAAAGGGGAAGACCCTCAATCAGAGGGATTGACACAGTGGCTGCAATGATGGGTAAGCATAGCAAAGATTGCGAAGGTGGTGCAGGACTGGGCATTGTTTTGTCCTGTTGTACATAGGGGTCATTATGAGTCAAAGCTGACTTGATGGCAGCTAACAACAACAACATGATCAAATTTGAGCTTTCAAGTGAAAAATAGACTTGTGGAAAACTTGTATTTGCCACTGTGAGCTTGACAAAAGTTCCAATGACAAGAATGATAATATTACCACATGATATATATACATGCATAGATATATACCCACCCCCACTCACTGCCATTGAGTCAACTACAACTTATAGCAGCCCTATAGGATGAAGTAGAATTGCCCCATAGGGCAAGGTTGTAAATCTCTATTGAAGCAGACTGCTTCTTCTTTCTCTCACACAGTAGCTAGTGGGTTCCAAATGACAAACGCCATAACCACTGCACCACCAGGCTTCCTGATAAATATATACATACCTATCTGTATATAGGAGTGCTGGTGGTGCAGTGGTTAAGTGCTGGACTGCTAACAGTAATAACATTTATATGTTGTAATAAAATGCGACAACACTTGGAAGATCTGTATAACTAATAATTTCAGTGAACTAATATTTTCCAAATGACCAATCCAGGATGTTACAAAATGAAGCATGGATAAAAGATCCATTCAAATAACATGTGGTTATAAAGGTGTCTATTGGTAGTCTTGTAGTCTAAAGTCTGTTAGTTATTTATGAGCAAGTTAATCTTTAAGGGTTTTGGGGCAGTTTCAATCTTTCAGTTGATAGGCTCCAGCAAATCTGAATAGTATAAATTTTTATTTGTATTCTCCTCATGGAGGCACTAATAGCTATGTATCTAGCCTTTTTTTCCACTGAGCACTTTAACCACTATGCCACCAAGGATCCTTTTATACATCATATTTATAAGAAGTGAAATGAAGATGTCTGTTGGTAAAAGTTGTCAAATTGCAGAGAAGGACCAACAGCAAACAACAACTGAAAATTAACACACATGATGATATAACCCAGAAACCAACCCAGCTATGGAAGTATCCAAAGTATCTAAGCCTACAAGATTGTAAACAGGGAACCAGAGATATCAATTGACAAATGAGGACAACTACAAACCAAAAAGAGGGAAAAAACTGTCCTTACAGAACTTGTAGATGGTAGGGAAGTCAAGACAACTACAAGATAGAACAGACTATTCTAAACTTGGAAAGAAAACTATAAATTGCAGGGGTAACCTCAAGGAAAAAATGATAATCCTTCACATCAAAAAAGAGGACCAGCATAAATACTCAGCAAATACTAAAACAATAGCAGTGAAGGAAGTGATAACACGATTCATAAACAAAACGAGCTCAGCATGGAAAATTGTATGGAACAAAGAGATCAACACCATGAAAAAGCACATAATAAAAATGACAGCAACAAATTCAAATTGCTGATAATTACATATTTGGCAAGGGACTTATCTCTAAGATTTAAAGCGGAAGAGTGGAGGAGCAAACTGTGATACATATACATAATGCAATGCTATGCAGCACTAAAGAAAAATGTAGAGTCTGCAAAACACCGCATAATATGAATGAACTTGGAGTACATTATG
>NW_006921613.1:17546472-17555080 GCF_000298275.1 Orycteropus afer afer | reverse complement strand
AAAGTTGGAATTAGAAATAGCATTTGCCCCAGCCATTCCATTACTAGGTATATATCCTAAAGAAGTGAGAGCCATGACAAGACAGACATATTCATTGACCCACATCACTTTAGTTTTGTGTATTTCACTGTACATAAATTATATTTCAATAAAATGCATTAAAAAAAGTTGTCAAATTGTTTTTAATATTCTAGTAAGATTATATCCCAACTTCCTATTATTTTTTCCACATGCACACCCTGATAATTCTTAATCTTTTATTTGTCTTGTTCATTGACTAGAGTTCTTGGATTGTCTTATGTGCCTGGCATGTTCCTTGACAGAAAATAGCACTTAATCTTTGGTCTCCTGGAAATATAAAACTAATTACCATGAAGTAAATTCCAACTCATGGTGATCTCATGTGTGTCAGAGTTGAACTGTATGCCACAGAGGTTTCAGTGGCTGATATTTTGGAAGTAGAAAAAAAAAAAACAATTACCATGAAGTTGATTCAGACTAATTAGTGACAGAGTAGAACTGCCCCATAGGGTTTCCAACCCTATAATCTTTATGGAAGCAGACTGTCACATCTTTTTTCCATGGAGCAGCGGGTGAGTTCGAATCGCTGACCTTTCAGTTAGCAGCCAAACATTTTAACCACTGTGCCTCAGGGCTTCTTTTCAGAAGTAGATTGCCAGACATTTCTTCCAAGTTACGTCTGGGTGGACTTGAACTTCCAAACTTCCAGTTAGCAGCTGAGTATGTTAACCACTAGATAAACCAAAGAAAAGAAAAACCAAACTTAATGCAGTTGAGTTGATCCCTACCCCTCCTTGGGTTTCTGAGGTAGTATATCTAAGAAAGTAGATTGCCCAATCTTCCTTCCAAGGAGTGGCTGAAGGTTTGAACTGCCAGTCTTCTGCTTAGCAGTCAAATGCCTTAGGCACTAAGCCACCAGAGCTCCCAGTCACTGGGTAGATATTGTGAAAGCCTTGGGTATAGTTTTCAAGTTTTAAAATGGCAAAAATGTGAATCTTGCAGTGTTGAGAACAGGTGTAAAAAAATGAAACATGGTGCTCGCCTTGGCAGGACATATACTAAAAATGAAACATGTTTGGAAAGAAATCCCATGTATTATATGCAATTAGAAAAGGCATTTACAGTATGGTGAACATTTGTTAATTTGATTGGTGATTGTTTTGGCAGAAAATCCTTCAGGGAGGGGGATATGTCTTATTCAATTATTAGCTTGGAAAATAAAACTATATAAATATAAGCTGAGTTTTTTTGTGCTTTAACATGCAAATAACAAAAATAATTATTGATGATACTTCATCTCTGCCTCTAATTCCACCTCAGTTTCGGTACCTGCTACCTAGTAGAACTTGTGCTGATCTCTGAGCTTTTCAGCTCAGAAAGGAGCTAGGAGGAAGGTAGGGGGATATATTTTTTCAGGAAATTTTGAGGACCGTGGCAACCCCATGTGGGAGAAGTTTCTACTTGAAAAAAGAGAAGCACATGTTGAGCTGAGAAGCAAAGTTCATTTAAGTGAATGGGGTCAAAAACAGGATAGGGAGTGATTTCCATTAGGACAGGAGTTGTTAGTCCTGGACTAAGGTTATTCCCACTGCTGTGGGGATTAGCACTATGTTAGAGTGGGAAAGTTCTGGAACTGTCACAAAGTAGGGTGGGAGGTTTCAGTTGAAATTTAGTTCTGGCTTGGAGACCTAAGTTTTTGGGAGTCACCTCCCTTTGAGAGGTGAGAATTTCCAAAGTTGAGTCATTTCTGAAGTGAAACTCAATTGCTGGTTCAAATTGAGTCACTTCATTTCAGGGTCATAAATAGACTTGGCTTTTCTCAATCCTTGATCCAAAAGTTTCATTAAAAGTACGGTGCAATGACTTACTTAATATGGCCCTTCTAAACATGGTCTTTGTGACTCCCACCAGGGGACTGGGTGGAAGTATGCAAATGTGAGGTGCTTGTGGCCCATCAAGGGGATTAAATAGCTTGCTAATAATATAAATAAGGTACATGGCACCCTTGTAGGGGTGGGACTGTGCAAATAAATCCTAATGTGAGAATTGGTCAGTTTTGCCATCTTGCTAGGCTTAAAATGAGCTATCCCAGAGGTGGTAAAGGGGGATCTCACTACCATCAAGAAAGAAGATCCAGGAGTAGAATGTATCCTTTGGACCCAAGATCCCTGTGCTGAACCGCCTCAGTGAGAGAGAGGGAGGGAGAGAGAATACGCTGTAACACTTTGCTGAGATGGAGAGAGAGAGAGAGAAAAAAAAAAAGCAGCAGAGAAATGACAGCAGCAGACCCACCAGGAAACCACAAAGACAGAAAGCTGAGTGCCAGGCAGCTGAGTGCTTTTGAACAGGAGACTTGCTCGTGGAGCAAGGTGCCTTTCTGGGCACCTAACAACTAAACTAGAAGAGCTTTGTAGCAAGGCAGAGGCTTAGGGGCCTCTGAGCCAAGGCTGAGGCCCGAGAGAAGCATGTGCTGAGAAGAGGCTGTCCTGATTGAAGAACTGCAACCTGAGTTGTTTCTGATTCTGCATTGTAACTTGTTACAATAAATCCCATAATTGTGAATATCATGTGTGAGATCAGTGTGATCATTGCAATGAGTTATTGAACCCAGCAGAGAAGTAGGGCACCATTGAAGGGACGACTAGTGTCAGAATCAGTGAAAAGGTTGTAGGATGGAGGCATGTCTGACTTCTGCGTCAAAGCAATTGGCCTTCGGCTGTTGATAATGATCTTGATCCCCCTATTCCCTTGTGAAGTTAGAGTACATCAGATGTTGCCCCCATGCCCTTTTTGCAAAAGGACACTCCTGGTTAAAAGAGTCTATCCATTAAGAAATTGTGGGATGACATCAAGAACATCATCCATGAAGAAAGCAAAGGTCATTAAAAAGACAGGAAAGGAAGAAAAGACCAAAATAGATGTTAGAAGGGACTCTGCAACTTGCTCTGGAATAGAAAGCAAATGGAGAAATGACAAGATAAAAGAGCTAAACAGAAGATTTCAAAGAGCAACTCGAGAAGACAAAATCAATTGTTACAATGGAATGTGCAAAGACCTGGAGTTAAGAACCAAAAGAGAAGAACACACTCAGTATTTCTTGAAGTGAAAGAACTTTAGAACAAATTGAAGCCTCAAGTTGCAATAATGTAAGATTCTATGGGCAAAATATTGAATGATGCAGGAAACATCAAGAGAAGATGGCAGGAATACACAGAGTCACTGTACCAAAAAGAATTGGTCTATGGTCATCCATTTCAGGAGGTGACATATGAACAAAAACTGATGGTATGGAAGGAAGAAGTTGGTGTTGCACTGAAGGAGTGGACAAGGCTTCAGGAATTGACAAAACACCCATTGAGATATTTCAATAAACAGATGCCACTCTGGCGGCACTTACTCGTCTATGACAAGAAATTTGGAAGACAGCTACCTGGCCAACTGACTGGAAGAGATCCATATTTGTACCGATTCCAAAGAAAGGTGATTCCACAGAATGTGGAAATTATCAAACAATATCATTAATATTACAAGTAAAATTTTGCTGAAGAGAATTGAAAAACAGTTGCAGCATTATATTAAATGACAACTTCTCGGAATGCAAGCTGGATTCAGAAGAGAACATGGAATGAGTGATACAATTGCTGATGTCAGATGGATCTTGGCTCAAAGCAAAGAATACCAGAAAGATGTTTACTTATGTTTTATTGACTATGCAAAAGTATTCAATAGTGTGGATCATAACAACTTATATTTGAGAAAAATGGGAGTTCCAAAACACTTAACTGTGCTCATCAGGAACCTGTATGTAAACCAGGAGGCTGTCATTCAAAGAGAACAAGGGGATACTGCATGGTTTAAAATCAGGAAGGGAATGCATCAGGTTGTATCCTTTCACATACTTATTCAATCTGTATGCTAAGCAAATAATATGAGAAGCTGGAGTATGTGAAGAAGAGTGTGGCATCAAGATTGGAGAAAGACTCTTTAACAACCTGTGATACGCAGCCAACACAACTTTGCTTGCTGAAAGTGAAGATGACTTGAAGTACTTACTGTTGTTGTTGTTAGGTGCTATCAAGTCATCTCTGACTCATGGCGACCCTCTGCACTGCAGAACGAAACACAGCCTGGTCCCGCGCCAGCTCCGCGACCCCTGCTATACTTGAGCCCATCACCACAGCCACTGTGTCAATCCATCTCGTTGAGAGCCTTCCCCTCTTTTGTCGACCCTCCACCTTACAAAGCATGACATCCTTCTCCAGGGAATGGTCCCTTCTCATAACATGACCAAAGTAAGAGAGATGAAGTCTGGCCATTTTTGCTTCCAAGGAGCATCCCGGCTGCAATTCCTCCAGGACAGATTTGTTAGTTCTTTTAGCAATCCATGGTATTTTCAGCATTCTTCGCCAACACCACAACTCAAAAACATCAGTTCTTTTTTGGTCTTCCTTACTCATTGTCCAGCTCACACATGCATATGAGATGATTGAAAATACCATGGCTTGTGTCAGGCATACCTTAGTCCTCAAGGAGACATCTTTGCTCCTCACCACTTGAAAGAGGTCTTTTGCAGCCAACTTGCTCAGTGCTGTATGTTGTCTGATGTCCTGACTGCTGCTTCCATTGGCGTCAATTGTAGAACCAAGCAATGTGAAGTCTTTGACAACTTCCATGTTTTCTCCATATTGGCTCTTGTGGACTTGTTTTAATTATCTTCAACATTGTTCTGGTTACCTAGGGCCGCTCTGACAAGAATACACCACAAATGGGATGGCACAAACAGGAATTTATTCTCTTACAATTTGGAGGCTTTAAGTCCAAGTTCAAAGTGCCAAGCTCTAGTGGCTGGGTGAAAGCCCCTCAGCCTTGGGCTTCAGCTCTGCCTCCTGCTTCTGTCCCACTGGAACTAGAGGCTTTTCTTCACTCAGACAGCTGCTAGCTACTGAGACTGACAAACCCAAGGTTGACCCCCCAAAAAAGGCACAGTCCTGATGTTACCAAAACACATTAACTCAAGTCCATTGAAAGTCCCAAGGTTGGCAGAGCATGGCAGGCTGCTGAACAATGACATGGCTACATGCAGGGTTCAAGTGTGCCACAAGCTGGAGACCGTTCCCCAAGGCTTCTGCTTATATACAGAAAGCAGACCACATCCCTAAGGCATCTACTCAGCTGCTCACAGTAGATTCCACCATGGAGTTGATTACCAGTTGCATCATGGGGAATGCTACATTCAGCTGCCCAACCACTCAACCAGGCCTAGCCAAATTGACACACAAACTGAACTACCACAAACTTCAAGTTGAATTTGCATATGAGCAATTGATGGTATGTTCCACAGTCAGCTCCTGGCCTTATTTTGGCTGAAGATATCGAGCTTCTCCATTGCTTCTTCCCACAGATGTGGTCAATCTGATACCTGTGTATTCCATTTGGCAAAGTCCACATGTATAGCCACCATTTGTGTTGTTGAAAAAATGTATTTGCAATGAATAAATCATTGGTCTTGCAAAAATTCTATCATGCAATCTCCAGCATTATTTCTGTCACCAAGGCCAAATTTTCCAACTGCCAGTGATTCTTCTTTGTTTCCAACTTTTGCCTTCCAGTCACCAGTGATAATTAACACATCTTGATTGCACGTTTGATCAATTTCAGACTGCAGAAGTAGATAAAAATCTTGAAATTTCCTCATCTTTGGCATTGATGGTTGGTGCATAAATTTGAATAATAGTAGTATTAACTGGTCTTCCTTGTAGGCATATAGATATTATCCTATCACTGAGAGCATTGTACTTCAGGACAGATCTTGAAACATCCTTTGTGATGATGAATGCCATGCCATTCCTCTTCAAATTGTCATTCTCAGCATAGTAGATCATATAGTTGTCTGATTCAAAATGGCCAAAATCAGTCTATTTCAGCTCACTAATGCCTATGATATCAATCTTTATCCATTCCATTTCATTTTTGACAGCTTCCAATTTTCCTAGATTCATACCTTGTACATTCCATGTTCCAGTTATTAATGGATGCTTGCAGTTGTTTCTCCTGAATTTGAATTGTGCCACATCAGCAAATGGAGGTCTTGAAAGCTTTATTTTATCCATATTAGTAAGGAGGTTCTACTCTCATGATGCAGCTCTTTCCCAGTCATATTTTTAGAGCCTTCTGACCTAAGGAGCTCATCCTCCTGCACTGTATTGGACAATCTGGGCTATTCATAAAGTTGCCTAGTGATATATCACAATGTTTCTCTGCTATTCATAAGGTTTTCCCTGGCCAAGTTTTTGAGAAGTGGATGACCACTTCCTTCTTCCTAGTCTGTCTCAATCTGCAAGCTGTGCTGAAACCTATGCACCATTTGCAACCCCACTGGCATTTGAAATACCAGTGGCACAGCCTCAAGCCTCACAGCAACATGCAAGCCACCACCGTATGTCAAACTGACAGACAAATTTGTCTCCCTTAGCTGTCTGAAACCTCAAAGTACTTACTGATGAAGATTAAAGACTACAGTTGGCAGTATGGATTACACCTCAGCATAAAGAAAACTAAAATTTTCACAACTGGACCAGTAAGCAACATGCATCACGATAAATGGAGAAAAGACTGAAGTTGTCAAAGATTTCATATTACTTGGTTCCGCATTCAACACCAGTGGAAGCAGTAGTCAAGAAATCAAACAACGTATTGCACTGGGAAAATTTTCTGCAAAAGACCTATTTAAAGTGCTGAAGACAAAGATGTCTCTTTGAAGATTAAGGTGCGCCTAACCCAAGCCAATTTTCAATTGTGTCATTTGCATGTGAAAGCTGGACAGTGAATAAGGAAGACTGAAGAAGAGTTGATGCTTTTGAGCTGTAGAATTGGTATAGAATACTGAAAGACCCGTGGATTGCCAGAAAAACTAACAGATCTGTCCTGGAAGAGGTGCAGAAAGAATTCTCCTTGGAAGCGAGAATGGCCAGACTTGGTCTCACCTAGTTTGGTCATGTTGTCAGAAGGGACCATTCTCTGGAGAAAGGATATCATGCTTAGTAAAGTGGAAGGTAAACGAAAAAGGGGAAGGCCCTCGACAAGATGGATTGACACAGTGGTGCAAGGTATGGGCTCAGGTATAGCAAGGATTGTGGAGCTGGCACAGGACCAGACAGTGTTTTGTTCTGTTGTACATAGGGTTGCTATGAATTGGAGCCAACTCAAAGGCACCTAACAACAACAACATTCATTAAGGTCATTAAGGTCAGCCATAGCTGCATTGCACCCTTGTTTGAGGGAAAAGAAGTATGGAAAAAGAGATTTAAAACTTGTCAAAAATAATACAACTAGGAAGAGAGAGAGAGTCAGTCAGAATGTGAATCAAGATCCATACCACTCCAGGGAACATGATCTTCACAGAAGGGTTGGGGGAATGGAGATGTGGGAACTAAAATTTTATTTTAATCATGTGGTAAGTGGCTGCACCCACCAAGAGATTAAAATCTAGTTTTAAGAAAGACAAAGTGAATCCTGCAAGGTGGCAGGAGTTATATGCTGCAGCTTGCAGTATATTATACCAATCTTGGGGTTCAAGTGATTTTGGTGAGTAGATGACATACACATGAACAAAGTTATTCTGTTATTCAGGATCTGAGTAAATTCTAGGAAGATGACCCAAGTTGGGCCCATGATAATTTGAGCACCTAGTGTCTTCTTCTTTTTAACTTGATTGATTGATTGAGCACAGTTTACTAGTCACTGAGTTAGGCACCCAAGAGACAAGGTTAAACAAAACCTATGAAAAAATGAAAATGAGCTTAGTAGGAGAAACACATACCAAAAAACACCAAAGCCACTGCCATTGAGTTGATTCCTACTCCAAGTGACTATAGGACAGAATAGAACTTCCCCATAGGGTTTCCAAGCCTGTAAATCTTTTGTGTGTGTATGTGATTTAGGTGAAAATTTATAGAGCATACTCACTTTCCATACAGTAGTACATATATGCCCCAGGGTACAGGTGAGGAGAGGCAACTCAGGGACGCCCAGAGTAGCAGACTGGAAGAGCAGGAGAAAGGGGATAAAAGCCAGGAACCCAGACAGAAGAGCAGTCAGCCCCAGGGTTACAGTGAGGAGAGACAACTCAGGAACGCCCAAAGTAGCAAGCGGGAAGAGCAGGAGAAAGGGGATTAAAAGCCAGGAAGCCAGAGAGAAGAGCAGTCAGCCAAAGGAATTAGGTGAGGAGACAAACTTAGGCCACCCAGGGTAGCAGGCCAGAAGAGCAGAAGAAGGGGGATAAAAGCCAGGAACCCGGACAGAAGAGCAGTCAGCCCCAGGGTTACAGGTGAGGAGAGACAACTCAGGAACACCCAAAGCAGCAGGCCGGAAGAGGAGGAGAAAGGGGATTAAAAGCCAGGAAGCCAGCGGGAAGAGCAATCAGCCAAAGGGATTAGGTGAGGAGAGGAAACTCAGGCCCGCCTAAAGCAGCAGGACCGGAGAGCAGAAGAAAGGGGATAAAAGCCAGGAACCCGGACAGAGGAGCAGTCAGCCCCAGGGACAACTCAGGGACACACAAAACAGCAGGGCAGAAGAGCAGGAGAAAGGG
>NW_006921613.1:17534256-17543497 GCF_000298275.1 Orycteropus afer afer | reverse complement strand
TATAGCAGGGATTGTGGGGCTGGCGCAGGATCGGGCAGTGTTTCATTCTACTGTGCATGGGGTCGCTATGAGTCGGAAACGACAGCACTTAACAACAATAACAACAAGTTCATATATACTTTGTCTCATGACATTGACCACAATTCATCACAATGCAACAGCTCCCCTCCCACTTCCTCCCAATAGTCACTTCTTCCCTGTGTCCATTCCTCCATGCACCCCTGCCCCCTGAGTTGTCTCCTTGTGCATAAACAACCCTCTCTCTCCCATGATTGTTCTCTCCAAGGAGTGTATTTACCTCAGGTAAATGTTCCACTCCTATGCCTGTCTTTTGCTTGGCTGGAAGCCACAGGAGTGGGTTGAATTCCAGCCCTGAAGGGCTAGGGGCCATAGTCTCAGTGGTTCCACTGGGCTCTATCAGACCAACAAACCTGGTTCCCTTTTTTTTTTTCCTCAAATGATTTTGAGTTTTGTTCCACATTGTTCTCCCTCTCTATCCAGGATCTTCTCCAAAGATCCCCCTCTGAGTAATTGGCATTGGTAAGCCAGGCACCATCTAGTTCTTCTGGTCTCATAGTCATATAGGCTATGGATCACATGGCTATACCAGTTGCTAGGACTAATTCTTTCCAAGAATCTTTGGTTTTCTTCATTCTTCTTTGCTCTGGATGAGGAGAGACCCATCGTTGCATATAGATGGCTGCTTGCAAGCTTTTAAGATCCCAGTCACTACTCACCAAAGTAGGAGGTGGAACAATGTTTTGTGTAGTATGTTATGCCAGTTAAGCTTGATGTCCCCTGTGACTATGGTCCCAAGCTCACAGGTTCAACTACTTGGTCCCTCTGGGTAGCTGGCTGTGTCCAAGAAGTGACTACAACCTTGTCTCTTGTCAGCTCTACTGTACACCTGGGAATTCAGATCATACAAATACACTTATAGGACCATTGTCTGCCAACCCTATACATGGTCTTGGGTACCCTCCCCACTTCATAGACATACCTAATAGTTCAGCCTGTCCACCCATCTATCCACCCATCTACTCATGTTTGCCTTCACTGACAACGTAGTACTGTATGTGCAAAAGGGTTCATCTTTTGTTCTCTGTACCTCCCATGTACCTCTCTCTGTCTTCCTCTTCCTCAGTGCCACCATGTTGATCACTCACATTTGGTACATTGCCCTTCTCTTCACCCAAATCAATGCTTATCTCTACCTATCTAACAGTGTTCCCTACCCTACCCTCCCACCCCTGGTAATAAACAAAGAAAATTTCCTTCGATAGATAAACCTTTCCTTGATTTTTACAATAATGGACTAATACAATATTTGTCCATCTGTGATTGACTTATTTCACTCAGCATAATGTCCTCCAAATTCATCCACATTATGTGGTGTTTTGCAGATTCTGGGTTTAAGAAGGAAGTGTGTCAGGGTTGTATCCTTTCACCATACTTACTCAGTCTGTATGCTGAGCAAATAATTTGAGAATCTGGACTATATGAAGAAGAACGTGGTGGCATGAGGATTGGAGGAAGACTCATTAACAACCTGAGATACACAGATGACACAACTTTGCTTGGTGAAAGTGAGGATGACTTGAAGCACTTACTGATGAAGATTGAAGACTCCAGTCTGCAGTATGGATTGCACCTCAATATAAAGAAAACAAAAATCCTCACAACTGGACCAATAAGCACATCACAATAAATGGAAGAAAGATTGAAGTTGTCAAAGACTTTATATTACTTGCTGTGATAGTTGGAGCTGTGGGTCAACTTGGCTGGACCACAATTCTGAGTGGTTTAAGCAGTTGTGATGTGGGTAATTCCCATGACGAAATCGGATGTATATGTTTTGAGCAACCAATCCATTGAAAGGGAGTTTCCCTAGGGGTATGGTCTGCTTCCAATATATTTATGGACATCCTGGGGAAAAGAGACACTCTTCTGTGGATTGGGATCCTGTTGTGTTGCCTACATCTGTCCGTGACTGAACAGTCCATCATTCAGCCTGGAGATCTTGGATTTGTTATTCGTTGGAGTTATCAGCTGCTGTACTGCCTGCCAACCTTGACCTCATCAGCCCCTGCAGCAGCATGAGTTGGGGAAAGTCTCCAGCTTGACGTTTGATCCAAAAATTTGGGACTTGCCAGCTTCTATAAGAGTATGAGTCATTTTCCTAAGATAAATTTCTCTTTCTCTTTCTCTCTCTATATAAGCTTTACTGGTTTTACTTTTCTAGAGAACCCAGCCTAAAACATTTGGTACCGGCAGTGGTTCTAGAGAGACACAATCATAAGGATGGGCTTCCTAAATTGTTTGTCACCAATTCTGTTTTGGTTCTCCAATTTGATTAATCATAAGGGCACTGGTGACTCTGCCTCCATTAGTAAAGAAGGCCCTGCTAATCCGTGGTGTGAGGTAGCAACATTAATATGCACAAGTATTTTTGAGAAGTGAGGCCCTGGGTGATTGCATATTTGATCCTTTTCTGCAATTTTGTCAGCATGAGGAGTATAAGGAAGCTGGTTGGTTGGTCCTACTTATGCTAGACAACGTGGTGAAAAAGCGAGATGAGTTCAAGGCTGCTGGGCCACAGCTCAAGCACTGCATAAAAGACCTCAAATGTTTCCAGCCTTATTTCTTCTAGTAGCCGAGCTGATACTACTGAAAACCAAACCCAGAGTCTTATTGTAAGGGTGGCTGAGTTACAGTGCCATTTGAATTGCCAACCCAGAATGGTGTCTGAAGTTAAAGTGAGGGCATTGGTTGGGAAAAAAAAAAAAAAATGGGATACTGAAACATAGAATGGGGACATATGGGCAGACAGTCAGGAAGATGAGGATATGGAGCCTATAAATTCTGTTGAATCCCTCCCATCAGAAGGGATTACTATAAAACTATTATCCCTTCCACCTCTGTTTAATGGGATTAACCCAACCGTTCCTGCTGGGTCATTGCCTGAGGTAGATGCCATGGAAGACATTGCTGAATGTTCTCAAGAACTTCCCCAACCAACCATTGTTACTGCTAGACCTATAATTAAACTTAAGTCCAAGTGAGCCCCATAGGTGAAATACAAAGTGTGACTGAGGAGGTGGTACGCTACACACAAAAAGACCTACTTGATTTTGCTAACAGGTACAGACAGAAACCTGGAGAATATGTATGGGAATGGCTACTGAGGGTGTGGGATAATGGTGCAAGGAATGTAACATTGGATCAGTCTGAGTTTATTGATTTAGGCTCACTAAGTACGGATTCTTCATTCAATGCTTCTGCTCGAGAGGTTAGGAAAGGATCTAATAGTTTATTTGGTTAGTTTACTGAAGCATGGATTATGTGATGGCCTACCTTAAGTCAAGTTGAAGTACCAGACCTGTCTTGGTATAATGTGGAAGAAGGTATCCAGAGGCTTAGGGAAATTGGCCTGTTAGAATGGATTTATCAGATTAGACCCCTAGAGAAAGAAATGGAGAGTCCAGAGGACATGCCTTTCGCCAGTATGGTGAGGAACCAATTTGTGAAGGGAGCCCCAGCATCCTTGAAGACTGTTGTGATTGCTATTTTATGTAAGCTGGATTTGATAGTGTGAACTGCCCTAATTGAACTAAGACACTTAACTACAATGGTGCTGATTGGACCCCACAGTAGTAGGGGCCAAGTGGCAGCAGCTAATCGACAAAGGCAAGGTGGATGTGGTTACCATAATGGACAGCAGAGTCAAAACAGTAATCAGAATTCTCTGACTCATGTGGAATTATGGCATTGGCTACTTAGGCATGGTGTTCCTAGGAGTAAAATACATGGTAAACCTACTAAATATTTATTTGCTCTGTATAGACAGAAGAATTCTAGGTCACATAAACAGCAGTGTAGATTTAATCACCAGAATACAGAGTCATGTCCTCTCAATCAATTCCCAGACTTGAATCATTTTACAGACCCATAACCTTTTGAATGAAGGGGAGGCAGGGTCCCCTTGAGGAAGGATCCCACTACATTGTCAAAAATTTATAACATCAGTCTTTCTCCCAGCCTTCCCCAAAGGGATCTGAGGACTTTTACAAGAGTGACTGTTCATTGGGAAAAGGAAATAGTCAGACGTTTTGGGGATTACTGGACACTTGCTCTGACCTGACACTAATTCCAGGAGACCCAAAGTGTGACTGTGGCCCACCAGTCAGAGTGGGGGCATATAGAGGTCAAGTTATTGATGGAGTCTTTGCTCAGGTGTGTCTCACAGTGGGTCCAGTGGGTCCCTGAACCCATCCTGTAGTGATTTCCCCAGTCCCAGAATGCATAATTGGAATAGATATACTGAGCAATTGGCAGAATTCCCACATTGGGTCCCTGACATGTGGAGTAAGGGCTGTTATGGTAGGCAAAGCCAAGTGGAAGCCATTAGAACTGCCTCTACCTAGAAAAATAGTAAACCAAAAGCAATTCTGCATCCCTGGAGGGGTTACAGAAATTACTGCCACCATTAAGGAGTTGAAGGATGCAGGGATGGTGGTGATTCCCACCACACCTCCATTTAATTTGCGAATTTGGCCTGTGCAAAAAACAGATAGATCTTGGAGAATGACAGTAGATTATCATAAACTTAATCGGATGGGAACTCCAATTGCAGCTGCTGTTCCTGATGTAGCTCCATTGCTTGAGCAAACTAGTACATCTCCTGGTACTTGGTATGCAAATATTGATTTGGCCTATGCCTTTTTCTCAATACCAATTTCAAAGGATCCTCAGAAACAGTTTGCTTTCAGCTGCCAAAGCCAACAATATACTTCCACAGTGCTTACTCGGGTATATCAACTCCCCAGCACTATGTCATAATTTAGTCCGTAGGATCTTGATCACCTTTCCCTTCCACAAGACATCACACTGGTCCATTATATTGATGACATTATGTTGATTGGACCTACTAAGGAAAAAGTATTGATGACTCTAGACTTATTGGTGAGACAAATGCATGCTAAAGGGTGGAAAATTAACCCAACAAAAATTCAGGCACCTTCCTCCTCAGTGAAATTTCCAGGGGTCCAGTGGTGTGGGGCATGTTGAGATATTCCTACTAAAATGAAGGATAAGTTATTGTATCTGGCTTACCCCACAACTAAAAAGGAGGCACAATGTTTGGTGGGCCTCTTTGGATTTTGGAGGCAACATATCCCTCATATGGGTGTGTTGCTTTGGCCTATTTATCAAGTGACTCAGAAAGCTGCCAGTTTTGAGTTGGGCCTAGAACAACAGAGGGCTCTGCAACATGTTCAGGCTGCTGTGCAAGCTGCTCTGCCACTTGGGCCATATGCTCCGGCTGATCCAATGGTGCTTGAGGTGTCTGTAGCAGTCAGATGCTGTTTGGAGTCTTTGGCAGGTCCCTGAATCACAACGCAGACCCTTGGGATTTTGGAGCAAAGCCCAGCTGTCTTCTGCAGATAACTACTCTCCTTTTGAGAAACAGCTTTTGGTTTGTTGCTGGGCTTTAGTAAAGACTGAACACCTAACCATGGGCCACCAAGTCACCATGAGATCCTGAGCTGCCCATCATGAACTGGATGTTGTCTGGCCCATAGAATCATAAAGTTGGATGTGCACAGCAGCAGTCCATTATTAAATGGAAATAGTATATCAGAGATTGGGCTCAAGCAGGACCTAAATGCACAAGTAAGTTGCATGAGGAAGTGGCCCAAATGCCTATGGTCTCCACTCCAGTCACATTACCGTCCCTCTCCCAGTCTACACCTATGGCCTCACAGGGAGTTCTTTATGATCAGATGACTGAGGAAGAGTAAATTTGTGCCTGGTTTTCAGATAGTTCTGTGCAATATGCAGGCACCACTCATAAGTGGTCAACAGCGGCACTGCAGCCCCTTTCTGGGACTTCCCTGAAGGACAGTGGTGAAGGGGAATCCTCCTGATGGGCAGAATTTTGAGCCATGCATCTGGCTGTTCACTTTGCATGGAACAAGAAATGGTTAGATGTACTATGATTGTATACGAATTCATGGGCTGTGGCTAATGGCTTGGCTGGATGGTCTGGGACTTGGAAGGAACATGATTGGAAAATTGGTGACAAGAATGTATAGGGAAGAGATATATGGATAGATTTCTCTGAATGGGCCAAAGGAGTAAAGATATTTGTGTCTCATGTGCATGCCCACCAAAAGTTGACCTTGGCAGAGAGGACTTTACCAACCAGGTGGATACGATGTAGAAATGAGTCATCCTTTTCCCCCAGCTACTCCTGTCATTGCTCAATGGTTTCATGAACAAAGTGCCCATGGTGGCAGGGATGGAGGTTATGCATGGGCTCAGCAACATGGACTTTCACTTGCCAAGGCTGATTTGGCTGTCACCACTGTTGAGTGCCCACTCTGCCAGCAGCAGAGACCAACACTGAGTCTGTGATATTGCTTGGGGTGATCAACCAGCAACTTGTTGGGAAGTTGATTACATTGGGCCACTTCCACCATGGAAAGGACAGTGTTTGGTTCTTACTGGAATAGATACTTATTCTGGATATGGATTTGCCTTCCCTGCATGCAATGCTTCTGCCAAAACTACCATCCATGGATTTACAGAATGCCTTATCCACCGTCATGGTATCCCACACAGCATTGCTTTGGATCAAGAGGCTCACTTCACAGCAAATGAAGTGCAGCAATGGGCCTATGCTCTTGGAATTCACTAGTCTTACTATGTTCCCTATCATCCTGAAGCAGCTGGCTTGATAGGACGATGGAATGGCCTACTAAAAACACAATTACAGTGCCAGCTAGGTGGCAATACCTTGAAGGATTGGGGCAATGTTCTCCAGGAGGCTATATATGCTTTAAACCAGCGTCCAACATACAGTTCTGTTTCTCCAATAGCCAGGATTCACAGGTCCAGGAACCAAGGGGTGGAAACAGGAGTGGTACCACTCATTATTACCCCTAGTGACCCACTTAAAAACTTTTTTGTTTCCTGTCTCTGTACACTATGCTCTGCAGGTCTGAAGATCTTAATCCCAAATAGAGGAACACTTCCACCTGGAGACACAATACTGATTGTATTGAACTGGAAGTTAAGAGTGCCACCTGGCCATTTTGGCTTATCATGTCTCTGGGTCAACAGACAAAGAAGTGCATTACTGTACTATCTGGTGTGATAGATCCTGAGTAGCAAGGGGAAATTGGATTGACATTATATAATGGAGGTGAAGTAGAATATGTCTGGAATACAGGAGATTCTTTAGGACATTTCTTAGTAGGCCATGCTCTGTGATTAAAGTCAATGGAAAAGTTCAGCAACCCAATTCTGATATGACTACTAATGGCCCAGACCCTTCAGGAATGAAGGTTTGGGTCACCCCACCAGGCAAAGAACCATGACCTTGCTGAGGGCAAGGGAAATACAGAATGGGTGGTGGAAGAAGGTAGTTCTGAATATCAGCTATGACCACGTGATCAGCTGCAAAAACGAGGACTATGATTGTTATATTTCTTCATTGTATATGTGCGTGAAATACTTTTGTTTCCTTCTGTTATGAACTATGAAATGTAAGCAGGGTTAATGTGTTTTGGTTGTACGCATATTAGTGCATCATATTAGGTGCAAATATGACTTTATAATTGTCCTTATTTAGAGATTATGTATGGTTAAGGAAATGTGTACAACTGCCAAGTTGAGAAAGGGTGGACTGTGATAGTTGGAGTTGTGTGTCAACTTGGCTGGACCACAATTCTGAGTGATTTAAGGAGTTGTGATGTGGGTTATTGCCATGATGAAATCGGATGTATATGTTTTGAGCAGCCAATCCATTGAAAGGGAGTTTCCCTAGGGGTGTGGCCTGCTTCCAATATATTTATGGACATCCTGGGAAAAAGAGAGACTCTTCTGTGGATCGGGATCCTGTTGTGCTGCCTCCAACTGTCCATAAGTGAACAATCCACCATTCAGCCTGGAGATCTTGGATTCATCATTTGTTGGAGTCAAAAGCTGGTATACTGCCTCCCAACCTTGAGCTCGTCAGCCCCTGCACTGCATGAGTTGGGGAAAGCCTCTTTCTTGTTGTTTAATCCAAGAACTTGGGGCTTGCCAGCTTCTATAAGTGTGTGAGCTATTTTCCTAAGATATATTTCTCTTTCTCTCTATATATATATATAAGCTTTACCGGTTTGCTTCTCTAGAGAACCCAGCCTAACACATTTGCTTCTACAATCAACACCAATGGAAGCAGCAGTCAAGACATCAGACGACATATTGCATTGGGCAGACCTGCTGCAAAAGACCTCTTTCAAATGACCAGAATTACTGGTCAGATTGAGTCTGGTGGGACCCCCAAGACTATGGCCCTGGGATACACTCAGGGCCTGGAATAAGACTCACTCCTAAGGGCTGGCTCTCAGCCTAACAGTTGTTGTTGTTGTTGTTATGTGCCATCGAGTCAGACCCAATTCATAGTGACCTTTCCTTGGGTTTCTGAGGCGGTATCACTATGGAAGTGGATTGCCCAACCTTCTGAGGAGTGGCTGGTGGGTTTGAACAGCCAACCTTCTGGTTAGCAGTCAAGTGCCATAGGCACTATGCTACCAGAGCTCCTAGCCCAACAGTAGTAAAACTAACATGCACAACACCCAACCCAGGGCGATGCATCCACTTACTGTACTGAGATACACCCCTTGGAGCAATTGGCCATGAGGCACCAGAGGGTCATCATTCCCATGGAGGGAAAGCTGGACACACAGGAGTGCATAACCAAGAAGGACACATAGATGAGGGGGTCATAGGGAAGGGAGAGGAGGAGAGTGGGTTAGGGTTGGGGGTGGTAATTGGGGAGTTAAACGAACTGTTGAATGTAAAACAAATTCTACTCTGTAAATTCACACCCCAAGCACAATAAAATAATTAAATAAAATAAAATTTGAGCTGTTAAGGAACTTCTTTTAAAAAAAAATAAATAAAGACCTCTTTCAAGTGCTGAAGAGCAAAGATGTCTCTTTGAAGACTAAGGTGTGGCTAACCCAAGCCATGGTATTTTCAGTCGCCTCATATGCATGTGAGAGCTGGGCAACGAATAAGGAAGACCGAAGAAAAGCCGATGCTTTGGAGAGTTCCAGCAAGATGGCGAACTAGGCACAAGGACTGCACAGACGCTCTTCAACAAAGAAAAGGGAAACCAATTAACACAGACACAGAAGATAATCTTGGACCCCTGAGCCTTGAAGGGAAGGATACAAAAGTGGACTAAACC
>NW_006921613.1:17524017-17530956 GCF_000298275.1 Orycteropus afer afer | reverse complement strand
ATGTGAGTTAAACATTTACCTCAAGTAGACACACGCCCTGGAGAGAACAATCATGGGAGAAGGAAGGGCTGCTTATGCACAGGGAGACAGCTCAGGGGTCAGGAGCCCATGGAGGGATGGACACTGGGAAGTGGTAACTATGGGGAGGAGGTGGGAGGGGAGCTGTTGCATTGTGGTAAACTGTGGTCAATGACATGCGACAATGTATATGTGAACTGCTGTATGGAGAGTGAATTTGCTCTGTAAATCTTCACCCAAATCAAAATAAAATAATAATAATTTTTAAAAAAAGCCAATGCTTTTGAGTTGTGGTGTTGGCAAAGAATACTGAAAGTACCATGGACTGCTAAAAGAACTAACAAATCTGTCGTGGAAGAAGTGCAGCTGGAATGTTCTTTGGAAGCGAGAATGGCCAGACTTTGGTCATGTTCTCAGAAGGGACCATTCCCTGGAAAAGGATATCATTCTTGGTAAAGTGGAGAATCCATGAAAAAGGAGAAGGCCCTCAACAAGATGGATTGATACAGTGGCTGCAATGATGGGCTCAGGCATAGCAGGGATTGTGGGGCTGGTGCAGGGCCAGTCAGTGTTTCGTTGTGTTGTACATGGGGTCGCTATGAGTTGGAGATAACTCGAGGGCACCTAACAACAACTTCTTTCTGCTTTGACTGCCAGGAACTGAGACATCTTTTTTGCTAAGTTGTAGTGATTAGCTGGTCTAACTGGTATTTCCCTGGAGTATCGTTGTTGTAGTTGTTGTTAGATGTCATCCAGTAGGTTCCAATTCATAGAAACCCTATGTACAATGGAACAAAACACTGCCTGGTCCTGTGCTATCCTTATGGTTGTTGCTATGATTGAGCCCATTTTTGCAGCCCTGTGTTAATCCATCTCCTTGAAGATCTTCCTCTTTTTCATTGACTGTACCAAGCATGATCCTCTGCCAGTCCATGGTATATTTAATATGTTTCACCAACACCATAATTCAAAAGCATCAGTTCTTTTTGGTCTTCCTTATTCACTGTCCAGCTTATACGTGCATATGATGCTTATACAAGCATCATGTGGAGCATAGTCTTCAGAGTGACATCTTTGCTTTTTAAAACTGAAGAGGTCTTTTGCAGATTTGCCTAATACAGTGTTGTTGTTATGTGCCGAGGAATCAGACCTGACTCATAGCGAACCCTCCTTGGGTTTCCGAGGCAGTATCACTACGGAAGTAGATTGCCCAACCTTCCTTCCAAGGAGTAGCTGGTGGGTTTGAACCACCAGCCTTCTGGTTAGCAGTCGAGTGCCTTAGGCACTACACTACCAGAGCTCCTGGCCAATACAATACATTGTTGATTTATTGACTGTTATTTCCATTGGCATTGATTTTGGATCCAAGTAAAATGAAATGCTTGACAACTTCAATCATTTTTCATTTATCATGATGTTGCTTATTAGTCAATTTTGAGGACTTAATTCTCTTTATGTTGAGGTGTAATCCATACGGAAGGCTATAGTCTTTGATCTTCATCAGTAAGTACTTCAAGTCTTCTTCACTTTCAGCAAGCAACGTTGTGTCATCTGGGTGTCCCTGGTGGTTAATGAGTCTTCTTCCAATCTTGATGGCACGTTCTTCTTCATAGTACAGTTTCTTGGATTATTAGCTTAGCATATAGATTGAACAAGTGTGGTGAAAGGATACAACCCTGATGGGCACCTTTCCTGATTTTAAACCACGAGGTGTCCTCTTGTTCTGTTCGAATGACAGCCTACTGATCTATATACATGTTCCTCATGAACACAATTAAGTGTTCTGGCATTCCCTTCTTCTCAATATTATTCATAATTTGTTTTGATCCACACAGTTGAATGCCTTTGCATAGTAAATAAAACACAGCTAAAGATTTTTCTGGTGTCTTCTGCTTGTAGCCAGGATCCATCTGATATCAGCAGCGATATGCTTCATTCCATGTCCTCTTCTGAATCTGGCTTGAATTTCTGGTAGTTCTCTGTCCATGTACTGCTACTTTATATGCATTATCAAATTAATCCTCATTCTGAAGCTGGAACCATTATTATTCCTATTTTATAGATGAGGAGACTGAGACCTAGATAGGTTAAATAATTAGCTCAGGGTTACACACATAGTGGTGGGGTCAGGAAAGGGCACAGATTTAAGCAAAAGGTCCAACTTGGGCAGGGAGGACATCCCATCCCTGAGGGTGAGGTGGTGACAGCAGGGGTATAAGTCTACAGCTGTAGATTGGGAATGGGAACATGAATTTAAGAGGATTCCGACTTGATAGCTTCATTTTTTTTTCCCCCTATAAAAGGCAAAGAGAAGGGGCAGAGAATCAGAAGGAACTAAGAAGGCATGTATTCAGCAACTACTGTGTGGTATATTCTGAGATTAGCCATCCTATGAGGTGCTGTTGTTAGGTGCCATTGAGGCAGATTTGACTCATTGTGATCCTGTGTACAACAGAACAAAACACTTCCTGGTCCTGTGCCATCCTCACAATTGTTGGTATGTTTGAGCCCATTGTTGTGGTCACTGTAATAACACATCTTGTTGAGGGTATTCTCTGTTTTCACTGACCCTCTACCAAGCATGACATATTTCTCCAGGGACTGGTCCCTCCTAATAACATGACCAAAGTATGAGAGACAAAGTCTGGCCATTCTCACTTCTAAGGAGCATTCTGGCTATACTTCTTCCAAGACAGACTTGTCTGTTCTTTTGGAAGTCCATGGTATATTCGATATTCTTTGCCAACACCATAATTCAAGTGTATCAACTCCTCTGCTGTCTTCCTTATTCACTTATGGAAAATTTTATTTCACTGATAAAATATTTGTCCAACTTTCACATACATATGAGGCTACTGAAAAGACAGTGCCTTGGGTCAGGTGAACCTTAGTCTTCAAATGACATCTTTGTTCCGTAACACTTTAAAGAGGTCTTTTGAAGATATGCCAATTCATTTCATTATGTCATTTGTTTTCTTGACTGCTACTTCCATAGGTGTTGATTATGGATACAAGTAAAATGAAACCTTGACAACTTCAGTCTTTTCTCCATTTAGAATAATGCTGCTTTCTCTATTTAGACTGGTCCACTTGTGAGGATTTTTGTTTTATTTATGTTGAGGTGTAATCCATACTGAAGGCTATAGTCTGATTCTCATCAGTAAGTGCTTCAAGTCTTCTTCACTTTCAGAAAGCAAGGTTGTGTTATCTGTATATCACAAGTTGTTCATGAGTCTTCCTCCAATCTTGAGGCCATTCTTCTTCATATAGTCCAGTTTCTCAGATTGTTGGCTCAATATTCAGATTGAATAAATATGGTGATATAATCCTGATGTACAGCTTTACTAATTTAAACCATTCAGAATCCCCTTGTTCTGTTTGAATGTTTGGTGTATGTATAGGTTCTTCATGGTGCAGAACTGGGCAGTGTTGTGTTTTCTTGCACATAGGGTCACTATGAGTTGGCGCTGACTCAATGGAACCTAACAACAACAACATGGGCAAAATATTGAATGATGCAGGAAAGATCAAAATAAGATGGAAAGAGTACAGAGTCACTGTACCAAAAAGAATTGGTTGACATTCAACCATTTCAGGAGGTAGCCTATAATCAAGAACTGATGGTATTAAAGGAAACAGTCCAAGCTGCACTGAAGAATTGGGATTCTAGCCTTAGGATCCTTTAATATCACAATTTGAGGCTTGAGTTTTTTCTTTAGTTCTTTCATCTTGAAAAATGCCAAGTGTGTTCTTCCCTTTGATTTTCCAACTCCAGGTCTTTGCACATTTTAATACTTTGCCCTCTCAAGCTGTCTTTGAAATCTGTTCAGCTCTTTGAGCTCATCGTTTCTTCCATTTTCTCCAACTACTCCATTCAAGAGCAAGTTTCAGAGTCTCTTCTGACATACATTTTGGTCTTCTCTTCCTCTTCTGTCTTTTAATGACCTTTTGCTTTCTTCATGTATGATGTCCTTGATATCATCCCACAACTCATCTGGTCTTTGGTCACTGGTGTTTAATGCATCAAATATATTCTTCAGATGGTCTCTAAATTCAGGTGGGATATACTCAAGGTCCTATGTTGGCTTTTATAGACTTGTTTTAGTTTTCTTCAACTTCAACTTAAATTTGCATATGAGCAATTGATGTCCTGTTCCACAGTCCACCCTCACCCTGTTCTGACTGATAGTAAGCTCTCCATCATCTCTTTCCATAGATGTTGTTGTTTGATTCCTGTGTATTCAATCTGACAAGATCCATGTGTCCATAGTCACTGTTTATATTCTATACAAATGTATTTGCAATGAATAAGTTGTTAGTTGTGCAAAATTCTATCATACAATCTCCAGTGTTATTTCTATCACCAAGGCCAAATCAGAAATACTACCCATTCTTTATATGTCACCTCCTTAATTAAATTCTCGATTCTTTCTGAAGATGTGATCTTTCCTCCTTTTAACCCCGCCCTTCAGGCTTTTTATATCTGTTCATCTTGTGGAAGCCTGAAGTGGAAGCCTAAAGGGGCCCCTCACTGAAAACTCAGAACTTTAACAGACTACCAGGCTTGATTATATTATACATTAATTATAGTGCATAACTTGCTATTTTTCCCTCCATTTTGCTTTCTTTCAAGTAAATAGAATAGCCAACCTCTTTACATATGCTGAGTTCTTTAGGTTTGTTATTTTCAGTTACACATTTTTCTAAGCATAACCCTGTCCCACCACTCATTTTGGCTAAGAACCATAGGCCTATTAAGCAAGATGACCCTGGGAAGAGGGACCATAAGTCCAGAGTAACCAGGGAAGAGAAGAGCAAAGACATTCCTGGCAGTCCAAGGAATCTTCATCCCCCTTCCCATCTATTTACATAATCATGTTTACCCCTTTGTTCAGGGAGACAGACATTTTCGAGAAGTGATTCTGTCTGTCTCCTTGGGTATCGATACTCAGTAAACCTTTTGCTTTCCCTCTTCAACCTGCTGTGATCATTGGCTCTTTGTGACAGGGGTAAGGACCTTGTTCCTACAACAATCTCTTGTGACAAATGACATTCTTCTTATGTTAAACTTATTTGTGTATTCCTTTCTTCAACATAAGCTCCTAAGATAAAAAAAATAAATAAATAAACAGAACGACTAACCTTTGTGTTTCTGTATGTTTTTGGTTTAGATCAATGTCTTGCACTCTAGATGTGCTCAAAAATATTTAATGAATTGAAATGGGCATAATTCCATTGCTGGCAACATATACCAAGGAGATTACTCAAAGGAGGTTAAAAACAAAAAAGGTTTTTGTACAATGACTTACCATTAGGTAAGTTCAATTTTGTATGTTTGTTAATATAAAGCCACTTTTTCCCCCATATTGGAACAAGAACAAATGATAAACAATTCAGCAATTCAACAATAATGTAGTGATTACATAATTTAGGAGTCCTTTGGCACAGTGGTTAAAGCACTTGCTGCTTTAATCAAAAGCTCAGTGGTTGGAACCTACCAGCTGCTGTACAGGAGAAAGATGTAGCAGTCTGCTTCTATAAACATTTACAGCCTTGGAAACCCTATGGGGCAGTTTACTCTGTCCTATAGGGTCACTCTGGGAGCTCTGGTAGCATAGTGGCTAAGACACTTGCCTGCTAACCAGACGGCTGGCGGTTCAAACCCACCAGCCACTCCTCGGAAGGAAGGTTGGGCAATCCTACTTCCATAGTGATACTGCTCGGAAACCCAAGGAGGGGTCGCTATGAGTCGGGGCCGACTCGATGGCACATAACAACAACAACAACATAGGGTCACTCGGGCAGCTAGGGCAGCCTGCCAAAACAAGTAAGGGGAAAGCCCCAAGGCAGGAAGCGGCAGCCAGGCCAGACGGCCAGAACAGGTAATGGGGGGAGTCCCCAGGCAGGAAGCGGCAGCCAGGGTGGATGGCCAGAACAGGTAGGGGGAAGGCCAGGAAGTGAGAGGAATGGTTTGGAACAACTAAGAGTGATGAACTTGTCTGTCAGTTTCTTGTACTGTGGTGGCTTGCATGTTGCTGTGAGGCTTGAGGCTGTGCCACACAGGTTTTTCAAATGCCAGCAGGATTGTGCCCAAGGTGCACAAGTTTCAGTGGAGCTTCCAGACAGACTTGGAAGAAGGAAGAGGCCATCCATTTCTCAAAGAATTGGCCAGAGAAAACCTTATGAATAGCAGTGAAACACTGTCTGATATATTACTGGACAACTTTATGAATAGTCTTGAAACACTGTCTGATACAGTGCCAGAAGATGAGCCCCTCAGGTAGGAAGGCACTCAAATTATGACTGGAAAAGAGCTACCTCATCAGAGTAGAGCTGACCTTAATGATGGGAATAAAGTAGAGCTTTTGGGACCTCCATTTGCTGATGTGGCATGACTCAAAATGAGAAGAAACAGCTGCAAAGATCCATTAATAAATGGAACGTGTAATGTATGAAGTATGAATCTAGGAAAATTGGCAGTTTTCAGAAATGAAATGGGACACATGAAGATCAATATCCTAGGCATTAGTGAGCTAAAATGGACCAAATTTGGCCATTTTGAATCACACAACCATATGATCTACTATGCTGGGAATGACAAATTGAAGAGGAATTGCATGACATTCATCATCACAAAGAATGTTTCAAGATCTATCCTGAAGTACAATGCTGTCAGTGATAGGATAATAGCCATATGCATACAGGAAGACTGGTTAATACCATTATTATTCAGATTTAAGCACCAAACACCAAAGCCAAAGATGAGGAAATTAAAGATTTTTACCAACTTCTGCAGTCTGAAATTGACCAAACATGCAATCAAGATGTGCTGATTATCACTGGTGATTGGAATGCCAAAGTTGGAAACAAAGAAGAATTGCCGGTAGTTGGAAAATTTGGCCTTGGTGATAGAAATAATGC
>NW_006921613.1:17504290-17522772 GCF_000298275.1 Orycteropus afer afer | reverse complement strand
ATAACATTGAGAAGAATGGGAATTCCAGAACACTTAATTGTACTCATGAGGAACCTGTACATAGACCAGGAGGCTGTCATTCGAACAGAACAAGGAGACACTGCATAGTTTAAAATCAAGAAGGGAGTGCGTCAAGGTTGTATACTTTCAGTATACTTATTCAGTCTGTAGCCTGAGCAGATTATCTGAGAAGCTAGACTATGTGAAGAACTTATTAACAACCTGTGATACACAGAGGACACAACTTTGCTTAGTGAAGGTGAGGATGACTTGAAGCACTTAACTGATGATGATTGAAGACTACAATCTGCAGTATGGATCACATCTCAATAAAAAGGAAACAAAAATTCTCACAACTGCACCAAGAAGCAGCATCACAATAAATGGAGAAAAGATTGAAGTTGTCAAGGACTTCATATTACTTGGTTCTACAATCAACACCAATGGATATCAGTCAAGATATCAGATGGCATATAGCATTGGGCAAAGCTGCTGCAAAAGACCTCTTTCAAGTGATGAAGAGCAAAGATATCTGCTTGAAGACTATGGTGTGCTTGACACAAGCAATGGTGTTTTCAATTGCCTCATATGCGTGTAAGAGCTGGACAATGAATAAGGAAGACCAAAGAAGAGTAGATGCTTTTGAATTGTGGTGTTGGCAAAGAATACTGAAAGTGCCATAGGCTGCTAAAAGGACTAACAAATCTGTCCCAGAAGAAATGCAGCCAGAATGCTTCTTGGAAGAGAGAATGGCCAGACTTGGTCTCATCTACTTTGGTCATGCTGTCAGAAGGGACCATTCCTGGAGAAGAATATCATGCTTGGTCAAGTGGAGGGTCAACAAAAAAGGGGGGAAGCCTTCAACAAGATGGATTGACACAGTGGCTGTAGTGATGGGCTCAGGTATAGCAAGGATCATGGGCAGAGGACTGGGCAGTTTTGTTCTGCAATGCACAGGGTTGCTATGAGTCAGAGATGATTTGACGGCACCTAGTAGCTCTAGTAGCATAGTGGCTAAAGCACTTGACTGCTAACCAGAAGGCTGGCGGTTCAAACCCACCAGCCACTCCTCGGAAGGAAGGTTGGGCAATCCTACTTCCGTAGTGATACTGCCTCGGAAACCCAAGGAGGGGTCGCTATGAGTCGGGGCCGACTCGACGGCACATAACAACAACAACAACAACAACAATAGGAGGAGCTCTGGTACCTTAGTGCCTAAGGCACTTTACTGCTAATCAGAAGGCTGGCGGTTCAAACCCAGCAGCCATTCCTTGGAAGAAAGGTTGGGCAATCTACTATCTGTAGTGATACCGCCTCGGAAACCCAAGGAGGGGTCACTATGAGTTGGGTCTGACTTGACGGGACATAACAGCAATAGGGTCACTCTGAGTCTGAATCCAGTCAATGGCAATGGGTTTACTTTTGGTTTGGTAGTAAATTAAATGCAAGATTTCAATCATTCTCCTGTGCCTGGTCTACAGGAAGTACTTAATGTTTATTGAATGAATGGTATACCACCATGTTGTAATATTACATAACCAAGTGCATATGAAATCAAGTTTAGGGAAAAATAACTCACAGGACACGTGAATTACATCTATAGAAAATCTATGGACGCATATTGTTACTAATAAGGAGCCAGAGAAAGCCATCTGTCACATTGCATGGCAATAAAAAAGCATCCTCATACATCCTCATTTTGATTCTCACCACCACCCTGAGAAGGACGCACGGGAAGTAATTATTAACTTGTTTTACAGGCCAGGAAACCAAGTTACAGAGGTCAGGAACTTTTGACCAGGGCGGAGCCAGGACATGGGTCCCGGATCCAGGTCCAGAGCGTCTTTCTTGCCACCACTCGGCAACTGTGATTGGCCTTGGGAGTCTTAATTTCCTTTCTACAGGGTCATTATATTTGTAAACAGAGCCTGGATACGCGAGCTGCCGGAATGGGGCAGGTGCTTGGAGAGGAGCAGGCGCCAGCGGCGGCGAACTAGCGTGGCACTGTACGCCGTGGCAGTCCTTGTCACCCGCTGCATCCGGCTCGGGCCCCGCGACCATAGAGTCCGGAAGTGTGGCCAGAGCGGCTCCCGGGGGTGCATCCCTCACAATTCTCGCCGCTGACCCGGGAGGGTCGCCGCCAGGCGGGCTGAATGGCCGCAGCGCTGGCGCTGAGGGTAGTCGTGGGGCTGGCGGCCGCGGCGCTGGCGGCGGTGCTCTTGGAACACTACGGCTTGGCCAATCCGCCTTCGCCACTGTCCCAGCCCCGCCGCTCCTGGAGCCCGCACCCCGCGCCGGGCTCCCGAGACAACAACATCTTCTGGGGTCTGCAGGTGACGCTACGCGAGCGCGGGGTTGGGGGCGGTGCAGAGCTGGCACAGAGACTTGAGCCGCTGGGCTTGTTTGGGCTCCACATCCCGGGCTGGGGGCCTCAGTCAGGTTGCAGCTCAGTCTGGTAGTGGCCCTGCTTCCCTTCGGTCATCCCTTGAGGGGGGGACGGTGGGATAGGGTGGTTGATGCATTGCATTCTTGCCCTTTTTTCCCTCCCCAGAGAGCCGCTTGGCCGCCCTTGCCATGCTGCTTTCTTCCTGACTCAGATTATCTCTGTTTAATACCTGCTTTCGGCAGATATCCGACATTCACTTGAGCAGGTTTCATGATCGAGGCAGAGCGGTAGACTTAGAGAAGTTCTGTTCTGAAACTATTGACATCATTCAACCAGCTCTCGTCCTAGCAACAGGTAGGGAAGATTGCCGTGCTGTCGTGTTCTTCTGTGGTTCTGAATGGTAGAATGCTGGCCAAGGCTGCAACTTTTCACTTTGGGGACACAGCCCCAGGTGAGCCCAGTGAGGTAGAGAAGTTGGGACGTTATAATTTCTTTTGCCTATGGATAACTGTGTCAAGATGCAAGTCAAACGATTTGCCATTAGCAAGGTTTTGTCAACACAGTAGAAGCAAAGTTTGTGATTCTCATGTCAGTGTGCTGTCTGGTATATTTGTGTCTATTTTTGTTGTTGTCTCAGTTCTGAATTTGAGAAAGAACTAGTGAAATCCCTTTAACTACAAATCAAAGGTTCTTTTTCTGCTAACTTTTCCAGTTTCTTCATATTATTAGTCAATGTGTTATTGTCAATTGTTTGAGGCTTCAAGTGACTTAGCACTTTTCATCATCCTTTGGTACTTCAGTGGCTTGAGTTCCCTAGAGTCTTCAAACCCCTAACCGTTTTCCCCCAAACTGTGATGGAGGAGGGGAAGCTAAAGGAGTGTTTATCTTGTCTCCTGGGAACTCATTTCCCACCCACTCTACTAAGACACTGCATTACCACTAATGCCCCTACTGATATGATGAAAATTAGTCCTCATTGTATAGAAGAGCCCCAAGTTCAGATGTTCTGTCTAGTTCCCTGAAATTTTGGTATTTCATTGTCCAAACTACGTCTTCTAGATTGCTTCTTGCTGTAAAACTAATACTTGCTTAGATCACATATCCTAATTTGGGGTTTGGAAAATATGGTCACCTTAGCTAATAGACACCTTCCCACAGTAATGGAAATTGTTTATGATTTTCATTTTATCAGAGTCTCATGATATATTTTGTACTGTTCTCTTCAAAGATATTTTTTCACAACCCACATCTACTATCCCAGAAGGTTAAGTAGGAGCTTGCTAACCTATAACAAAAAAATAAAGCCCTTGCTGAGAAAATCTTGTTATTTTAGATGGTTTGTCTTAGACATAGATGAACAAATAATGGGTAATGCTTATACATGTTGAGTACTTTACATGTCTTTGTTCCTTCAGTGTGCATTTTTATATTTACCCCCTCCCCAGGAATTTGTTTTGCATTGTGATTCAATTCTTGTATAAACTTACAGGAGACCTGACTGATGCTAAAACAAAGGACATGCTAGGATCCAGGCAGCATGAAGTAGAATGGCAAACTTACCAGAGTATTCTGAAGAAGACAAAGGTTATGGAAAAAACCAAGTGGCTGGATATCAAAGGAAATCATGGTAAGGGTCAAGGCACAGACATCTTTTTTTCCCCCTTTGTAAACTTAGATTCTCCAATTTAGATTGTAAATTTATAAAATGGGACATTGTAACAGGTTTCTAAGATACACAGAAGGTCACAACTCTGAAACTCAGCTATAATATATGAATGAAAAACTTCAGATGCCACTGTTAACCTTTGAGTTGAGAGTTCGTATGGTCCTTTATTTATTGCATTGAAGAAAAACTTCCATCAAAACCCATTCAGATCATG
The DNA here is from genome assembly GCF_000298275.1 of Orycteropus afer afer. Classification (NCBI taxonomy): domain Eukaryota; kingdom Metazoa; phylum Chordata; class Mammalia; order Tubulidentata; family Orycteropodidae; genus Orycteropus; species Orycteropus afer. Next base: position 17,518,506 of record NW_006921613.1, on the reverse strand, counting down.
CTGAGCGAATTAAGTCAGTCACATAAGGATAAATGTTGTTTGATTCCACTTATGTGAAAGATCTAGAATAGGCAAATGTATATAGACCTAAAGTTATTCGTGGCTACTAAGGCTGCGTAGGAGGGAGGGGGGAAAGGGATACACTTCTTAGGAGACACTGACCATCTGTTAAGGTGGAAAAATTTGGAGGCTATTAGTGATGATGGTTGCCCAACATGATAAACATAATGTCACTAAATTATACATGTAAAGAATGTTGAAATGGCATATTTTTCACATACATATTTATCACAATGGAAAACAAAGAGTTTGTGGAAAGACCAACATCATAACATTGTGACCAACATCATAACATTGGGGAAAGGGGGGACACTGAAATGTGTGCATAAGATGTAGACAACAGAGGCAAATACTAGTATATGCACAATACTACATTACCACTAACACCAAACACCAGGCTATGGATAAATGCGTAGACATTTTCTTAAAAATAATAAAAATAAAAAAAATATAATAAAATAAAAAACAAACCAAAAATACCCATCCAGGCAGATGCTTAAAATAAATATACATTTTGCCAAGTGAAAAGAAGCCAACCCAAATGTCTACATACTGTCTGATTCCATTTATATGACATTCTGGAAAAGGCAAAACTATAAGCAGAGAACAGATTTGTGGTTGCAGGAGTGGGGATGGGAGGAAAAGTTTACTGCAAAGAAGCACCATGAGGGAATTTTTTTTGGGTGATGGAACTGTTCTGTGTCTTGTTTGTGGTGATGGATACTCAACTAATTGTCAAAACTCACAGAACTGTACAGCACAAAGAATGAATTTTGTTGTATGTAAATTAAAATCTAAAAATTGCCAACAAACCCAATATGCATGGGCAGATAAATGGATAATAAATACCATGTTTTAGATTATACCTGTTGTTTTAGTAAGGAAATTAACTCTTCTCCAAATCCTGATAGTAGATTTGTTTATTTTATCAAGGTTGTCTTTCTCATTAGTCAGTACAGCACTTCATTTGCTTATTGATTGCTGATGAGAGCTTTTTTATTTAGCTATCATTTTAAATGATCATTCTACCTGGTGAAATGTACAGCTATTGTCTTGATCAGAAAATAGCCTCTTTGTAAATAGTTCTAAGCAGTTAGGAAAGTTAAAATAGAATATCCGGCTTACAACTTTCTCTAGTATATTTACATCTCCCTTTATTTCCTGATACTAATTATAGGATCAAATTCTTTTGCAACAAAAATCAAATCTGTGTATATTAAAAACAATTTCCAAGCCAAGCTACAGCTTTCTTTATTCCAAGTAACAAATACCAAGAAAACTTTTGTGATCAAATATTTTTGATAGTCTACTGGAGTTCAGAGTAATGTAATTTGATTAATCTAGCCATAAAAAATTATGGTATGCATTTATATATTATGTTAAGACAAAGGAGGGAACTAATCTTTATTAATATTTAACTATAACCCAGAACTGTTCTATTTCTTAGCAAGAGGATTGCATATATGTTAATATTTCTTTTGGCCTAAATTTGACTGCTAACTAGAAGGCTGGCGGTTCAAACCCACCAGCCATTCCTCGGAAGGAAGGTTGGGCAATCTACCTCTGTAGTGATACTGCCTCGGAAACCCAAGGATGGGTCGCTATGAGTTTGGGCCGACTTGACGGCACATAACAACAACAACAAATTGGAATTATTCTCTAATGTTATTGAAAATGTAGTAGATTCTTAGAAATCAAAAGTGATAAATAATTTTAGTTATTTCAACTAGGCAGTCAAGCTCTGTGATATCACTGTATTTCTAGATAAGTGTTCTGTGATGTCTTTAACCTTACCACTTACCATTATATAACTCCTTTCCCACTGAATCTTTTTAAGATTTAGGAAGACAGTCTTTGTCCCTCTTATCTAACTGATAGGCTGTTTAGAAGCACTTGACCTCATCAGGCATGAGTCCACTCCTTGCTGGTTTCCAGAATCATATGATTAAAACAACAGAAACAACAACCCAATTTTATGACTTCAAGTTAGTTGATTTATTCTGAATTGTAATAATTCAGTATACCTATTTTTCTCCAGTATACTAGGTGCCTTAAATATGTTTCCAGATAATCTGAATTCTGTTAAGCTATGAAATTTTAAAAATTACCAGTTTAATTGATTGGTATTCTATCATTTAAAGTATTAAACATGTTTACTTTTCCTTTTTAATACAGATGCATTCAATATTCCAAGTCTGGAGAGTGTTGAGAATTATTACAGGTATGATAATGGACAAGACTGACAAGTATGTAGAGTTGTGTTACAAGGAGGGTGAAATTCAGTGAATTACTGAATTACTGAAAACATTTTTTAACAAATAAAATTTCTACATATTACCTCTGGTAATTTAAAAAAGGAAGCTTCTTTTGTGACAGATTCAGTTCTTTTTGTTTATTTGGACTTTTTCTTTCCTTTAATTCTTTTTGTTTCATATGCTTAATGCTTTTTGTTGACTAATGGTATATTCCATATATACTTTTTTCTCTTCTTAAATCAGAGCTTATCCGTCAATGTGCTGAGGTCAGTGGGTTTATGGAATGCTGAGATACTGATTCCCTCAGCTTCTGGGTGGCTAGAGAGCCCAGCTGGTCACTCTTTTCATTCCAGTATGCCATAAAAATATTTAAAAAAAATTTCTTTACATGTCTTGCATGTGAAAAAAGGCTAGGGAGTTTGAGTTAGAAAACCAGCTTCCTAGTTTAAATGAGTTGGGATTCTTCTTTTGGTTGTAATTTCACTTTCAGTTCCAGGCTATTCAATGGTTTTGTGATGCATTGTCAGTCAATCAAGTAGCATTCATTGAGAGTCCTTTGCTAGTTAGACACTGTGGGACATAGAAGAGCTAACTAATATAAAAAAATATGGTATATGCCTTAGTTTAGTTAAAGAAGGTAAGAATTGTTTCAGAAATAATTAGAAAAGGCAATGAAGGAATGGCTGATAAAATCCTAGATTATGTGGTGTACACTGTAATGGCTATGACAAATCAGTAAAGCTTATGAAATCAGATCAGCATATGGTGAATTTAGAGAAGACTTTATGAAGGAAGTGAACAGTACATCCAATCTTTTCTTCTTTTTTTTAAATTGTGATTTGGGTGAAAGTTTACAGAGCAAATTGGTTTTCCATTGAACAGTTCATGCACATTTCTGTTTTGTGACATTTATTGCAATCCCCACACTGTAACGGAATTCTTCCCACTTCTTTCCTATGCTCACCCTTTGCTACATCTTTTCTTTCCATTCCCTTCCACCTTCCTATCTCTATCCCTGGACAAATGTTGTCCTCTTGATCTCATATGGTTGATTATTCTAATGAGTGCATACCCTACTGATATTATTGTCCTCTTATCTATCATTTGGCTGACAGTTGAGTCACATGAATTAAGTTCAGTTCCTAGTTTGAAAGGTGTTTAAAGGCCACAGACTCGGAGGTCCAGTTTTCATCAGACCAGTAAGCCTGGTCTTTTTTAAGATTTTGAGTTTTGTTACACATTTTCCTCCACCGTATCTGGGACCTCTTAATGTGATTCCTTTTAGAGTGGTTAGTGGTGGTAGCCAGGTACCATCTAGTTCTTTGGGTTTCTGGGTCATGGAGGCTAGGGTTCACATACTCCATTAGTCCTTTGGACTAATTGTTTCCTGCATCTTTCCTTCATTCATCTTTGCTCTGGACAGTGTAAAGTACATGAGAAGAAGTCTCACCATCCTAGCTTCTAAGAGTATTCTAACTGTGCTTCTTCTAAGACAGATTTGTTTGTTTTTCTTGCAGTGATTGAAAATATCATGACTGGGTTAGGTGCACCTCAGTCCTCAAAGTGACAGCTTTGCTTTTTAACACTTTAAAGAAGTCTTCTGCAGATTTGCCTGATGTAATATGTTGTTTGATCTCTTGACTGTTGTTTCCATGGGCATTGATTATGGATCTGAATAAAATTATCCTTGACAACCTCAGTCTTTGCTCCATTTATATGATATTGTTACAGTTGTGAGGATTTTCGTTAAATTTATGTTGAAGTGTAATCCATACTGGAGGCTATAGTCTTTGATCTTCATCAGGAGTGCTTCAGGTCATCTTCACTTTCAACAAACAAGGTTGTGTCATCTGCATAGCCTAGCTTGTTAATGAGTCTTCCTTCAGTCCTGATGCTACATTCTTCTTCTCAGAAGTCCAGCTTCTGGGATTATTTGCTCAGCATACAGATTGAATAAGTATTGTGATTTTAAACCATAACGTATCCCCTTATTCTGTTCAAATAACTGTCTCTTGGTCTATGTACAGGTTCCTTATGAGTACAATTAAATATTCTGGAATTCCCATTCTTTGCAATGGTATCCATAAGTTGTTGTGATCTACATAGTTGAGCACCTTTGCATAATCAGTATAATACAGGTAAATATTTTCCTGGTATTCTCTGCTTTCAGCTACGATTGATCTGACATCAGCAATGATATTCTTTGTTCCATACCCTCTTCTGAATCTGGCTCAAATTTCTAGCAGTTCCCTGTCAAGGTACTGCTGTAACCATTTTTGCATTATCTTTGGCAAGATTTTTTTTGTGTATGATATTAATGATATCATTCGATGATTTCTGCATTCTGCTAGATCACCTTTCTTTGGAATGGGCACAAATATGGATCTCTTTCAATCAGTTGTTGTTGTCCAAATTTCTTGAAATAGACAATTGAGCACGTCCAGTGTTGCATCCATTTGTTGAAATGTCTCAATTGGTATTCTGTCAAGTCCTGGAGCCTTGTTTTGCATCAGTGCCTTCAGTACAGCTTGGACTTCTTCCTTCGATACCATAGGTTCTTGAACGTATGTTACCTCCTGAAATGGTTGAATGTCAGTCAATTCTTTTTGGTACAGTGACTCTGTATTTCTTCCTTTTTTTTTTTTTTTTTTGATGCTTCCTACGTCATTCAATAGTTTGCCCATAGAATCCTTCAATATTGCAACTTGAGGCTTGGATTTTTTCTTCAATTCTTTCAGCTTGAGAAATGCTAAGCATGTTCTTCCCTTTTGATTTTCTAACTCCAAGTCTTTGCACATTTTATTAAAATACTTTACTTTGCCTTCTTGAACCACCTTTTGAAATCTTCTGTTTAGCTCTTTTACTTCATCATTTCTTCCACTCACTTTTACTATCTACATTCCAGAGCAAGTTTCAGAGTCTCTCCTGATACCCATTTTAGTCTTTCCTTTCCTGTCGTTTGAATGAGTTTTTGCCTTCTTTTTGTATAATGTCCTTGATGTCATCCCATAACTGATCTGGTCTTCAGTCATTATTGTTTTCAGTGCATCAAATCTAGTCTTGAGATAATCTCTAAATTCAGGTTGGATATACTCATGCTTGTACTTTGGCTCTCATGGACTTGTTTTAATCTTTTTCAGCTTCAACTAGAACTTATATAAGAATAACTGATGGTCTTTTCCACAGTCAGCTACTGGCCTTGTTCTGACTGATGATATTGAGCTTTTCCATCCTCTCTTTGCACAGATAAAATCAGTTTGATACTTGTGTTTTCCATCTGGTGAGATCCATATATACCATCATTGTTAATATTGTTGGAAAAAGATATTGGCAATGAATAGGTTATTAGTTTTGCAAAGTCCTATGATGTGGTCTCCAGTGTCATTTCTGTCAACAGAGGCTGTATATTTCAGCTACCCTTCCTTCTTTGTTTCCAACTTTCGAATTCCAATTATCAGTAATTCATCTTGATTGCATGTTTGATTAATTTAGACTTGCGGTGTATAGCTTTTCTAGCCATAGTCTTTGTAACTCCCATTTTGCTGTGAGCAACTGAGTAGCTGCTTGTTAAAGTCATCCACCTGGGGCAGCTTGAAATAATCTTCTGATAAAGTTCACTCTCACTCTCAGGTGTGTAGAACTCTGATGTTGAGATTGGTTAGTTTTGCCACTCTGCCAGGCTCAAAATGAGACCTCCTAGAGGCAGAGAGGAGCTCTGGTGGCATAGTGCCTAAGGCATTTGACTCCAAATCAGAAGGTTGGTGGTCCAAACCCACCAGCCACTCCACAGTAGGAAGACTGAGCAATCTACTTCCGTAAAGATTTACTGCTTTGGAAACCCAAAGGGGGTCACTATGAGGCAGAATCGACAATCAACTCGATGGCAGTGAGTTTGGTTTTGGTTTAGAGGCAGAGAGGAATCTCTGACTGCTGGCTGACAGAGACGTGCTGCTGAGAGAGATGCACTGCTGAGAGGGAGACTGCCTGCTGAGAAAGACTGAGTGTGTTCCTGAACTTGAATTGCAGCCTGTTGTTGCTTCCCTAATAAATCCCATAATCTGTGAGTTCTGGTCAGCCACTGCAGCAAATTATTGAACCCAGCAGAGAGGTGGTGGTATCGAACCCAGCAGAGAGGGACAGCTGGTGTCAAGGTTGGTAAGAGGGTTGGGGGTGGTGGCATGTCTGTCATAGGAACAGGCCTTAGGCTGTTGATGGTGATTCTGTCTTCCTCTTGTGTAGTTAGAGGAAGTCAGAAGATACCGCCTCCCTACCCCTTTAGCAAGACTGCAGCAATTGGTAAAATTCTTCAATTTCTTCATGTTTAGTATTAGTGGTTGGTGCATAATTTTAATAAAATTAATTACAATTATTTAATAATTATTCAATGATATTGAGTATATTTTTCATAATGTGTCATCATTCTCATTTGGTTGTACCATTTCCAGTACTGTAGTTTCCCTGTCCTCTTACCTTCTCATCTTTGTTTTAGAGTAATTTTTGACTATTTAGTCTCCTATAGATTATTTTTTAAAGGTGCTTATTACTTAGGGATGATACTCTTTAAAGCCAGTCTGTTATTTAGCTAAAAGATGACTTCAAGGGATAATTTCAGTTTAAGGTTTAAAGTGTATCTTAGGATGATAGTTTCAGGGTGCCCTCTAGTCTTAACCAGCCCAGTAAGTCTGGATTTTTTAAAGAATTTGAGTTTTGTTCCACATTTTCCTTCTGTTCAGTATGTCTTTTTATGATTTCATTAAAACTTTATTGCTTTTTTTGTGTATGTTTTAGGAAATACTCTGCTGTGCATAGGGATGGTTCTTTCCATTATGTCCACAGTACTCCTTTTGGCAATTACTCTTTCATCTGTGTGGATGCCACTCTCAGTCCAGGGCCTAAGAGACCCTATAATTTCTTTGGAATTTTAAATGAGGTACAGTAAACAATCTTACTTCCCTTTGTAGCTTGTGTGTTGTATTTTTTCCTCCAACTTGTGGTTCAGTTACATTTATTTACATTTATTCTAGGTAAATGCTTGAGAAACACTTTATTGTGGTTACAGGTATGGCTAAAAGAAGTTACTGGCTGTATCAACACTATTACTTCTATCCCTGTTCTTTTGTTTTTTTAGCAGGCAAATAGAACTATGATTTTATTTCATAGAGTAAAGGGTATTACATGCTTAGCTTAGGAAACAGGTCAGCAGACCAACGCAGGGTTTTCTCCGTATACCACCACACCACCAGCTATCTGCTTTCGGCTTCGTCATTTCCCCCATCCACTGCTTCCTCATTTCTAGACAGGGAGCTGGGACAGTACATTCTAATGTCCCTCTCAGCTCTGAAATTCAACTCTAGATTAGACATCCACTGTATCTGGAGAAAGGGCATTAGACAGACAGCTATCCCTGTTCTTATTTCAAAATTTGGGAAATAGTACCTCACATTTTTTATTTATTCAATAAAAATTTATTAAATATGTACTAAAAGTAGGATGCACTTTGTAAGGTGTAAGGCATACAACTTTATGTATTGTATTGTATATTCCTAAGTCCCCATAACTACCATTTCTAAATAATCTAATTTTTTTAATAAGAGAAAGCCAGCCAGTAGATAAGTTTCTTTTAAAGTAGTTTTGACAAGGATAAGTGAACATTGTTGGTAGATTAAAACTGGAAAGTCGTATCTGAGAACTTTTCATTATTTCTTGGTATAACAAATGTCAAATCATTAAATAGTTAATGAGTGGTTTACCCATAAAACCAAAAAACAAAACACTGCTGTGGAGTCAGATCTGACTCATAGTGACCCCTCTTTGGGTTTCGGAGGCAGTATTAGTACAGAAGTAGATTGCCCAACCTTCCTTCTGAGGAGTGGCTGGTGGGTTTGAACTGCCAGCCTTCTTAGGCAAGATATATTGTTCCCGTATGTGAGAATGTTGTTGTGTTGTTGTTAGGTGCCATCGAGTTGGACCTGACTCATAGCGACCCCTCCTTGGGTTTCCAAGGCAGTATCATTATGGAAGTAGATTGCCCAACCTTCCTTCCCAGGAGTGGCTGGTGGGTTTGAACCACCAGCCTTCTGATTAGCAGTCAGGTGCCTTAGGCACTACACTACCAGACCTCCTACATATGTGAGAATACAAAGGTGATAAAATAAAATCCTCGGTCTCTTAGAATATTTAAACTAGTGGTGGAGTTTAAGATCTGTACTAACAGACATAACTATAACAAAGGGCAGAATTTGCTAAGTGCTGAAAGATGTTCAGAGTGGTATGAGGGTTCAGTATCAAGTAAACAGAATATTGATAGGTACATTGTGTTATATTAGGCATTTTATTCAGTGAAGGTATATTTTGTTCCCTATCTATAAGTATCTTTAGACAGAGTTGATTAACTATTATTTTAAATACTACTCCTTAGAATATTTTTGTTTGTTTATTTTTAAATTTTTATTGTGATTTGGGTGAAAGTTTACAGAGCAGATAAAACAGTTTTCCATTCACTAATTCATACACATTTTGTTTCACGACATTGATTACAATCCCCGCAATGTATAAGCAGTTATCCTACTTCCTCCCTGTTTTTCATTTCCATTCATCCTTCTATCCTATTCCTTTCTGCCTTCTGAAATTTGTCTCTGGGCAAATGCTGTCAAATTATGCCTCATAAATGATGTATGATCTCAAATGGTTGATTGTTCTAAGGCGTGCATACCTCCCTGGTGTTATGGTTCACTTTATAGGCCTGACAACTGTTGGGCTAAAAGTTGAACCACAGGGATGAATTCAGTTCCAGGCTTGCAGGGTGACTAAGGGTCATAGCCTCAGGGGTTCCACCAATCTGTCTGTGGTGTAGTGAATTCCTTAATATTGTTTCTCTACTCTAGCCATGGTCTTTGTTACTCCTGGCAGATGGCTAGGTGGAACTATGTAAATATGAGATGCTTTGTGTTCTACCCAGAGGTTTTGGATAGCTTGTTAGTAATGTAAATAAGGTACATGGCACCCTTGTGGGGGTGTGACCATGCAAATAATGTGTATAGAACCCTAACATGGGGATTGGTCAGGTTTGCCATTCCTCTAAGCTTAATATGAGCCATCCCAGAGGATGAAAGGGGGAATCTCACTACCATCAAGGCAGAAGAGCCAGGAGTGGAGCATATCCTTGGACCCGAGGTCCTTGCACTGAACCTCTCCGGAATAGAGATGGCAAAAAGATAGCAGCGAGATAGTAGAGAGACTGTGGCAACAGAGGCAGCAGAACCAAGAGACCAGCATGAGACTGCTGCCCATGGAGCAAGAAAGCTGAGTGCCTTCAGGCAGGAGGCTTGCTGGCAGAGTAGGGTGCACCTATCAGCAGAGGTAAAAGCACTTTGTAACACCTGCCTGAGTAGGGCAGAGGCCAGGCCAAGAGGCTGAAGGTCAGAGAGAGGTGAGCCTGCAAGCATGGCCAAGGGGAGGCTGTCCTGATTGAAAAAGTGTATCCCGAGAGTTCCTGAAACTGAATTATAACCTATTACTTCCCTAATAAACCCCATAATCAAGAATATCGTCTGTGAGTTCTCTGTGGCCATTGCAATGAATTATTGAACCCAGCAGAGAAGTAGAGAGTGCTGTGGGAAGAGGGACGATTGGTGTCAGAATTGATAAAGAAGTTTAGAGTGTGGTGGCATGTCTGACTTCTACCTTACAGGAATATGTCATGGGCTGATGCTGACAATGGTGATTCTGTCTTTCCCTTGTGAAGTTAAAGGTCAGATGATGATGCCTCCATGCTCTTTTCGCACTATCAGACCAGTAAGCCTGGTCTTTTTTTTATGATTTTGAGTTTTGTTCCACATTTTTCTCCCACTGTATTCAGGACCTTCAATTGTGATCCCTTTCAGAATGGTCGGTAATGGCCAGACGCCATCTAGTTCTTCTGGTCTTAGGGCCTTGGAAGCTGGGGTTCACATGGTCCATTAGTCTTTTGGACTAAATATTTCCACGTGTGTTTGATTTTCTCTATTCTTCTTTGTTCCAGATTAAGAGAGACCAGTAAATCGCACCTTAGAGGGCTGCTCACTTTTTGTTTGAGGTATAATTCAAGGATCATCTGCAGATTCCCAGGCCCCACCCCAGACATACCAAATTAGAAACCCTAGGGAAGGGCCAGGAATTTATTACTATAAACACTTTACAGATAATACTAATACTTATTTATATATGTACAAGTTATTTTTTAAAATCAACTTTATGAGGTATGATTTGTATGTAATAAAATACACTCATTTTAAGTGTAAGTTTTTGTTTTTGTTTTTTTTTTTCATTTTATTGTGATTTGGGTGAAAGTTTACAGAGCAAATTCTTAAGTGTATAGTTTGAAGAGTTTTGATAAATTTATCAAAACTGCCACCACAATCAAGACACAGAAAATTTCCATCACTCCAGAAAGTTCTCTTGTGCACTTTTCAGTATTCACCTAGTCCCAGGGAACCACTGGTTTTCTATTATTATAGATTTTTTGCTTGTTCTAGAATTTTATATAAATGAAATCATATAGTATATACTCTTATGTCTAGCTTCATTTACTCTTTTTCTCAGTATGTTTCTGAGATTGTAATATGGTGGCATCAGACCTCATCCAAATTCAGGAGGAGGAGAGAAGATTACCATTAGCCCAAAGCTGATCCCTGTGAGGTGGAGGCCAGACATACTTCCAGTCTCCAACTTTTTTACCATTTCAGACACCAGCCATCCTCCCCACAGCACCTTCTACTTCTCTGCTGAGTTCAGCAATTCCTTGTAATAGCTACATAAAACTTTGAGACATACTCATAATTATGGGGTTTATTAGGGAAGTGATAGGTTACAGATCAGGACCAACTTTGAAGTAACAGGAATAACTCAGAATACAGGATACAGTTCATCAATCAGGACAGCTTCCAACTTCTCAGTTCCTTAACCTGCATGCCTACAGGCAAGACAGGTCTCAACTTTCAGCCTCTGCCCTGCTTGGGCAAATGTTATAGCTCCAAGTTGGTAAGTATCCAGAGGTACCCCACTCCTCTATGAAGCCTCTTGCCCAAAGGCACTCAGCTCTCTTGCTGTGTGGGTTGGGAAGCCTACTACAGCTGTCTGCTTGTCCCATGCCACTGCCATCTCATGCTTCCTCCAAGGTTACAGTTCTCTGTGTCTCCTGGTTCTAGGAGGTTTTCAGTGTAGGGACCCTGGGTCCAAAGGATACACTCTGCGTCTGCCTTTTCTTCTTGATGGTAGTGAGGTCATCATCTACCTCTATGGGATAGGCTCTTTTAAACCTAATGGGATGTCAAAACTGACCAAACCCCTTGGTAGGTCACAGGTACTTTATTTGCATAGTCACTGTCCAATCCCTGCAAGATTTTATATACCTTATTTGCATAATCTTAGCTAATCATTTTGTTGGAGTTGAGACGATGGCTAGAAAAGCCATATAAAAGCAATTCACTGCACAGAGGTTTATCCATATTGTTTTGTGTATCAGTAGTTCTTTCCTTTTTATTGCTAAGTCATATTCTAGTGTATGGCTATGCAGCAATTTGTTGATTTTATCCAGTTTTTACTATTATAAGTAGAACAGCTATGAATATCAGGTACAAGTCTTTCTGTGGTCATGTGTACATTTGGTTTTACACGTTTAGTTTGTACAGACTCATTATTAATTGCAATGTGCTACACAGGGCTGAAAAAATTAGTGGTGACTTCTTTATTTTTTAGTTTCCTTTTCTATCAAATGGGGATAGTTAATCTGTTGATCACTCTTAAGATTAGATTTCAGCCTGAGTCGTAGTTAAAGACCCCTCCTTTTTTCTCCCATTTTAGAAACAAATGGAAGAGCTTTTGTTACTGGCCAAGGAAAGTAGTCAGAGCAACCATACTATTTGGTTTGGACATTTCACAACATCTACTATCCTTTCTTCATCACCAGGAATCCGGTCAATAATGAGGTAAGACAGGTTTCTAAAATTAAAATTGCTTTTAGACAGGCCTATGAGCTGAACACCTACACCAGGTAGATTCACTCCTTACAACAGTCAACCATGGGAGATCAAAAGGGAAACATTTGCACAGGGAGAAAGGTAGGGAGGCAGGAATGTGTAGGCAAGGACGACACAGGGAAAGGGTAACCACAGGGAGGAAGTGGGAGAAGAGCAGTTACACTGAGGGGAATGTACCTAGTGTCACAAAACAAAATGTGTATGAACCGTTGAACGTAAAACAAATCTGCTTTGTAAAATTTCACTCAAATCACAATAAAAAGTTAAAAAAAAATTGAAATACTTTTTCATTTGTTGATGTTGCTCTACATACCCTATATACCTTTCTTTCTTGGAAAGGCCTTTATATTAGTTTGGCATCGCAAATTATCCTTTATCACTTAATCCATTTATTTTTCATTGGTTAGTTCAGCTACAGCTTATTTGTGTGGGCACCTCCATACACTTGGTGGACTGATGCCTGTTTTGCACACTCGACACTTCCAGGGCACTTTAGAACTTGAGATGGGAGACTGGAAAGATAACAGAAGGTAAGGAAACTATCCCACAAAGTAAAAATGATACATGTAAGTTTTGTTAAAGCAAAGATAGAGTCTTATTGATATCATGGTTAATCTCAGTTAAGGAAAAACTTGTGGGTTTGTTGTTTGTTTTTTTTCTGGTCATGTGTGTATCTAGCAGTTTTTGTCTTAAGGGAAGACCTTGTCGCAGCAGTGATGTTTGCATATATTACACTGGATTTGGAATAGTATGTAGGAAGTAGTTCTCAAACTCTGGTATACACAAGAATTGTTGTTGTTGTTGTTAGGTGCCGTCAAGTCGGACCTGACTCATAGCAACCCCTTCTTGGGTTACCGAGGCGGTATCACTACCCAACCTTCCTTCCAAGGAGTGGCTAGTGGGTTTGAACCGCCAGCCTTCTGGTTAGCAGTCAAGTGCCTTAGGCACTATGCTACCAGGGCTCCCACATAAGAATTAGAGGAGCTCATTACAAATGAAAATTTCCAGGCCCAATCTCTAGAGATTTCTATTTTGTTTGTCTAGGCTAAGGCCCAAGAAACTGCATTTTTAAAAAGCCTACCAGGTGGTCTATGGACCATACTTTGAAATATATTAAAATTAGAAATACATAATTTCTTCCCTAATTTTATACCTACCATTCTAGTTATTATTATAAGATATTAGTGATTTCAGTTCTTTGACTATATGATAGTTGACTTGATTAAGGTTAAAGCCTTTCTAATAGAGAACATAACATTTTTTCTAATAGAGAACATAACATTTATTCAAATCATATATTAAAATATATATATATATATATATATATATATATATATATCTCCTGTTGCTGTCAAGTCTATTCCAATTCACAGTGGCCCTATAGGACAGAGTATCTTCCTACAGCCATCTAGTAGATTCTAACTCATAGTGACCCTATAGGACAGAGTAGAATAGCCCATAAGTTTTCCAAGGCTGTAAATCTTTATGGAAGCAGACTGTCATATCTTTCTCCTGTGAAGCAGCTGGTAGGTTCCAACTGCCAACCTTTCAGTTAACAGGTGAATGCTTAACTACTGTGCCATCAGGGGTCCATATGTGTATGTGTATATATGTGTGTATTTGTGTGTGTGTGTGTGTGTATAGATATAGACTTATTTATTTATTTATCCATATATTTTGAGAAGAACTATTTAAGTGAAATATTTTATCTAATTATAGTTGAGTATTATCTCATTATTTAGCTGTTATCAATTGCTATTTGATTTATTCAAACTTCAAACTCTGAAGATATAAAACATTCAATAAATATATATATTTTTTTTATTAGGATTTGGGTGAAGATTTACAGAGTAAATTCACTTTTCATACAGCAGTTCACATATAC
>NW_006921613.1:17497611-17503007 GCF_000298275.1 Orycteropus afer afer | reverse complement strand
GCATAGTATTCCATTGTGTGAATGTACCAAAGTTTGGTTATCCATTCCTCAGTTGTTGGACATCTAGGTTGTTTCCAAGTTTTGGCTATTGTAAATAGTGTCAATAAATATTTCTTGAGCTGCATGTCTTTCGATTTTAAACTACTTCCGTTAGCTAAAAAGCAGCTTTACATCTTAGAAAATATGTCCTCATTTCTGTTAGCTTTTCTAGAAATTGCATAATAGCATCCTTGAAGCTTATCATTTCTTGGCAGCTATAATTACTTTGACGTAGGACCTGTCTACTTATGACTGTGAGGCTGTGGGCAGGGCTGTGATGGGCTTTTGCCACATAGCCTTCTTAACCCTTGATCAACTTCTTGATTTCTTACAAATGCTGTGTTTATAAATTAAGTGATACTAACCATAAAACCATTTCCCTTTTTTCTTTTCCTACCCAGGGATTTTATCTGGAGTTTTACTGAAAGGTCCTCACCTTTACTTGACCTTATAAATATTTAAATTGTATTAGTTAAAATAAGACAGTTTTTTTAATTGAGGTAAATACATAGGTAACAAAACATTTGCCATTTCTCCAATCTTTACATGTACAATTCAGTGACATCGATTATGTTCATCATGTTGTTCACCCATCACTATCAACCATTACCAATTTTTCCATCCTCTTAACAGAATCTCAGTGACTCCTCAGCACTGTGAAAATAAACACAGTTTAAAAAACAGACAAAAAATAGTAAGTTAGTAATACTGGTTAGGCTTTGTTGTGGATGCAGATAAATCCGAAAATGTCAGTGGCTTAACACAACAAGTTTATTTTTCATTCATGTAAAATCAGGTGAGTCAGGGCAGCTTTCTTCCATGAGGTGACTGAGGGATCCAAGCTTCTTCTATCGTATAATGGCACTATCTGAATACCTTGATTCCAGAGCAGGGAAGAGAACATGGAGAACTCAACCCACTCTTAAGTACTTTAGCCCAGAAGTGTGATACATGTCACTTCTGTTCACAGCCTATTGCCCAGAACTAGTTACATGATCCCAACCTAATACCAGGGAGACTGGGAAATCCAAGAGAGTGCATGGACTATTTGGTGAGCACTATTGTTTCTGCCATAGTTGTTCATTTTTTTCCCTCAATTCTGAAAGTCAGAAAATATAAAACTTTGTTTACTCTTTAATGAATATTTTATACCTTTAATCATGCATTTGGAAAATCAAAACAACTTAACTTTTGTTAATTTCTGTGAAGTTATAGAAATAAAGGTTTAAGGGAAGTATGAAAGGTTTTTAATTAAAAACCTTTAAAGGTTTTTAATTGTGTTCATAGCAATCATATTAGTACTGTTGATGGGATGAAGAATGCAGGTATTAGGATTATGATGAATGTCTTAGGATCCAAATAGTCTTAAAGTATTGAAATAAATGAACTAATTTAACAAGTATTTATTTGAAAAGTAAAGAGTGTATTCTCTATACCAGGTATTATTCTAACCAAAAACTCCAAATTCACTGCCATCAAGTCAGTTCCAACTCATAGCGACCCCTCCTTGAGTTTCTAAGGTGGTACCTCTGCAGAAGTAGATTCCCCAATCTTCCTTGCAAGGAGTGGCTGGTGGGTTTGAATCGCCAGCCTTTTGGTTAGCAATCAAATGCCTTGGGCACTATGCCACCATAGCTCCTAGGCACTGTTCCAAAACCAAAAAACCAAACTCACTGCTGTCAACTAGGGCACTATTAAATTCATTGCCTCAGTTAGATCCCAGTAGATGTGACAAGCATGAAGGATAAAGTGGGGTAAGGAAAAATAGGAAAACAGTATTGTTTGCTCAGCATTCAGATTCATACGAAAAAAAAGCACTAGTTTTGTATTTTTGTATGTTTCATGTATTACTTCATGCTCTCTTATAATATGAAGTTACTAAGTTATCTTACTGTCTTCTGTTCTTTAGGTACCGGATCTTTGCTTTTGACCATGACCTTTTTAGCTTTGCAGATTTGACTTTCGGCAAGTGGCCTGTGGTTCTTATAACCAACCCTAAGTCACTCCTCTATAGTTACGCTAAACATGAACCCCTAGAAAGACTCCTTCACTCAACGCACATCAGGTATGTCAAATATACTTTTAGTCTGATATTGATGGAGAAGAACTTACTGTATTTGTGTTCCAACAAGATGCCCCATATCTTTTCTTGACAACTTAAACATTATATAAATTGCTTACTGTTTTGTTTCCATTTAATTAAAATATAATATGTGTATTTTTAAATTGATGACACTTTAAAAATCACCTGGAAGCCCAAATCCTACCATTACTATTTTGATGTATTTTATCCACCCTTTTTATATGCATGTTGTATATTGCTATAATCATAATGCACATATTCCTTTATACATGCATCATATTCTGCATGCATCATATATCTGAAATATTTTATTCATCTTGCTACAAAGCCTTCCAATAAAGCAAAAGCTATATAAATCTTGGGGAATTGAAAATTAAATTGGCATATGAATATGATAATATAGATTAATAGAATCTGGTTTTTTTTTTAAATTTTTTTTGATTTGGGTGAAATTTTATAAAGTAGATTTGTTTTACGTTCAATTTTGTTCTGTGACACTGATTACAATCCCCACAATGTAAAAGGTCTCCTTCCACTTCTTCCTTGTGGTCACCCTTTCCCTGTGTCCTTCCTGCCCATGCATTCCTGCTTCCCTATTTTTCTTCCAATGCAAATGCTGCCCTCCTGATCTCCCCTGCTGATTATTCTAAGGAGTGCATCTTCCTGGTATACTTAGTTGTTCAGCTTATAGGCCTATCTATTGTTTGGCTGAAAATTAATTATGGAAGCGAGCCCAATTCCAGGCCCCATGGGTGAATAGGGACCAGTCTTAGGGGTTTCACCAGTCGCTACCTGACTACTAATCCTAGTCTTTTTTTTTAATGTTTCTTTAATTTTGTTCTATAGATTTATAGAGTCTTAATGAGATACTAAAATTCTTTTGGAAAGAGGTGCACAACCTCTTACAAGTATAATGGCACTCTTTTTGAAAAATTCTTTTATTTTGAAAAATAATTCAATATAACAACTGTTGGAGAATAGAGTGATTAGGTTATAGACAGAGAATATAGGATTATATTCCTCCCTCTAACAGAACTATTATTAACATTTCTGAATTTTCCTTCTCTTTCAGGCATGTTTCATATAGTTGTAATCATAGGGCACAGTCTATTCTAATTCCTACTTTTTTTCCTTTCAACGTTATATTGTTGCTAGATTGTCTTTATAATAATTATAAATTATTTATAATAATTATTTTAATAACTGCTTACATTTCCATTGAGAGAATGTATCACAATTAATCTCCCATTGTCCTATATTCTTGGTGAAACTTTTTTTTTTTTTTAATTTGGAAATGATCATCTACATATAATTCTTCCTTCATTTGAATATTTCTTTAGGCTGGAGTTCTAGATGTAGGTTTCTAAGTGAAAGAGTTTGAATTCATTTATGACTGTTAATAAAGATTACCCAACTACTGTTTGTAACAGATTTACTAATTTATGTTACCAAGTAGTAAGAATGCCAGTTTCACAGCATGCTTATCATTATTGGATATTATACTTTTAAAAAGGTTTTTAAAAGAATATTTTTCATGAATTAATTAAAATTTTTCACTAGATAATGTGAAAAAAAATGATGCTAACCTCTTACATTTTTATAATTTTGGTTACTAATAAAGTAGACACATCTTAGTCAGGTTTCTGATGTAAGCTTGATATCAGATTTAGGGGTTATTCTCTCTGAAGGGAAGCCTAGCCCTTTATAGGACATTGCCTCTTTCAGGCAGATATGTTTGGAACCAACTTAATAGATAGTAGGATTAATATTATATTTACAGGATTGTATTGTGATAAAAACCAAGACTTCAGGAATTTCTTCAGAATGACTTTAGATCTACTTCAGCTGGATTTATCAAGAGAAATGAATTTTCCCTTCTAAAATGTAATGTCTCACCAATTTCCTAATTTCTCACTAATTCAGGTCTGCTGCATTGTACAACTCCAAAAGCCATCACTCAGATAGAAACCAGAATCATGATAATAGTAGTCCCTACATGTTGTTTGGTGTGATGGTTCTGCCTCTAACATCTTTTCTAGGTACATTAGGGCTATTCTCCTTCATAAAAGCAATCACTTAAAACCATGCATTTATATATGCTCTGATTTTAGAGTCTTGACCTTCTCTTCATCCTCCATTACTTCTGTCACAGTTGAGATTGATGGAGTTCATTTAGGGGAGGCTATTCATTTGTCTGGTCCTATTTTCATACTAAAGTGGAATCCCAGAAACTACAGTGATGGGACACACCAAATAGAAGTAATTGTGCAGGTAATTAATAATTTTCAATTTGCTCTCTAATTCATTAGGCTATATCCACATTAAACTCTGATTTAGGGGTTTTTCAGTCAATTGGTAAAGATGAAACTAAGTATAATTTTAAAAAATTCAATATACTGTAGCTAGTATATTCTGAAAATGGATACTAACTAGAATAGGTAAGTTCATAGAAACAGAAAGTAGAATAGAGGTTACCAGAAACTTGGGGAAGCTGGGAATGGAGAGTTACCAGTTAATGAGTTTCTGTTTGGGATGATGAAAAAGTTCTGGAAATAGATAGTGGTGATGGTTATACAGCAATGTGAATGTACTTAATGCCACTAAATTGTACACTTAAAAATGATTACAAAGGTAAATTTTATGTTATGTATATTTTACCACAATAAAAAAAGGTAATAAAAAAAGACAGCTATTCAGAGGTAACTGAGAAAAGTTTTTGGAAACTTACTCTTGGAGCATTATAAATATTTAAATCTTGAGAGTTTCTTTGCTGTGCTTATAACTAGGATTCTGCTGGGAGGAAAAAGACTGTTCACCACATATTTTCTCTTGAAGAAGATCTTCATCTCACTTTTGATCCCCTGGCATCATTTATTCTCCTTACTGATCATTATATTGTGGTAAGTGGATTCAACTAAATGTTACATGTGTTTTTATTGGAATCGGTAAATCCAAACTCCTAAATAATATAGTCATGTAAAGAGAAAGTTGAACTTTATTAATAATATTAAATTTTTGTTATTTATATAGAAGAATAAAATGGGTTTAAGTTGCTTTGAATTAGAAGATGCAGAAGCCTGGACAAGCAATACCTGTGCTATAACCAATGCCATACATAAAACCAGGGTAACAGAGAGAACTATAGGGATTTTATAGAGTCATCATAAGAATTGTTCAAAAATAATATTTTTTCTTATAAATAATATATGCTCAATATAGAAAACTTGGGGGGGAAATCTATAAAGTGTAATCACTCTTACCTCTTTCTTTTATC
>NW_006921613.1:17470362-17490321 GCF_000298275.1 Orycteropus afer afer | reverse complement strand
CCCCGCCTCTCCCATTGTACTTATTTTTATGATACTTTCTATTTCCTTATTTTTTCTCTTGTAATCGGAATTGACTTGATGGTAATGAGTTTGGTTTGGTTTTTTTTATACATATAAAAACAAATTTGTTGCCACCCAGTCAATTTCTACTCACAGCAACACTATTGGAAAGAGTAGAACTGCTCCATATGGTTTCCAAGATAGTAAATATTTATGGGAGCCGACTGCCATATCTTTTTCCTGCAGAGCAACTGGTGGGTTTGAAGCGCCAAGCTTTCAATGAGCAGCTGAGTGCTTAACTACTGTGCCACCAGGGCTCAATATACATATATATGTTGTTGTTGTTATGTGCCGTCGAGTTGGATCCGACTCATAGCGACCCCTCCTTGGGTTTCTGAGGCAGTATCACTTCGGAAGTAGATTGCCCCATCTTCCTTCCAAGGAGTGGCTGGTGGGTTTGAACCTGAACCGCCAGCCTTCTGGTTAGCAGTCAAGTGCCTTAGGCACTACGCTACCAGAGCTCCATATAGAGTCCTAAAAATTAAACATTCATATATATATATATATGAATTTTTGATATAAAATGGTATTATATTTTTCATTCTCTTTTGCTGTCTGACTTTTTCAATGAAGGGTTTGTTTTGAACATTTTGTCACATCAATTGATTTTATTTTAGAACATCTGTATTGGCTTCATTATATTGACCTAGATATACCATAATTTATTTAACCACTTCCTTATTGTCAGACATTTAAGTTGTTTCCAGTTTTTTTCTCTAGTATAAATAATATTTGTAACGAAGTTTTTGCATATATAATATAGTTACTTGGGTTACATTTCTAGAAGTGACTTGCTGGATCACAGGGTAGAGACACTAGTCTATATACTTGTTTATTGTAATTATGATAAATTATTTATTATTTATTTATTGCTTTTGTCTGCCCTCCTTTATTACAATATAAGCCTCATGAGGTCAGAGAACGTCTGGTGTTGCAGTACATAGTAGGGCCTCAATAGATATTTCTTGAATGAATAAATGGATATTTTAAAAATGTTTTATATACAGTATCAAATAATGTTCTAGAGAAAATGTGGAAATTTGTATTCTGTTTCTCTCAGGTCCTACCTATCCTGAGCATTAAAATAAAAATACAAACATGTTGTAAAGAAAATTTAAACCTTCCATAATTTTACTTTCTATCCATTTACAGAAAGATGAACCAGGATCCATATCTCATATCATAAACAAAAGCTAACTCAAAATGGATCAAAGATCTAAATGTAAAATTTAAAAGTATAAAAATCATTAAAGAAAAAATAGGAGCAAACTTAGGGGCCTTAATCCATTGCATAAATATACCATCAGACGTAACTAAAAATGCAGAAAAAGCAAAAGACAAATTATATGACTTAGGTAGTCCTAAAAATTAAACATTTATGCATATCAAAAGACTTCACCAAAAGCATAAAAAGAGAATCTACAGACTGGGAAAAAATCTTTGGCAATGACATATCAGACAAAGGACTAATCTCTAAAATTATAGAAAACTTCAACACTTCAGCAACAAAAAGACAGACAATCCAATTAAAATATAGGCAGAGGACGTGAACAGACATTTCACCAAAGAAGACATTCAGGCAGCCAACAAACACATGGAGAAATGCTCATGATCATTAGCCATTAGAGAGCTGCAAATCAAAACAACAATGAGATATCATCTCCCCTCAGTATTAATAGCAAAGTTCATAAAAAACAGGAAACAACAAATGCTGGTGAGGGTGTGGAGAGACTGGAACCCTCATACACTGCTGGTGGGACTGTACAACAATATAACCACTGTGGAAAATGGTATGGCACTTCCTTAAAAAAAATGGAAATAGAAATACCATTATGATCCAGCAATTCTACTAGGTATATATCCTAGAGAAATAAGAGCCTTGACACAAACAGATGTATGCACACCCATGTTCATCACAATAGCAAAAAGACGGAAACAACCTAAGTGCCAAACAATGGATGAATGGATAAACTATAGTACACACACATACAGTGAACACATATTCTTAACGCGGTGTTAAGAATAAGAATAATGATGAATCTGTGAAACACCTCATAACATGGATGAACCTGGAGGATATTCCAAAACCAAACTCACTGCCATCGAGTTGGATCCAACTCATAGTGATCCCTCCTTGGGTTTCTGAGGCAGTATCACTACAGAAGTAGATTGCCCAATCTTCCTTCTGAGGAGTGGCTGGTGGTGGAGGACATTATGCTGAATAAAATTAGTCAATCACAAAAGAACAACTATTGTATGAGACTGGTATTAGAAAAAGTAAAAAAAAAAAAAAACAACTCTACACACAGAAACATCATTTGAAGTTTACTAAGGGTGAGAGGGGAAGGAAGGTACATCACTAACTAGAGGATAGACAAGTATTAACTTAGGTGAAGGGAAAGGCAATACATAGTAAGGGGAAGGTAAGCACAAAATGATCAAGGCAAAGGAAGACACTGGAAGCAGCAAAGGCAATAAAGGTAAATACTATTATATATACAATCCTGCTATAATAGTAATAACAATAATGTGCAATTGGATACATACATAGACACATAATTTGAACCAGTGTGAGAAGGTGAATGGGACTATACCCATGAATATACATAAGCTCAACAGAGGGTATTTCTACATATATTTTTCTATATGCTGCAAATATATCCATGAATATAGTTGCACATATTTTCAATCACCTCATATGCATATGAAAGCTGGACAGTGAATAAAGAAGACCAAAGACAAGTTGATGCTTTTGAGTTGTGGTGTTGGTGAATAATACTGAAAGTACGGTAGACTGCCACAAGAGCAAACAAATCTGTCGTGGAAGAAGTGCAGTTGGAATGTTCCTTGGAAGCAAGAATGCCCAGACTTCATCTCAGCTACTTTGATCATGTTGTCAGAAGGGACCATTCCCTGGAGAAGAATATCATGCTTGGTAAAGTGGAGGGTCAACAAAAAAGGGGAAGGCCCTCAACGAGATGGGTTGACATGGTGGCTGCAACTATGGGCTCAGGTACAGTAGGGATTATGAGGCTGGCACAGGACCAGGCAGTGTTTTGTTCTGTTGTACATAGGGTTGCAATGAGTCGGAGCCGACTTGATGGCACTTAACAACATAGTAGCACATACAGGAGCTAAGTTATGAAAACTTCTTAGCAATAATCAAACACCTTGAGAGAATGAGTCATTGGGCCTGGGGCTCAAGACCCTGGTCTCAGGGGACATCAAAGTCCATTGGCATAACATAGTCCACAAAGACAGTGTTCTACATCCTACTTTGGTAAGTAGCAAGTGGGGTCTTAAAAGCTTGTGAGCAGCCATCTAAGGTGCAAATTATTGGTCTGTCTGTCTAGAGCAAAGAAGAGTAAGAAAATCAAAAGACACATGGAAAAATTAGTCCAGAGGACTAATGGGCTATGGGAATCCCAGCCTCAATGACCCTGAGATAAGAACTAGATGGTACTTGGCTGCCACAACCAACTGCTCTGAAGAGTCCCTAGAGGCACAGATAGTCTGACTCGGCTGCAAACCTAAAGGTTGCCTGTTTGCACCCACTCAGCAATACCACTGAAGAACCAGGCCTGGTGAGCTGCTTTTCTAAAATTACAGCCAACCCCACTCCGTAGCATATGGAAGTGCTACAAATAAACAAATGCCTCAGCCAACTGCTCTGAAAGGGATCACAATTGAAGGTCCTGGATAGAGTAGGAGAAAAATGTGGAAAAAAAACACACCTCAAAATAATAATAATAATAAAAAAGACCAGGCTTAGTGGTCAAATAGAGACTGACTATGGCCTTTAGACACCCTTCAAGCTGGAACTGAACTCACTTGCATGGCTCAACTTTCAGCCAAATGATAGACAAACCTGTAAGGTGAACAGTATCACCAGAGAGGTATGCACTCAGAACAATCAACTATAGGAGATTAAAAGAGGAGCATTTCCCCAGGGATAAAAGCTCAAAGGGCAGGCAGGGATTTGAAAGGATAAATGTAAACAAAACACAGGAAGGAACTAGAAGAGTGCTCTCACATTTTGGGGATTGCTATCACTGTCATGAAACAATACTTCTATGAATTATTGAATGGAAAACCAATTTGCTTTGTAAACTTTCCCCAAAATTACAATAAAAAGTTAACAAATAAGTGAATGACTTCTTGACAAAGAAATTGTAGTCTCTGCTGATTACGACATACACATATATACAGCCTACAGCATGTACATATGTGTGTGTATACACATATACAAGCATATATGTGTGTGTGTGTGTGTGTGTATATATAAATGGGAGCTCTGGTGGCATAGTGCCTAAGGCATTAGACTGCTAACCAGAAGGCTGGCAGTTCAAACCCACCAGCCGCTCCTTGGAAGGAAGGTTGGACAATCTACTTCCGTAGTGATACTGCCTCAGAAACCCAAGGAGGGGTTGCTATGAGTTGGGTCCAATTCGACAGCACATAACAACAACAACAACAGAGGTGGTTGGGAGGGGGAAGGGGAGGTTATTGCTTAAGTGTTGCTGAGTTTCTGTTAAAGGTGATGAAAAAAATTGGAAATGGATGGTAAGGATGGCTACACAACATATATACACTGCCATCAAGTCGAATCCAACTCACAGCGACACCTCCTTGGGTTTCCGAGGCGGGGTAACTACGGAAGTAGATTGTCCAACCTTCCTTCCCAGGAGCGGCTGGTGGGTTTGAACCGCCAGCCTTCTGTTTAGCAGTCTAATGCTTCAGGCACTATGCCACCAGAGCTCCCTATATACGCATATGTATAACTTTTTTTAGCTTATTCAACTCTAAATAAAATAAATTCCATTTCTCCAAGTAGAGTGAAAGTGGCCTATTTTAATTTGATCACTTAATATAATTACTTAGTTTCAATATTGGTCTAAGTATCCAAATTCTGAAAGAGTAATGCTAAAGAAACTCATAAATTTCTTTTTTTAGTAGATCAGGTTTGATTCTCTTTGACCATATATTTTACTTATATAGCCATTTTTTTCAATAATGTTATTTCCATTTTTGTTAATAATGACATTTTAAAATCTTAACTGAAGCTGTACTCATATCTATTTCCCACTGATATCTGTGTCTCTACAGGCCCGGGTCCTTTTTGTGCTTATTGTGCTGATCCAGCTCACCATCCTCATTATTTTTAGGTTACGAAGACATCCTGAGCTTAAAGGTTAGTCATAGTTCCTTTAATTATTAGAAGACTTTATTTTAGAGTTATCGCATAATATCTTAACTAATACTAAGTGACTATCAATATAAATTGTCTTTGCATGACCTCTCTGAATTGCATCCTTCAAACTAGTATACTATTTCCAGAACATCCTATCTTGAAAAGAATCAATGTTTTGTGGCTACCTGGCTGGAAAATGAGGGGCTCAACTAAACTGGGGAGGGAGCCAAACCACAATATAGCTCAAAGTGACCAATTTTTAATACAAAACCAAAACCAAACCCACTGCCGCCCAGTCAGTTCTGACTCACAGCAACCCCCATTGGGTTTCCGAGGCAGTAAATCTTTTTGGAAGTAATTGCTCCGTCTTTCTTCTACAGAGCAACTGGTGGGTTTGAACTGCCAGACTTCTCTGGTTAGCAGTCAAATGCCTTAGGCACTGAGCCACCAGATCTCCTTATTATTATTATTTTTTAAATACATTTTATTGAAATATAATTTATGTACAGTGAAATACACAAAACTAAAGTGACACAGATCAGTTTTTTTTTTTGTAGTGTTCCATTCCCTCCCCTCCCACCAGATCTCCTTATTTTTAATATAAGTAGTTATTTAATATAATTCTGAAACCTATTCATTACGAGAAAGCTACAGAAACTTAGTAAAAAAAGTGACTTTGCCTATTATGTCCCCGACCTCTCCTGACAGATATCTGTACCTGGATATATTCCCTCTCTATTATCTGGTACTATATTAACTGAAAATGAAGGTTAACTGATAATTACTAATATACAATCACTCTTAGAGTAATGTGAACTTTAATAGAGGGTCAGTGAGTTAGGAGGGCTCTACTCCCTAACCAGATTTCTTCCTGCTCTTTTAACCATTGTTATTCATGGTTGGGAGCCTGAGCCTTAGGAAAATATTTGGCCATAGTCCCAATCATGTTTCCTCTCAGACTTCTTAAGAATGATTTATGAATAGCTGACTCTTCCCTCACTTGCCTCAAAAATCCAGAAACCAAATTCACTGCCATCAAGTCGATTTTGACTTATAGCGACCACCATTGGGTTTCCAAGGCAGTAACTCTTTATGGAAGTAGATTGCCCCATCTTCCTTCTGTAGAGTGGGCTTGTGGGTTTGAGCTGCCAACCTTCTGGTTAGCAGTCAAATGCCTTAGGTGCTGTGCCACCAGAGCTCCTTCACTTGCCCTAAATGCCATATATGAAAATGCCTACTTTGATGCCTGGCACATAGCAGGTGCTCAATAAATAGCTGTGAATTCTATTGAATCTCACCCCATTGAGGAAGTAAATAAAGATTTGCCATACCATCTCTGATAGTTGCTAAAAAATCTGCCAAGCCTTTATAGGTGTGGTTTTGGAACATTAAAAGGGTCTTTGGCTGTTTATTTCCTTCTAGTTTCCCTTCAATAAACTTAGGCTGATACTACCTTAGATAGTGGTGCTTTTAATGGTCTTTTGGAATAATCAGCTTCCCATAGGTATGTTCAGACATTTAATTATGCCTTTTTCTACTAAAATATCTCTTTATAAACATACCTGTTTAAAAACACTATCTAAAGAGTTACAAAATATAGGTTTGAGTAGATAACCTTTCTCACTAATTTTTAACTATTTCCATCATTTACTTCTTAATTTAACTTTGGTTCTATCAATTGACCCTTCTTAGGCTGATAGCTAGTAAGTGAGTTAAGAGGGATAACCTTTTCTGTTGCCCTACATTCTTTGATTTGCTTGAAAACCTCTTTTCTCTTTTCATTCATCACACTTCATTGCAGTGGTTCCCAACCTAGCAGCACATCAGAATCACGGATGTACCTTTTTGATATAAAATGATACATTTTTTATTCTCATATTGACTGAATCAAAATATTTGGGGAAGTGGTCTGGGAACTGCCATTTTCAAAAGTGTTTCCTAGGTGATTCTGAAGAGCTGCTTGACTATGTAAATCCAAAAAGAGAGAAGCAGAAGTAGTTACAACTTATTTATAACTATCAATAGGGCTTGTCTGTTCTAATCCTTTTGAAGATTGAGCGTGATTATTAATTTTAAAGGAACATTAAATTACATATTAATACTTTTCATTGACTAGTCCCCTTAATAACTGTAAGGAACAGCTACAGACCCTCTATTATCTGCTTTAAAATAACGTGTCCCTGTACAAATACAAGGATTCTAGTTTCAAAGTATATTTAGGCAGGATTGTGATATAAAATGGAAAGTTTCTCTGGCATTTTGGACCCTAACCCTAAAGATTGAATGAAAATGATTGAATTTTAAAAATATTCATTTGAATGCCAAGTATGGATAAAGATCCTGAAGTTATTTCATGGTCCACACATGGAAAGAAAGAAAAGTAGAACCCTTGGTTCTCAAGTTCACGCCCCGCCAAATCTTTGGCTGGCCACATTTTCCTTGTTCTTTCTGGGACACTGGACTCTGTTGATTACTCCTTTTTCCTTAAGAACCTCTGTTCTCTGTGTGTCAGTGTTACTGCACTATCCTGTTTTCTCTCATCCTTCTCTGATCCTTCTTTGTGTGTTTCCTTCACAGGCTTCTCTCGTAAACTTCAAATAAATGAGATCTGCTGCCCTCTACTTTTCTTCTTCTTCTTCTTCTTTTGAACATTCTGTCCCTTTTAGAAAACCTGTCACTTCTTTATATATATTTTCTCAAATTTTAATATCTGTTCCTGATCTTTCTCACTGAGTTGCCAAATGCCTACTAGATATTTCTACTAAGAAAATTCTCATATTCCCTCAAACCTGCTCCTCCTTTATTTTCCTATATCTCTTAATGGCACCATTATTCCCTATATCATTTTTCACTAATCCCCAGTCTTTGCTTCCTAATGCCAGTATATAACTAAAGCCTGTTAATCCTTTCTTCAAATGTTTCTTTCCTTTTTGAAGGCCACCAATGCCACGTCAATACCATCTCCTACATCCAGTCTCTCTATCTCCTCCATTCTCTCCCTCATTAGCAGATTACCCCCTCCTCATTTGTAGATTACTTCCTCATGGCATCTTATCCATAAGATCATTGCCATGTTCAAAAGCCTTTAGTTAGTCTCCAAAACTATGAATAAAGATCAGCCAAATATGCCAGACATTAAAGACCTTCCATAATCTGGTTTTACCTAACTGGCCATATCTTCAACCATTTACCTGTATTTCAGCCTGGACAATTTCTTCACATCCCATGCTCATTTTTGCTGCTTTGTTTTTTTCTCCTGCTATTATTCCTGATTTATATTACTTTTCTAAATTTATCTAATCCTTAGCTTCCTTTAAGGCTGAGCTCAAGCCCTCTCCTTCTATAACATTTTCTCCAAACATTCTAGGTCATGATGAGATCTTGCTTCTGTGTATCTCTATAGTCCTTCTTGACAATTAATTCTATACATCTCCTTGCTTTACGTAACCACTTCAAATGCATATACATTTTCCCTGTATACAATCTCCAGAGTGTAAGTTCCTCAAGGTAGGAACTCTATTTTCTCCTTCCTTTCTGTTTCCTCTAGCACTCAGCACTGATATATGTACATAATAGACAATAAATACTTGTTGAATTAAATTTTTCTTATCCTTTCATAACTTGGATGAAATACCTGGGATCAGGGACTGATGGTGGAGGAGTGAAGAAGAGGGTGGAACAGCTCCTTTCTGTGCTATATTAATGATTAAACAGCAAAAACGGTTAAATGGAAGAAAGTTAACTGAGTAGGTACTGTACATACTACTAAATGTTTTACTGCTTATATTTATTTTCAAAAATTCTATGTAAAAGTTTGAGAAGACACTATATGTGAATATTTTCCTGCACACAACATGAAAAATTAGGGGCCCCAGACTCATTATATAGGGGTACCAATATCTTTGCATAGTTATTTAAAATTTATAATATATTTTACCTTACTTAATCTCACTTAATCTTGACAACAATCCTGTGAAGTAGGTATTACCATTGCCACTGTAAAGATTAGAAAACTAAGGCTCGGGGAAGTTATGTAATTTGTCCAGTGTCTCATTACTAATAAGTGATAGAAGAGATGCAAAATTCATGTCTTCTAACTCAAGACATGCGTTCTTTACTGTAAACATTTCTCAATTTTGGCTGCACTTTACACTCCTTTGGGGGACTTTAAAGTCTCATTATATACACAGCACCCTAGAGCAATTCTATCAGAATCTCTAGGGTTGGGACCTAAGTATCAGTATTTTTTTAAAGCTCCTCAGATGATTTCAATGTGCAGTCAAGGCTAAAAAGCATTGCTCTGTCTAAAGCAATATTTCTCAATCCTGGCTGCTTAAAATCACCTGGGTTGCTGTGTAAGCTCCCCTAGAGAGCTAAATCAGAATCTCTGGAGTTAAAGTTTCCCAGGTTATTCTAATATTTTAATGTACAGCTGAAGTAGAGAATCCTTGCTTAGAATTTAAAGCATAGCTGCCAGTAAAGGTAAAAGAGTATTTTAATAAATAATTGTTATTATAACTGCATATGTAGACTAAGACTTTGAGAAGTACCAGACTAGAACAAAAAGGAATCGGAGAAAGAAATGAGTAGCAAGTATACAACACACAAAATGAGAAGGGTCATGTATTATCAGGCTTTATATGAAATTAACCATCAGCAGGCTGAACAATCGTTTAAGTATAAAGTGAATAGGCTGGCTATTAGCAAAGACATATCTTATTTAACTTATATCAGGGTATCTTTCACTGGGACCAGATCCTTAAATATTTCTCACTTCTAGTGTTGCTCAGTATATACTGAGTTTCCTATCATAGTCTTCTGCTGACTGGTTTATTATCAGTCACATTTATGAGTGAAATGGCTGGCTGGGGTTGAGGACCTGTGGCCACGGAATGGACTTCTCTGTGTCAAACTCTTACACTGAGGCTTTTTGGCACTATATTTTAGGAGAATGTTAATTTGGAGAGCCTTAGGGATCCCTTTGAATTGATAAAAGAGGATAGCTATAAGCTAAGAGCTGTATCAGTTATATGAAAGGAATATTTGGACAGATACTTATATTTAAGTTAAGATTGAAGAAATTCTCATGGAATCCAGACTTTCTGGAGCCATGGAAGCTGGGTGAACCCCTAAAACTGTTGCCCTGAAATAATCTTTAAACATTAAGCCAAAAATATCCCCTGAAGTCTTTTGTAAAACCAAACAACAGTTCAGCTTAACTAGTAAAGAATGTCTGCCTTGAGCACTGTGCTCTTTTAAGATCTACATATATGGGATCAAATTGACAACAACTTGAAAGATTAGATAGGAAACTTAGGGGACAGTGAGTTTACATTAGTAGGAGAGGAACAGTTCAGAAAAGCAGGGTGAGAATGGTTGCACACTTTGAAGAATGTAGTTAATATACTAAATTGTACCAGTAGAAATTGTTGCATTGGTATATGCTTTGCTGTATATATTCTCAACAACAAAAAGATTAGAATGAAGATATTTTTATTTCTTGCCGTAGGGAAATTTATACATTTGGAAACTAAATCCCATAGAAAACAGAGAGTTGATCATCCTTTCAAATAGCACTATCTTTCACTGTCTTTTAAACCTACATGAACATAAAGTAGCATAGAGTTCTGGCAGGTATTTCCTTATTGTATCAGTTGTCTCTCTCTATATATGTATCACAACCATACCCTTTCTTTGAACTTTCTGTCCTGTGCAATTCTAAGTGAATTAGTACATCAGGATTTCTAAAAACTTCTGAATTTAATGTGGGCTCATTTGTATATAGTTAAAATATAACAAATGATTTGCTGAATGTATAACAAATAGCCCATGGAAGTATTCTAGAAAATGTATAATGAAATTCAACTTTGCATGTGTTTACTGGATTTTTCAAATTTATTTTGTTTAGGACCTCCAGGATTTGTAAATCTGACCTCATTTTCCCTTCATGTATTGAGCAAAATAAACATTTTCTACTATTCTGTGTTGTTGCTGACCCTATATACAGTCTTTGGTAAGTAAATTAGGAAACCTGAAGTTGTAAAGAATTCTGCCAAAGGATATATAGAGCATTTTGACAATCGAGTTTTTTGGGCTCTTGAGGTCATATCGAATGGCACATGGCTCTTTCATATATCATTTCCTGGGACACAGTCTTAGAAAATAGAATTCTTTCCTAACATGTTTAAAGGACCTTTAGTCAACACCAAGTTAAGGGTGCCAAGAAAACAGTTAAGGAATTAATATTGTGCAGAAACCTAATGAAAGATAGAAATTCAGCTTAAATACCACCTCCTCAGGACAGACTACCTTAACGTTTTACTGTCTAATTTACACTTTTTATTTCCTTCATGCTCTTATCAGAATTTATGATTGCCTTATTATCTATCTTTTCATTAGAATAGCCGTTCACCTCCTTGCTTAGAACTAAGCATAATGCGCAGTGCATATGTTATGTGCTATCGAGTCAGCCCCAACTCATAGTGACCCCTCCTTGGGTTTCCGAGGCAGTATCACTACGGAAGTAGATTGCCCAACCTTCCTTCCGAGGAGTGCTGGTGGGTTTGAACTGCCAGCCTTCTGGTTAGCAGTCAAGTGCCTTAGGCACTATGCTCCCATTGTGTGGTTTTAAAAACTCAGCTCAAAAAAGAAAAAGAAACTGACATGAGCAATGAATTTAGGCATATCTAAATGCTTCTGTTGCATTTTTAATTATTATACCCTATACTTAAGAAGTTACTTAGCTACATACAGAAGCAGAAAACACTTCAAGTGTCTTTCATGCTTTTCGCTAGTGATTAGTGATTTTAATTTTTAGTGATTAAAAGCCAGTTAATTAGGAGTAGCATAGCCTAGTCTTAGTCTTGCTTCATACTTTTATGTCAACTTTAGACTTTTCTTTGCTCTGATAGTAACTCCTATCAGAAAACAGAAAGTATATAACACTTTACAATTCTGTATAACAAGCTATGTACATTCTGCTTTGGAGGTAAATTCTATCAGAAGATAGGTTGGAGCTCTTTCAGATAACCTGTCTTACACCCGGAGACAAAGAAAATGATTTGGTTCTGGGAATGTAAAAGAAAACATTAAAGGGCAGAAGTTGCTCTTTTTGTAAAAGTTGAAACTTGAAGAGAAAACACTTTTTTTAGGCTAATATGTCTTTAATGGAGTTTATATAATATATATCTGAGAAAGCTGTGTATGAGTTTTTAAACTTGGACTCTATTCTGACCAGCAAATGACAGTTATTTTCGTTTTGAAAAGGAAAGTCTGACTGTCCCTTATCACTCTTGACAATACAGTAGTAGTTCCTCAAACTCCACACTAAGAAGGACTGGTAAATAATAGGTAAAAAAGTCAGAATGGCATTGTAGGTGAAAAATTAAAATAAAGAAGCATGGTAAACTTTAGACATGTTAATCCTGATTGTGTAGTTGACGTAAAAAGTTATGACTGTACGTCATCAAGAAAAGATTAAAATACACTCATTATGCTATAAGAATGAGAAGTACACAAAAGTACATTTTAGAAAGATTTTCATCAAAAAGTAGTTTAAAAATATTTATTGCTTAGAGGAGTAAATCTCAGCTATCTGGAAAATAAACATCTTTGGAACATCTCTTTGCTTCTTAAAGGAAACGATAGTGCTTTATATTAAAGTTATTGCAATGAAATCTAAAATTAGTAAATGAGCTCTAATAAGTTTCTGCAATCTACAAGCTACGTATTTATTCTAAGTATAGCTTTTATAATCAGAGAAATATGGAGGTAGAGAGTAAGTAATTAATGTGTAATTAGACATTAGTTGCAATATAGATACTAGCAAGTGAAAAGTGATGCAAATAAAATGCTTATAGATGACTAGTCTCATACCTCTTTATTAGTCCTAGAAATGTATCTCCTGGATGTATGTAATCAGAGTCATAGTTACTCAATCTCCTTTCCTATCCATAATATCCATTGCCTCTTTCAGGACCATGGTTTGTTGGTGAAATCATTACAGGAAAATTGGGTTGCTGCTTTTCTTTTGGGATCTTTGTTGATGGACATTTCCTACAAGGCAGCTTAACATTTATAGTTGGAATTCTCCAGGTAAGAAGTTGGAAAAGGAATTTAAGAATACCTTGGCCTTGTTAGACTAATAGCAGCATTACAGTTATGAATTAAATTCAAAGTCTCAAATTAAATACTATAGATTATCTTTCCTACTTTGCTGTCCGGGCAATCTCTAATAATTGGTGGTTTTTTGTGTGTGTTTAGAATACTTCCTAAGCACTTTCTTCTACCACTCTCTTGTAAACATCTAAAATATGTTTTTGGAGGGCAGGATTTGTAAGAGGTAAAGGAGATTTTTGTTGTTGTTATTTGTTTGTTTCCTTGTGCTTTTTCATTGACAGAAAATGAAATAAGGGGCTTATAGTAGAATGACAAGAGTTCTGAGTAAACCAAAATTGATTAGGATTGATGAAGAAACAATACTTGTCAGGGGGAAGAAATAAAAACAGACATGCAAGAAAAGTGGGTCATTCATCCAATGGAAACAACAATGGACAAAAAGCAGATTTGAGCTTTTCAGTGATGTCTTAGGAAGATACTTGCTTGGGAAACACTGATGCATTAAGTTTATATTTGGATTAAGAGTCTTTTAAAAAGAGCAAACACAGAAAGAGCCCTGGCCCACAGCAAATTTCCATAAACAGATTTCAAAGGTATTTACCTGATAGTTACTATATTTTACTCACCTAATGGGGCTAACCAAAATCTGAGGTCGTAATCTGAAGTTTAGGAAGAGATCAAAACACATTGTTCAAAATGAGTTCAAAGCCCTTATACCAGGGCAGTAAAACATGATCAGCAGGATTGCAGACAGCCAAAATAGGCAAGACCTCAGCCTAGCAAACACTGACTACAGGCCAGAACATTGTCTGCATGACAGCATTATATATGTGAATAGGTCCTGGGTCCAGTTTAGTTTTCCATTATGTAGATGGAGGTTGCACCTTAGAGCACTCTTTTACCAAGTAAAACCAGAACCTTGCCCAAAGACTTTTTTTTTCTTGTTTACATTCATAATTTAATAAATAGTACACAAAACTGGATTTTATGTGACATGCAAGCCCATGACTCCCAAATCTATATCTCTAGCCTAGACCTCTTCTCTGCACTTCAAGTGCCTATGTATCTGTCATTTCACATCTTCCCTTAGATGTCTAACAGGCATCTCAATATCATGTATCTTAATAGAACCTTTAATTTCCATCTCCAAACCTGTTCTTTCCCCCAGTTCTTTCCAATTTCAATAAATGGTTCCACCATTCACCCAGTTTCTCCAGGATGTATCCTCAGTTCTTTCCTCATACTCTGAATCTAGTCCATTAGCAAATCATACTTTGTTTGATCTACCTCCAGTACATACCTTGAATCCAACCACTTGTTTCTATCTTTGCTGCCACCAACTTAGTCATAATTATTTCTTGCCTGGGCTACTATAATGATCTCTAAC
Source organism: Orycteropus afer afer (assembly GCF_000298275.1). NCBI lineage: Eukaryota > Metazoa > Chordata > Mammalia > Tubulidentata > Orycteropodidae > Orycteropus > Orycteropus afer. Next base: position 17,475,565 of record NW_006921613.1, on the reverse strand, counting down.
TAGTTAGTCTTCCTACTCCTACTCTTGTTCCCCTATTATCAGTTTGCCACAAAGCATCCATTGTGATCTTTTTAGGACCTGAATCAGCTCACTCAATTCTCAGATTAAAATCTTTTAAGCCGAGCAGTGACATAATCTGGGTCCTGCTGACTGCCCCAGTCTTCACTAGGTTTGTCATGCCCCAGGCACGCTGGCCTTAAAGAGACCAAAGCCTCTCCCACCTTTGGGCTTTTTATCTTCCTTCTGCCTGGAATGCACTTACCTCCACTGACTCATTCCTGTCCTCAGGCCTCAGAGAGGTCATCTCCCACTTACACTTGTGACCCAATTATTTCTTTCATTGAATTTACCACAATCTGTAATTACTTTTTTTTTTTTTTTTTGTCTGTCTCCTTGTTAGAGTGTAAGCCCTTAGAGTGGATCTTTTCAGACTTGTCTATAGCTGAGTCTAGCACAATGCCTTCCACCTAATGGGTGCCCAATAAATATCTGTTGAATAAATGAATGAATCATACAGAACTTAAGTTTGTATTATAACTTAAAGCTTCTGATTTGTATTCCAGTACTCAGTATGCTGCCTCAAAAAAAAAAAAAAAAGATAAGGGAAAAAATACTGATACTCAAGTCCTCCTTGGCTGAAAAAAGAAAAATGAGTATGAGTATATAGAAGTGTGTGTATATAGGTATATATACATATGTTGTTGTTGTTATTTGCTGTCGAGTCGGACCTGACTCATAGCGACCCCTCCTTGGGTTTCCGAGGAAGTATCACTACGGAAATAGATTGCCCCATCTTCCTTCCGAGGAGTGGCTGGTGGGTTTGACCCGCCAGCCTTCTGGTTAGCAGTCAAGTGCCTTAGGCACTATGCTACCAGAGCTCCCTTATACACATATTCAATTCAATTTCAACTTAAACACTATGAATATCTGTTAGTGTGATAGTATATTGAAAGCTGGGGAATTCAACATAAATGAAATGATACCTGCCTTTAAGATAACAAGAGGACACAAGCAAATACAAAAACTATAAATCAACTGTTGTGTTATAAGTAAGTGATCAAATGAGAAAGAAACAGAGAGCTAACCCCCAAAGAGAGAAAGTAACATATTCTTGGGATCCACGGATAATGAGACCTGATCCCTCCAAGGCTTAGTGGTAAGCTAATGGTTCTGCTCTGCTCCTCTTTCCAGCTGGTGTTTTTTAACATACCCTTGATGGCTTACCTGTGTTGGAGCTTGTTGCAGCGGTGCTTTGGTCACAACTTCAGGTCTCATCTCCACCATGGAAAATACTTGAAGATTATACCTGTTTACCTACTTATTCTACTATTATACATCTGGCAGGTTTATTCCTGCTACTTTCTTCATGTGACTTACGGCACCCTGGCTTTTTTCTTCTCCCCTTTGCGGACCTGGTTGACACTACTGACACCCATTCTCATTCGTTGTGTATGGACACTGAACCCCACTGAGCTTGGAGCCTTCATTGTGCACTTAAAAAGCCACCTGAGCTCCTGAAGGCCATGCTTCACCATCAGCAGGTGGGCCAAACTCCAGTTTCCACCTCTAGTGCAGGCCCTGCACCAGTAAGTAGCAGGTGGAATGCCAGTATTGGTGGGAAAGCTTAAGGAAGCTGCTGCTCTTTGGACAACTGGGATTAGAGGGATTACCCACTACTGATTGCTGCAGAATGGACTGGAGAAAAATCTCTAATTAATGCTGTGATTTTTTTCTTCCCCAAGAAGGCAAAAGGTTGATTTACCTTTGTGAAGAGAAAGCCCTAATCTAGGATATCCACAGGGTGGATCAGCTGGCTGGATGAATGTATCTGAGGCCCAGGGTGTTTGGGTTACCCCACATAAAGCACCTAGTACAGTACCTGGCGCTCAGCAGCCGCCGGGGGGTTCCATTTTAGGAGCAGAAACTTGGCACTTGGACCCAACCCTAACTGCCTTTGGAGATAATAGCTCCTAGCCCTATTTTCCTGCAGGGTTATGGCTCTCTGCTTCCGTGGTTGGGGGTGTTTTCAACTAAATAAATGAATGAATGAATAAGCAACCAATATGACCCCTTGCCTGCCTCAGGAGTGGGAGGAGGCGTGTCTTAGTTTCTGAGGGCGGGAGGAAGCGTTGCCTGTCCTCTTGAGTCGGTGGAGGCGTGGCTCTGCCTCTGGGTAGAGTGGGGCGTGGCCGAGCTCCTGGGGCAGGGCTTGAAGCGTTGTTGCCGGAAACGGATCCTCGTCTATGGCTCCCGGAAGTGGACTGGTTTCTGCATTGCGTCTCTGGCAGCAGCGGTGGCGACACTGGTCGTTTCCAGGCAAGCGACTGAGATGGCGAGCACAGCTGCACCTGCATCCGCCGTTCCCACCCTGGCTCAGCCTTTGGAGCAGCTCCGGCACCTGGTAGAGGAGCTGCGGTTGCTCATGCCTAGAGTGCGGGGTGAGCTGACGCAGTGGGGTCGGAAGGTGACAGGCGGGTTGGGACTGTGGGAAGTAAGGCAAAGGTGGTGGCGGGGGGTTGGGTGGAAAAAGTAGGGGGCCGGAGGTGGCTCCGCTTACCCCCAGCTTTTGCTTTTGCCACTGGTATACACACGCTGCTCCCACAAGTCGGCGAAGCCCAGGAGAACACCGAGGAGTTTAATCGGGAGACGTTTTGGAAAAGACTAAGTAAGTGCTACTCTCATTGGAGACAGCTATCCCTTACCTCTCCCATTTATCCTTGGGCCGTTCTCCACCCTGAGCCGCGCCCCAACCCCTTTCCCTATTACTCTCCCATGGGGGTGACTGCCCTTCCCCGCCGCATTCTCACCTCACCTTACCCATCCTCGGCATGTGAAAGATGGAAGTATAAAAAGTTGATTTTTGACGGCGTTTTTGAGACGCCTCAGCCGGTAAGGGTGGAGAGGGAAAGCACTATCTTTAAAGTCTGTGCAGCAGCCGCAGCCTTATCCTTTTGCCATTAATAAATTGGCACCTGTCTCGTCCTCTTCCACTCTCCAGATGAGGCAGCTGTGAAAGTATCAAGGGAAGCCACGACTCTGACCGTAGCCTTCTCCCGACTTCCACTGCCGTCTCCACAGGTGGGCTTTGCTTTCCTGGTATCCTTGTCTGCCTCGTTATTCCCTAAGTATCCTCTCATTTTCTTTCCACCTTTTACACACAAGCTGGGGGATTTAATTCCCTCATCTGTCAAATGGCATTACAGTTCTTACTTCAGAAGACTGTCATGAAGACCAAATAAGGCAGTTGTGTAAAATTGCCAAATGTGTTACCTAGCAGGGAGTAGACAGGTCTTCTAAATATTGGTTCAATCTCAAGTTCAGCCTGATTAGCTCCTTTCTGATAACTTTTTTTTTAAAAAAAGGACTTGCTGTTTGTTTATGGAACTGTGGTGGTGTAGTGGTTAAGGCATTTGGCTGCTAACCAAAAGTTTGGTAGTAAACCCAACAGCTGCTCCCAGAAGAAAGATGAAGCAATCTGTTTCCATAAAGATTAACAGCCTTGGAAACCTGATGAGGTTGCTATGAATTGGAATTGATGCATTGGCAGTGAGTTTGTGTTTTTGTTTTTTGCTGTTTGTTTGCTACTTATTTACACATACATGATCTGCATCTGACAGGTGTGCGCACAAGCTCAGAGGCTCAGGTTATGGTAAATAGTTATTGGAGTTAGGATTTAGATTAGGGTCTATCTCATGTCTAAACTATGTATTTTCTGTTATATTACATAAACTCTTTTGGAATTATTTTTATATTGAATTAGTAACATGTTATGGTATGAAATTCAAAAGATATCAGCATTAAATGTGCTAAAAAGTTTATATCTTCTAACCCCAGTTTCTCATTTCTGCCTTCTTTCCTCAGTTCCTTTTGTATTATTCCATATAAATCTATATTTGTTATATACATTCATGTACACTTATTATACATGCCTTCTTCTTTTTCACACAAATGATGTTATGCCATAAATACTATTCTAGACTTGTAACTTGTAGCTGTTATAAACAGTGGTGTGGTAAATTGCCTGCTACTTACCAGCCACTCCTCGGAAGGAAGGTTGGACAATCTACTTCCCTAGTGATAGGTCCCCGGAAACCCAAGGAGGGGTTGCTGTGAGTTGGATCCAACTCGACAGCACATAACAACAACAACAACAGTCTTTGTGTATGTATTGTATATTGGTAGAAAAAAATTCCCAGAAGTGGAATTGCTAGAACAAAGAATTACACATTTTAGCTATTTATTATAAAAATAATGAAAATAAATGTGTAGGCCGGGACCAAATGTGCCTGGTTTCTCTAGAGCTAGGTATACCTAATTTGGAATTATGTTTATTTTAAAGTGACATTTTCATTGATATAAGGAGCTCTGATGGCATAGTGCCTAAGGCATTTGACTGCTAACCAGAAGGTTGGTGGTTCAAACCCACAAGCCACTCCACAGAAGGAAGACTGGGCAGTCTACTTCTGTAAAGATTTACTGCCCTGGAAACCCAAAGGGGATTACTGTGAGTCAGAATTGACTTGATGGCAGTGAGTTTGGTTTTTGGATTCATTGATTTGTTTAGTTCTCATGGTCTGTAGTTTCAATCTCTTTATCCAGAAGCTTTGAAATTATATAAATACTCTTTCACTGACCCTACAGTGATAAACTTTCTCTCCCTCCATGCCTCAGAGATCTGTGATGAGGAAACAAGAGATGACTTGTATGAGAGCGCTTTAAAAGCCTTGTGGAAGAAAGTCAGTATTTCTATTAAAGGGGCTAGTAATATTACCTTATTTTTCTGTACATACTCAGTACAGTCGTTTTATTCATGGATGAAAATTTACAGTTAGAAATTGGTTTTATTTGAATGACATATATTTGGGATCTCAGAACCTTAGTTCTACTGCAAATTAAAATGCAGTACATACTGATTGTGAAAACCACAGAGCTGATTGAGCTCTTACGGCTTTAAGCAGTGATCATTCAGGATTGTTTTTTAGTTTTGTTTTAATGCTAATCTATTATGGACTGATATTTTTCTAAAATTATGTGCTTGGATGTTGTATAATATCAAATTGCCATAAAAGTTTCTACATCCTGGTTCAACATTAGAAAAACAATCAACGTCATCCACCACATAAATAAAACAAAGGAGAAGAACCACATGATCATATCAATTGATGCAGAAAAGGCATTTGATAAAATCCAACACCCATTTCTG
>NW_006921613.1:17461907-17467187 GCF_000298275.1 Orycteropus afer afer | reverse complement strand
AAAAAAAAAAAAAAAAGTTTCTATATCCGTATTCCAATCACTGTATCTCATCTCAGACTGGTAATAAAGAGTTTGTGGATTGGCACCAACCTGTAGACCATACTTGGCATAGCGCTGGCTTAGAATTTAGCAGATAAGTGAGGACAGGGAAAGTGAGAGGAAGCCAGTGATTGCTTAAAAGAAAAATAGTCAACATTGAACATTGTTGAGTCCATGTGATTCTGTTAAAGAAAAAGAGAAAATGAGAGTGAAGAAGGGCAGGGGAGATATATACCCTCTCCTCACTTACCTAAATGGTTAGATTCCAAAGACCAGGTTATTATGCAAACTAGTCATTATGCAAAAATAGAGAATGACCAGATCAGCTCACAAATGCAGGATAACTGTATCACTGCATAACTGCCAAATTACATCACTACATAATTGCCAAACCACTGAGAATTTCGTATCACAGCCAGAATTACTCTTGCCTCATACCTTGGTATTCGTTACTACCAGATGTATGTCATGAATGTGAAAAATAGTCAGATAGTAGGTTTTTTACTGTTACGTGTAAATGCAAAATGTCAGATAATGAGGTAGCTGATAAATGAGGAGTAGATGTAACACTCAAGGATAGGAGTTGGCAGATTTTTGGTGTAAAGGGCCAGATAGTAAATAGTTGTGTTCCAGTAACACAGTGAAACCTGTGTGAGCTGGAACTCAACAGAACTGCCTTGTTTTTATAGATCTTACATTTTCCTCCTTTGTTAGGGTACTGTCCTACTACTTTTCTATTGCTTGGTTTAGTGGAAAATATTTGAGTTTTTCTTCTCTGAGAAGTTTGTGCATTAATGCAGGTTCTGGTTTTCGCAGGTTTTACTGTACTTAATTCACAAAAATTGTCGGTGGGCTTGATTTGGGCTGTAGGCTGTAGTTTGCCCACTCATGGTAGTATGGTAGTACCTCACAGTAGATTACTAATATCTTGAGATATAGAGTATCAGAGACAAGTCTTTCCTGCTGTTTCTTAATATTTCATTGAGTTATCTGCCCAGAACCTGGTGTCTGGCTAACTCCTTTCTGGTCTTTGATGAGTATAACACAAGATCTTACTCATAGTATGCTTTCAGAAAATGTTTGATGATGCTGTACAAATGTCTGCTCTCTTTCACAATAGATACACTGACCACATTGATCTAATCCATTTCCTGTTTTCATCCTGAACTTGGTCCATCACCTCACAGGAGACTCAGAGGTTCTGTGAGCAAGTCCGTGTTGCCATCGAAGGAATTATTGCAGTGTACTTCTCGCTTCCGAAGGATCAGGGTAAGCAAGCCACTAAGTACACAAAAGTTCTGTTTATAGAGTGGAACTTTACTAGTATGACAGATTATGTCCTGAGACCTTTACCCTTACCCCAATTTGAGAATGTAACTTTCTTCCATAAAACACAGTTGAGAATAATTTGATAACATAAGTGACCTCTATCAGCAAGCATGTGAAGCTGTGGTGCTATATTCCCTGTGACTTCCAATCTCCCCTACTTTGCCTGACTGTAAGGCTTTTTTTAATTCTTCTCACTGGTTCTTCCCTCTCTAACTCATTTTAACCACTACAGCTGCTGGATGCATCTTAGCCCTAAACCCAGGCCCATGCTATCCCCATTCTCCTTCAAACATATTACAACACTTCCTCTTTCCAACCAAGCTCCTGTATAGGTTAACTGTGCTCTGTCCCTGCCTGTAGATTCATGCCTTTACAAAAATATAAATGAATACATGTCATGGGTATTCAGGATTACCCATAAATGGTTTAAACTTCTAGTGTTTCATCCCAGTTGTCAGGGGACTACTGTCCTTGATGAATGAATACCTGCTGTTATAGAAAGATTTGTTTTAGATCTCTTTAGGAGAGTAGCACTAAGGAGTGGTAGGAGGGATAAGAAAATGACACAGGGATATAAATAAGACCTGAGTTTTATATTAGGCACTCCAGTTAAAGCATGTGAGTACACATTACTTCATGGTCCTGTAATGTTTAGATTCTTGGGAAAGCAGATGGTGATTTCTGAAAAGAAGACCAGGGCTGCTTCATCTTTGTGTTTGGCCATAGGAATCACGTTGCGAAAGCTTGTACGGGGAGCCACTCTGGACATAGTGGATGGCATGGCTCAGCTCATGGAGGTGCTTATCATCACTCCTGCTCAGAGGTAAAGATGCCACAGGTTGAATTATCACCTAATAGGGTTCCTTGCCTCAAGGAGGGAAATAACAGCAAACTTACTACAAGCTAAGAATAATGGCCAGCAGGAAGAAGTTTTTTTAGGAGACAGGGGCCTAGGTCATTCATATATCCATATTGATTCCTCTCTCCAGCCCCGAGAACAAGGACCTTATTTCCTGCAACACTGTCTGGATTGCCTGTCAGCAGGTACCTCGGATACCAAGAGGTAGGTGAAGGTAGGAAGTGGACCATTGACTCTGCTGGGCAAAGAAGAAGAGACCTCTTCATGTCTAGCTTCCAACTTAATGGCATGCATGTATTTTAACTGACATAAGGATTTTGGTGAAATAAATATTGCGTATTGCCATCATCACAAGATAGGTATTAATACTTTTTGCCATTCTCTAATTCTCATATTCCAAATTCGAACACTCTTTCTGTGGCTCTATTTCTTGTTGAATAGATGTGGTTTGTTTTCCTAGTCCTGCCGAGGAGCAATATTTTGAAACACATTGAAGCAATTGTGAGGTAGAACCAGCTAGGTCAAAAGCAGTGTTTGTCCAGGATGACCATCATGAGAAACAGCATGGGATCTTTTTATTTTTTTGCAGTGTATGAAGAAAAGCTTTTTAGCCTCCTGTTTGCATATCCAGGGATGTGTGTGAAAAGAATTTTACATTAAACCCCATTACCCCATTACCAGTCAACAAGACTGTCCTTGGCACTCCCTTCAATGGTTGTTCTTTGCAGTCTTAAAAGAGTTGTTGAGTTTTTCGTCTAATTCTAGTGTTTCTGATTTTTAACTCATAGATAACAAAGCTGCTGCCCTTTTTATGCTGACAAAGAGTGTGAATTTTGTGAAGGATGCATATGAAGAAATGGAACAGGTGAGGGGACTTCTATCTTTGCTGGTCATTGGAAGGCAACTCAGTGACTAGTAGACGAGAGTTGAGTGTAAAGAGAGGAGATATCTTGAGTATTGACCAATAGGTCCCATTCTCATACCTGTTCTCTGTCTTCCATCTCTCCTCCATGTTGATGTATAATCCAGTACTACTCTCCTCCATTCTATTGCTGGACTAGGAGAGGGAGAGAGCAGGGTTTATAAAGTGATAAAACCCTATAACCATTACTGAAGTAACTGACTGAGGTATTTTCACAACTCAGATATTATCTGAACATGTTAGAGGCTTTTTATAAAAAATTTTTATTCACATATATTATCATGTGTCTTAGGCTGTAGAAGAATGTGACCCTTACTCTGGCCTCTTGAATGACTCTGAGGAGGACAGTTTTGGGAATGGCCATAGGGTGGACTCTGATGACCATAATGATGGTGAGGAGGATGCATTGGGGTTTCCAAGCAATCAGGACATATACTGGTCAGAGGAAGATCAGGAGCTCATAATCCCATGCCTTGCGCTGGTGAAGGCATCCAAAGCCAGCCTGAAGAAAATCCGGATCTCAGTGGCAGAGAATGGGAAGAAGGACCAGGTGGCCCAGCTGGATGACATTGTGGATATTTCTGATGAGATCAGCCCTAGGTAAACCTGACCTCCACTTGAGACATCTGAGCAGCAGCATTCTGACCTCAGCTTGTGCTGTCACCCCAAGGCTTTCCCCAAAATTTTTATTTTCAGAATGTTCAAACTTACAGATAAGTTGAAAAAGTACTGCAGTACCCATACATCCTTCATCTAGATTCACCAGTTGTTCAATATTCTTCTGTATTGCTTTGTATTTTTAATAGATAGATGTGCTTTTTTCCCCTAGACCACTTGAGATAAGTGCAGACTGTAAAAATGGCATGGTGGCGTCAGACTTCCTATTCTTCCTAGTCTTCACAAGGGGAAAGAGAGACAATAAAGATCATCATACCAAGGGTGATTCCTCTGAAGTGCAGTTCAAACATACCTCCACCCTCAACCTTTTTTTTTTTTTTTACCAATTCTAACATCACCTGTCCCTCCTACAGCACTCTGCTCCTTTCCTGAGTTTGATAATTCAGATAACTCCCACACAAAACTCATAGGCTATACTTAGAGTTATAGGGTTTATTAGAGAAGCAATATAGGTTACAATTCAGGATCAGGAATGACTCGGGATACAGTTCTTCAGTCAGGACAGCTTTTTGGCTGTGCCTACAAATAGGGCTGTTGGCTCTTGGCCCCTCGGCCCCTCTGCCCTACTCAGACAAATGTTACAAAGCTCTTTAGCTCTGCCAATAAGTGCCTGGAGGTACCCCACTCAGCCAATAAGCCTTGGCCCCTGGGTGTTTAGCTCTTTTGTTCCATGAGTTGGCTACTGTAGGTCTACCAAGTACCTAGAGGCACCCCACACCACCAGCAAGCCCCCTGCCCAGAGGTGCTCAACTCTCTTGGTCTGTGGGTCAACACACCCACTGTAGCCACCTTGCTGCGTGGGCCAAGAAGCGCACTGTGCCGTGTCATGTCAGTCTTCTGGTTCTGCCATCATTTCTCTGCCGCTGTGCCATGTTGTGCCATCTCACATCATCTCTGTTGTTATAAATCTCTGTCCCCTGAGTCTAGGCACTAGTCCCCTGAGTGTAGGGACCCTGGGTCCAAAGGACATGCTCTTCTTGGTGGTAGTGAGATCCCCTCCTCAGCCTCTGGGATTGATTCCTGCTAAGCCTAGCAGGATGACGAAACTGACCAATCCCCTGCTTAGGGTTCCATATACTTTATTTTCATGGTCCCACCCCCACAAGGATTCCATGCACCTTATTTGCATCATTAGCAGGCTGCCCAGTCCCCTTGGTGGGGCACAAACACCTTATTTGCATAGTTCTACTGAGTCATTTTTTAAGAGCTATAAGACCATGCATGGCTAGAAGGGCCATATTAAAGTAATTGACTACAGCAAACAGACATCAATGGCATTTCACCTGTAAGTGCTTTAGCATGTATCTCCTAAGATTCTATATGACCATAATTTCATTATCACATCTAAGAAATTTAATATTAAATATAATATTTAGGAGCTCTGGTAGCATAGTGCCTAAGGCACTTGACTGCTAACCAGAAGGCTGACGGATCAAACCCACCAGCCACTCCT
>NW_006921613.1:17457906-17461807 GCF_000298275.1 Orycteropus afer afer | reverse complement strand
AACAACAACAACAACAATCTACTATTCATATTTTTCTAGTCATCTCTAAAATGTCTTATGTAGCCTTTCTTTTTTTTTTTAATCCAAGATGTAGTCAAGGTCTCACATTGCATTTGGTTGTCATTTCTTTAGTCTCTTGTAAATCCAGAACAATCTCCCTGTCCTTTTTAGTCTTTCTTGACATTATCAAGGTCAGGTTGTCTTACAGAGAATCCAACAATCTAGATTCATGTGATTGTTTAGGTTAATTTTTTTTTTTTTGCCAAAATATCACATAGCTGAAAGTTTTGTGCTTCTCATTGCATCACACTGAGGATGTCAGTTTGCCTCAATTTTGTTGATACTAAATTTGATCATTTGGTTAAGGTAGTGACCACTAGAGGAGAGGTGAAAGTACTTTTTTCCCAATGATTTTCGCTTCCTGTGATGAACCTTATTTCTATCAGTTATGGTTTCAGAGCCTTGAATTTTTAACTGAATCATGTCCTATTCCTACAACCAAGAGAGTCCCTATGCCCCCAGCTTCCTAATGAATTAGGACATGTATGTGTTCAGTAAGTACTTGGTAAATGGATTCTGTGTTGGCTGTCTAGTTGCCCAATTTAAGGCATTTCTGAGACAGTTTTCTCACTTGTCACATCCTTAGTTGTATACTGGAAACCACCCAACTGTTTTGTTTCCTTTTTAATTAATGATTATTTTTGCTTTCTGCTCTTAGTGTGGATGATTTGGCTCTCAGCATATATCCACCTATGTGCCACTTGACTGTGCGAATCAATGTAAGTACCTGCTTTGAGGGAATAGCTACAGACCTAATCAGTAGAATTTCCCTAATAACTAGTATTTCCTCTAAGCTATAAGGTATGCATTTATTAGTAACACATGGATGAAAGCACAAAATAACTGTCATAGTTATTGCATGTATTTGTGATTGATAAATATTTACTGAAGTTATTATAGCTATGACCTTTGATAGTTCTCTCTTCCATAACCACTTGAGCAACCCCTTAGAAAAACCCAAAGACCTTAGAAAATGTAGTTTTGAAATGAAAGTCTTAATTACCACAGTGTTTTAAGAACTTCTCTACCTGATACTGCAAGAATAAAAATAAATTAGAAAAAAAAAAAAAGACTTTCTCCACCTGAAGACACAGTTTCTAATTTCTAGTATAAGCAGAAGGAAGTGTTCCAGAAACATACTTGGTTCTAACATAAACATATTGTGTGATTTAACCACAGAAGACCAAGCTCTTTACAACATCTGATTTTATTTTCTTTTAAATGCTGAGTCCTTTGCTAGGGAGTTCTGTTTTCTTATTTTCATAAACTCAAGTTCTTATCCCTAATATCATTGGTAACAGAAGTAAAATTGCCAAATGGCTTATATTTTATATCAAACAAATCAATTCTAATAATATTTGAGAAATTAGATAGTGGCAATTAGATTAATCAAATTTATCTTCACAATATGCAAACACCTTGAAGTAGAAAAGGATCTTTTGGTCATTAACATTTTAAATTTGACTTTCTAATAAATATCTTTAGCCATGTACTTTGTCAGTTAATCCTACCATAACATCTACTGTACTAATTTAAACATATGTGCTATATATGTGTCTTACTTTATACTGGTGACATACATGCATTTCCATGTTATCTTGATACTTATTTTCTTAGAATTCTGTACGTGGATTTAAAAAAATCAGTCAATTCTGCCTTATATTCTGAGCTGTTAGCAATTGGAAGAAATTCAGATTATAGTCTTCCTTTTTCTTTCTTTTTTTTTTTTAATCTTATAACAGATTTTGCTCAATAGAAAAGAATCAATAATTCTACCACAATAGGCTAATTAGCATTCTTGCTTTTGTATATTCCCTTCAAGATTCTCTTTTTATGATTTTTATTACTTGGGTCATTTTAATATTTTAGCTTTCTTTTCCTTTTTATGGTGGGGCTCAGAATGATTACCTTCTGTTTCTTTTCTAGTCTGCAAAACTTGTATCTGTTTTAAAGAAGGCACTTGAAATTACGAAGTGAGTATGAAGACTTCACCCCAGATAACTCTTTGAAATAATTCTAGATTTGCTTTCAGCCTTTTTTAACTCCTGTACCCTTGTTTCACAGAAGGTGGGGTGGGTATGAGATTTTCTTTCAACTTCAGTTGTGGAGTAGCTGAGTTTCTGCCAAAAAAAAAAAAAACCTTGCCTTTTCTTATAATAGTTTCCTTTGTGGTCCCTTTTGGGGCTATGGTTTTCCTCAATACTATAATACATTTAACTTCTCTTTTCCCCATTGCATTCACAGAGCAAGTCATGTGACTCCTCAGCCAGAAGATAGTTGGATTCCTTTACTCATTAACGCCGTTGATCATTGCATGAACAGAATCAAGGAGCTCACACAGAGTGAACTTGAATTATGAGTTTTCAGGCTCATTTTTATTCTCCCCCCCTCTAATTGTCACAGCAGACACTAATATCTGCTTTTAAAAAGGGGCTAGAGTGTTTTCTGGATCAAAAGGGAGTCCCTGTCTTAACAAGAGATACTATTACTGAAGTTTGTTAGTTAGGCTAGAATGCCAATTATTTATAAACCATATGAGTGACATATTTTTCTGTGCTAGATGCAAAAGATAATTGCATGACTTTGTGTTCTTGAATTGCCTTAGAAATTCCTACAGAAGCTGCCTCATGCATTTCTTTTCTTTTAACATTTGATTGTGCTTCAGGTAAAAGTATACAGAGCAAATCAGTTTTCCAGTTTTTCCAAATTAGTTTTACAGATTGTTCATACACAAATTGTACCATGATACTGGTCGTAGGTCACACAGTGTCAGCACTCTTCTTTCCTCCCTGGGTTTCCCATTTCCATTCATCTGGTTTCTCTCTCTCTCCCTTTTTTCTTATCTTTGGTTTTAGGCAAATGTTGCCCTTCTGGCATTGTACAGTTGATTGTTCTAAGGATCACATTCTTCCTGGGTGTTATTGTTTGTTTTATACACTATTAACACTTAATAGTCCCATCTGTTGCTTGGCTGAAAGGTGGCTTCCGAGAGTGTCTTTACTTTCAAATTAGAATATTGTCTCAGGGCAATAGTCGGGGGCTCCTCTAGTCTTAGATGAGTAAGTCTGGTCTTTTTTATTGTTTTTGAATTTGAATTTTGTTTTACATTTTTTTACTTATTCTAACCAGGGAGCTCTGGTGGCATAGTGCCTAAGGCATTTAACTGCTAACCAGAAGGCTGGCGGATCAAACCCACCAGCCACTTCTCGGAAGGAAGGTTGGGCAATCTACTTCCGTAGTGATACCACCTCGGAAACCTAAGGAGGGGTCGCTACGAGTCAGGTCCGACTCGATGGCACATAACAACAAATAACAACAACCGGACCATCTATTGTGATCAGATTGTGATCTTTGTTGATCAGAGTGGTCAGTAATGGTAGCCAGGCACCATCTAGTTCTGGTCGCTAGTTAGAGGAGGCTGTGGCTCATGTGGGCCATTAATCCTTTGGACTAATTGCTTCCTTGGGTCTTTGTCTTTGTTCTCCTTTGCTCCAGGTGGAAAGAGATCAATAGTTGCTTCTTACATGGTTGCTCACAAGCTTTTAAGATCCAAGACACTACTCGCCAGACTAGGATGTAGAATATTATCTTTATGAATTGTGTTTTGCCAGTTGACCTAGATGTCCCCTGAGACTGTGATCCTTGGCCTTCACATCCAGTAGTTCAGTCCTGATGTGTAAGTATTTTCTATAATTGTGCCCCCTCATGTATGAGTTTATGTGCAGCATTTACAAATATGTATGTCAAAATATAGGAGCTCTGGTAGCATAGTGCCTAAGGCACTTGACTGCTCACCAGAAGGCTGGTGGTTCAAACCCACCAGCCACTCCTCGGAAGGAAG
>NW_006921613.1:17451192-17457516 GCF_000298275.1 Orycteropus afer afer | reverse complement strand
GGGTTTGAACCATCAGCCTTCTCGTTAGCAGTCAAATGCCTTAGGCACTATGCTACCAGAGCTCCTCTAGCATTTACCATAGTTGGGGTTTATTCTTGTGTACCTCTGTGTCTTCCTTGGCCTTGGTCACATTGTGCTAACCCCTCGGACCCCACCTCCATCTTGTGTATTGCCTTTCCCTTCACCAGAATTAACTCTTATCTACTACCTAGTTAGTGATTCTTCCTCTTTCCTTCCCCTAGTAACCATCAAAACATGTTTCTGTATGTAAATCTTTTCTTGGCTATCTGTAATAGTGATCTCATACAATATTTGTCCTTTTGTGATTGACTTATCTCAGTGTAGTGTCGTCCAGATTGATCCATGTTGTGAGATGTTTCACAGATCAGTCATTCTTTATTGTTTTGTAGTATTCCACTGTATGTATGTACCACAATTTGTTTATCCATTCATCTGTTGATGAACACTTAGGTTGTTTCCATCTTTTTGCTATTGTGAATAATGCTGTGATAAACATGGGTGTGCATAAGTCTATTTGTGTCACAGCTCTTATTTCTCTACAGTATATACCTAGGAGTGAGATTACTTATTGTATGGTATTTCTAGCTTTTCAAGGAAGTGCTGTATCATTTTCCATAGTGGTTGTACCATTTTGCAGTCCCACCAGTACAGCTGTGTTTTAATCTCCCCTATAACCTTGTCAGCATTTTTTTTTTTTTTAAATTAGTGCCACTTTGCAGGGGTGAGATGGTATCTTATTGTAGTTTTTATTTGCATCTCTGCAATAGCTAATGATTGTGAGCATCTTTTCATGTGTTTATTAGCTTCCTGAATGTTGTCTTTGGTGAAGTATATTTTGCCCACTTTTAAATTGCACTATTAGTCTTTTTGTTGTTGGGGTGTTGAAGCTTACCATAAATTTTAGAGATTAGACTCTTGTTAGATATGTCATAGCCAAAGTTTTTTTCCCAGTCTTTAGCTTCTCTCATGCAATTCTTATTTGCAATAAAGTGTGTTGTTTTCTACCAGAAATACAGTGGGTCAAGAGGCCATTGCTCTCATTTAGGTTTATAGGTCTGAAGATCTGGTTGTGATCAGAAGTATATTTAGAACAAAAACATTTTAATTTGTTTAGAAAAGATGACTAACCCCTGTTAGTAATTCATCATGTTATATAATGTCACAATTCTTATCAGTAAGTCCTTTTGAATATTGTTCCAGCTGACTTCATCTTCCAAACTTATTTTCTGGCATTGAACTCATCTTTTAGGCTTGTTCCACATTGTTGAACAGGTTCGTTTTCCTTATACATATTTATATTGTTCTCTTTGTTACATATTATCTGTCCCCAAATGTTAATACCAAATTTTTACAGAATTTAATATATAAGATAGATACTACACAAAACATTGTTCCACTTCCTACTTCAGCAAGTAGTGACTGGGATCTTGCTAGCTTGCAAGCAGTCATCTAGATGCAACGATGGGTCTCTCCTCATCCAGAGCAGAGAAGAATGAAGAAAACCAAAGATTCATGGAACCAATTAGTCCTAGCGACTGGTACACCATCTGATCTGCAGCCTAAATGACTATGAGACCAGAAGAACTAGATGGTGCCCTGCTACCACTGTCAGCTACTCAGAGGGGGATCTATGTAGGAGATCCTGGATAGAAAGGGAGAACAGTGTGGAACAAAACTCAAAATCATTTGGAAAAATAAAAAAAGGGGACCAGGTTTGCTGGTCTGATAGAGCCTGGTAGAACCACTGAGACTATGGTCCCTAGCTGCCCTTCAGTTCTGGAATTGAGCCCATACCTGTGGCTTCCAGCCAAACAAAAGACAGCCGTATGAGTTGAACATGTACCTGAGGTAGATACACTCCTTGGAGAGAACAATCATGGGAGAAAGAAGGACTATTTATGCACAGGGAGACAGTTCAGGGGGCAGGAGTGCATGGAGGGATGGACACAGGGAAGAGGTAACTATCGGGAGGAAGTGGGAGGGGAGCTATTGCCTTGAGGTAAATTGTACTCAATGTCATGAGACAACGTGTGTGTGAACTGCTGTATGGAAAGTGAATTTGCTCTGTAAACTTCCACCCAAATCACAATAAAAAAAAAAAATTAAGGTGTTATGATCGAGAGTTTATATAATTTGAATTTTCAGTTAAGGTTTTTATAGAATCATTGCCACTTACACTTTTGCATCTCTCTGGAAGATCACATATTGGAAAGCAAGGTAAACCTGTAATGATGAATATTCTGATGGCCTAAACTGTACTCCAGGACTTTACTACATCTAATGCCATTCCTCTTCCTTCTCTAGGTGTAATTCACCACATCTGCCTTTCTGATGTTCTCATGGTCTCTTTAGGTATACCCAGCAATAGCAGTTAATTCTTTTGAATGCTTAATGTGTCCTTGAAATTCCTTAAGCTAAATGAGTTTTAATTCACTTGTTAAAAAGTGCCATTCTATACTTTTAACGAGTGTCATAAAGAGAACTATCCTAAATCAAACTAATAGAGTACCAGAGCGAAAAAATAACATTAAAGAATCAATATCTTTGTACAGAAGGAGTCCAGTTCTTTTATTTTTCCATATAGGGCCTATTTTTTATATACTTCATGATTTTTATATTTCTCTAAGTGGATCAAATTCATGGTCCATGAGACTTTAATTATGGGACACTTAAAGAACATAGGAACTCAAAGACTTGTCTGTAGCTGAATCTAGATCATTCTACCCTCAGGTCTTATATATTTTAAAACATTGTTCAGTCATCTTTGGATCTTTAAGGATAATCAGTGTAATCTTCAGATTACCTTACAATTCAATTTTTAGCTAATATTGTTCCACTTCATCAGAGATAGAAGGATGATTTAAATACTGGGATCTTTCCCTTACCTGTCAGTTCATAGCTTTTTTAATGAGAAGTAGAATGGTTGTGAAAAACCCTCAACCTAGAAAATCTGAATGTACTTATCTGAGTACCTTTTCAAAGTCTTTTTTTCTTATCATTCAGTAGTTTCACCCAGTAGTTTTATTGTAAGACAACTGGCCTTAATGACTGCTTTAAGCTGAGGTGACAGAAATGAATTGGAATCTAGTTCTACTTTGGTCACTCTTTCACAAAGCCTGACTTCAGATTCATTTGCTGGTATACAAAGTTTTCCTTCCCAGCATATGTTTGGCTTTAAGATTATACCTTCAAGGGGATGGTTGGGGAGAGTGGGATAGAGCTGCTGGATTTTTAAGCTGAAAGTTCAGGGGCTACCACAGTAACACTTTTGTAGTTGGTTAGGTTCTGGAACATGTTGCAATCCATTTGCACAGTGAGCCTCTGGAGCCCCACTTGTGTTGGTGTCAACTGGAACTGGGTGCACAAGGTGCTTCCAGGCTGCACTGAACTTAACCTGAAATAAAGGAAAAGCAAATGCTAGTTGTGTCCCAAGTTCATTGCTCTGCTAGTCCCAATGACTGTGATCCTTATTTGAACTGGAGATGGACTCTGTAGAAATAAACATCTAAGTAAGTACCTTGCTGTTAAAACGGGTGGTTATGAGGAGATAGAAGACCAGAACCTTCCTATGTTGAGCTATTGCATAGTGGAGAAGGAAAACAATCTTATTCTAAGGGCTTCCATGCTTTAGCTGGTTATTTATTTTTTTAACCTGTGACTTGATCCTGGTATAATTCTTAGTAATTGTACTGGGATATGTTTGGAAAAGCTACAATTTTGGAACCCTCACTGCTAAACTGAATGGGTACAATGGGCATATGAAGATGTCAGTATGTCAACAGTTGGTGTTTAGGGTCCTTTTGGCCTGCCTCTAGACCTTTTGGTGGCTGAGGGAATGGTGTACATTTTCTTTGAGGGGCTTTGTCCCACAGTTGATCTGGGAGACCACCAGACTGGGTGAATGTTAGCAGTTCCTCTTCCCAACTGGCAAGAATGACTCAATTGTGTTTATGAGGCTGAGGCAGTGGCTTAATAAGTCAACCTGATTGGACATCAGAGACAGCAGAAATAGGCATCTCGAACTTTAAATTGTGTATTTAGTGAAAGATGCAGTGGACATACTTGAAACATCTAAAGCCAACAAGGGACTAATGTCTAGAATAAGGGCAGGAACATCAAAAGTGGGTAAAGGATATGAACAAACTATAGACAATAAAACAAAAAAGGCTCATATGTGAAGAGTTACAAACTAAAACAATGAGATTTTAATAGTCTAGAAAAAAATAGGAAAGTGGTATTGTCTAGAGAAGAGGTAGGAATATAAAATATAAAACCCTCATGTATATCTGGAGAGAGTATAGCTTGTAGCCATTGTGCAAACAAATCTGAGGGGTCATATCTATGATCCAACAATCCCATTCCTGTGTACATACAAATCCATTGCTATTGAGTCGGTGCCAATTCAGCAATACCATGTGTGTCAAAGTAGAACTGCCCCATAGGGTTTTCTTGTAATCTTTACAGAAGTAGTTGCTAGGCCTTTCTTCCATAGAGCTGCTGGGTGAGTTCAAACTGCCAAACATTAGGTTAGTAGTGGAGTACAAACCATTTCTGCCACCCAGGCTCCTGCTTGGATAGATACGCCCTCCCTCCATATTTTGAAAAAACAGTTAAGGGGACATGTATGAGGATATTTATGTCAACATTATTTGGTGTCAGGGAGTTGGAGACAATCTGGATGCCCATCACTATGAGAGTGCAGTGGTGTGTAGTGGCTGTACATAATATGGAGTGTTGTGTGGTAGAAGCAAAGGATTAGACATGATTGGATCTTAAAAACAGTTCCAACTAAAAAATAGGAAAAATAATCAGATATAAGAACATCATTTATAGATGTTAAAAATACAGGTTCAGGAAGCTCCAGTACATGTTTTACAAAAACATGTTAACAAAAGGATATACATACAAACAGGGACGTAGAGGGGTGTTGGGAATGGAGTAAGGAATAGGAATAAAATGGAATAATTAAACAAAATTCTATATTGTGGTAGTAAGTAATAGAATGTAGCTCTCTGGTCACCCAAGAGGCAGCCTACCCCTCCTTGTGATATTCTCTAGTACCAGCTCCCCCCCAGCATGACTGGGGCAACAGGGTTAGATGGATATCTGAGAGTCCCACACAGCATCTCTCCCATTTCCTTGTAGACATGTTGGCCCCCAGATGACAGAGGTCATTTTGCTTGGCCTTAATCCTCTAGTTCAATTTCTTGAGGTATTTGTTCTCTCTCCATGGACACCTAAAAAGACTGTCATTTATGCTGGGTTCCTGTGTTTCTGACAGGTTGAAACATTTAAAAAGGATGAGAAGTTTGCAGTCTCTTACCGATAGGTCCTCTCTCTGTGGATGAGCCCCCTACCAAGGATGCAGATCACGCAGTCCTTCATGGGAACATCTAGGGAGTTATGGATGCTGACCGAGGCCTTAAAAGGTTGATATTGCTCTGCTGTCTCTGGCATCTGTGAGAAGAAGGAAAAGCTGGAGCAGGTGCTGCGTGCATAGAGCTCTGGCCCTCTTTGCACCGCTGACACAGACTCCACAGCAGGTTTCTTTACCCTTCTGATATTCCTGCATGTACTCTCACCTGACCCTTCACTGGCCATCTCTGATGGTACCTCTCCTCTGCTCAGAAACCTTGGAGATTTCTCATAGTCTTCTATCTCCGTAGCTTGCCCTTCTGGATCCTTCACAGTCTGCACCCAACCCACCTCTCCAGCCTCACCTGTTTTTCCTTTGACTAAAGGACATCCCAAGCAAGTCAGGTACTTTCCCATTCTCAGCATACCCCCAGGCTCCCTTCCTTTGGGCCTCTTTGCTCAGCCTTCTGCCTGCAGTGGTCTCCCCCTATCTCTGCACTGAAAGCTTACCTATATTTCAAGACCCAGCATAAATGTCACCTCCTCCATGAAGTCTTTCTTAAACCCACCAACTGGAATTAGTCCCCCTTACTTCAGTGATCCCATAGTGACTTTGTACCTCTTTTAAAGCACTCTATTAGAAGACCAAACATTGTTGTCTCCCTTACCAAACTATTTTGAGGGCAAGCACTATGTCTCCTTTATTTTGGCCAGAGTAGACATGTGAGAAAAGAGGGCTGAACCAAGGGCCATAAGCCTCTAGAACTTTGTATTTTATGCTCTTGGACATGTCACTCTTTAGAATTCAATTTCTTCATCTGAATAATGGGAACAGTTCAACCTCACTGGGTTATTATTATTATTAAAACAAATAAGGAAGGTGAAACTACTTTGGAATGCATGTTGTTGTTGTTGTTGTTTGCCGTCAAGTCGGCCCCAACTCATAGC
>NW_006921613.1:17433877-17451092 GCF_000298275.1 Orycteropus afer afer | reverse complement strand
CCCAACCTTCCTTCCGAGGAGTGGCTGGTGGGTTTGAACCGCCAGCTGTCTGGTTAGCAGGCAAGTGCCTTAGGCACTATGCTACCAGAGCTCCTTTGGAATGGATACAAGGTACTAAAAAAAGCATAGGCTATTATCCCAATGAATATGGAGGCAGCAGGGAGCTCTGGTAGCATAGTGTCTAAGGCATTTGACTGCTAACCAGAAGGCTGGTGGTTTAAACCCACCAGCCACACCTCGGAAACCCAAGGAGGGGTCATTATGAGTCAGGCTGACTCGACAGCACATAACAACAATATGGAGGCAGCAAGTCGGAAGGCCCTCATTTTAGAAACTTAACCAACTAAAACCAAAAACCAAACTTACTGCCATTAAGTCAATTCCTACTCGTAGTGACCCCCTTTGGGTTTCCAAGGTGGTAAATCTTTACAGAAGTAGTTGCCCAGTCTTTTTTCTGCAGAGTGGCTGGTGGGTTTGAACCACCAGCCTTCTGGTTAGCAGTCAAATGCCTTAAGCACTACACCACCAGAGGTCCTTAACCAACTAAAGAGTTTGGGAAATTTAGACCTTATTGGCATAACATAGTCCACAAAGAAAGCATTCTATATCCTACTTTGGTGAGTAGTGACTGGGGTCTTAAAAGCTTATGCGTGTCCATGAAAGGTTTAAGAACTGGTATCTCCCTGTCTGGAACAAAGAAGAGTGAAGAAAATCAAACCACTATGGAAACAGTTAGTCCAAAGGACTATGTGAACCTCAGCCTCCATGACCCTGAGACCAGAAGAACCAGATGGTGTCAAGCTATCACTGCTGACCACTCTGAAAGGAATCACAGTAGGTCCACAATAGGACAAAGTGGGATAAAAATGTGGAACAAAACCCAAATTAATTTAAAAAAAAAAAAAAAGACCAGGCTTACTGGTCAGATAGAGACTGATAGAATCCATGAGACTGTGGCCTGTAGTCACCCTTGGAAAACTGGAACCGAACTCCTCCATGGCTCAGTTTTCAGTCAAACTATAGACAGATCAACAAAGGTGAAGAATAACACTAAGGAGGTATGCACTCCTTAGAATAATCAACCATTTGAGATCAAAGTTCAGAAGGCTGGAAGGGTTAAGAAAGAAGGAGGAATGGAAATGAGAAACACAGAGAGGAAATGGGAGGATTGCAATCAATGACATGGAACAAAATGTGAATGAATTATTGAATGGAAAACTGATTACCTCTGTAAACTTTCACCCAAATCATGATAAAATGTTAAAAAAAAAAAAAGTGTACGTGAAATTTCTCTTTCAAGAGAAGTAGCCCTCAGACCTAGATTTGTAATTCTGCACCACAGTCATCTGCTCTGAAACCTGTCGCCTGAGGGGCTCAGATTCATTCTGAAATAAACAAATGTAAATGAGAACAGTTCAGAAAGGACTGCTTACCTGGATCGTGAGGCATGGTCGGCTAATGGCGATGTCTTCCTGAGCAAAGCAGGTGAGTCCGGACTCCAAGTGTGTTGCCATGGCAGTCAGTCTGAGGAAGGTGTTCTCAGGTGGGTTTTGCTCAAAATAGGAGAAGGACAGGCTGGTGGTTATTCTCCTAACTGAAACACATAACAGGCAAAGACAGTGTAAAGTGGTAAGGATGTATCCTAGAAACAAGCAGTGGTTACATGCACAGCAAAAGGAGTTAGGGTCTCAATGAGCCAGAAAGATGCCTCATTCCCCACAACAATTTCAAACTTTGAACTCACTAAAGACCTGACCATCCACAACCACCACCATCTCCTCCAACACACCCTCAGGGGGCTTGTGGAAAGGTCCCTGTGCACTAGAACAAGTTAACCTCTTTTGGCCTCAGTTTTCTCCTGTGATAATAATGCCTGCCTCATGAAATGGCTTGTGTTAAATGAGATATTGCAAATGAAGAGCTCATCTTGGAACATACCACACAGCAGTTGCTGAATATATGCCTATTTATTTCCTTCCCATTCTCTGCCCTTTCTCTTTGACTCTTACAGAAGAAAATGAAGCCATCAGTCAGAATCCTCTTAAGCTCATATTCCCATTCCCAACCTACATCTATAGATATACCCCTGCTGTCACCCCTTCACCCCCAGGGATGAGATGTCCTTCCTGCCCAAGTTGGATCTTTTGTTTAAATCTGTGCCCTATCCTGACCCCACTACTAACTATCTGTGTATTGGTCAAATTATTTAACCTCTCTGGGTCTCAGTCTCCTCATGTGTAAAATGGCAATAACAGTGGTTCTAGCCTCAGGCTGAGGATTAATTCGATAATGAATATAAAACACTTAACACCATTTTTGGCAAATAGTAAGTGCACAGTAATTGTAAACTATAATTATTCTACTTTTGTTTCCCTGGGGACTGTATCATCAATTACAATCTCTCTTGAGTCTTCAGTCTGTCTATCTGCTGATGAATCAGCATGTAAGCAGAGACAGTTCTCTGTCATCTTAGAAGAAAAAAATGTATGTATTTAGGACCTTCCATCTACCCAGTGTCCCTGGCTGGCCAACCCCCACCATCTCTTCTTTTCTCACCCATGCTTTCAGAAGGACTGCACACCTTGTCTCACTCTTATTTGGTCTAACCCCTGGGAAGCTGGTCTTCACTGTTTCTTATTAGAAAGGCTGCTGTCTCAGCTACTGAATGCAGCGGATGTTTTTTAACCCTTACATCTCATGACCTCTCTGCTGACCTTGCTGGGTGCCCCCTCCCTCTCTTTGCCTTCTCAGTCTCCTTTATCTCAGCTCTTTCTCTGTTTGTCTTCTAATGCCTTGTTCCGTCCCCACCCCCTCTTTTACACTTCTACCCCCATGAGCTCATCGATGCCCTGACTCTTGGCTGTCCTCTATGCTGGACCTCCCACATCTGATCTCCAGCCCAGGCTTTTATCTTGAACACCAGGTCTAGGTTTCCAGCTGCCCATTAGGTGCTGTGCTTCACGGTTCCATGGTCTTTCAAACTCAACATACCCCAAACCAAATTCATCATCTTTCTTCCCAAACCTGCTCCTTCTCATTTTCCCTATTCTAGTGATTCACCAAAACTGAAATTATGTGAAGGCATGCATACACACACACACACACCCATTCATTAGTTCACTATTAGAATCTCTCTCACCTCAAAATCTTAATTCTATGTGCTGCTAATTAGTTTGGTCTTCATTTCCTGACTAATAACACAAAACCCTCCAATTGGCCTCTTTCCTCTAATCCAGTGGTTCTCAACATTGGATGCACATTAGAATAATATGTTGTTGTTGTTGTGTTGTTACGTGCTGTTGAGTCGGATCCGACTCACAGTGACCCCTCCTTGGGTTTCCTAGGCAGTATCACTACAGAAGTAGATTGTCCAGCCTTCCTTCCGAGGAGTGGCTGATGGATTTGAACTGCCAGCCTTCTGATTAGCAGTCAAGTGCCTTAGGCACTATGCTACCAGAGCTCCTATTAAGGAAGCTTTATAAAACAATTTCAATGGCAGGCCACACCCTAAATCAATTATATTGGATGATGGTGGTAAGGCTCAAGCATCACTATTTTTAAATTTCCCCAGGCAATTCTCCAGCAGCCAAGTTTGAGAGCCACTGCTCTAATAGGACCCTTTCCATTCCATTATGCTAATCTTTCTTTTTAAAATGGATTTCTAATCACATGGACTCACCTGCTTAAAAACCTTTCAACACTGGCTAGAGAACAAAACTCAAATGCCTTAGCATGATATATAAGACCTTACATGATGAAATGCATTGAATGGTGGCCCTCCCAAAATATATGCTGTAAATCCTAATCCCTATACCTGTGGTTAAGGAGTCCTGGTGGTACAATGGTTAAGTGCTTGGCTGATAATCAAAATGTCACTGGTTCAAATCCATCAGTGGTACTGTGGGAGAAAAGACCTGGCAGTAAAGATTACAGCCTAGGAAACCCTATGTGGCAATTCTGTTCTGTCCTATAGGGTTGACATGAGTTGAAATGGATTCAATAGCACACAAAAACAATAACAATACTTGTGGTTATAATCCCATTTGGAAATGGGTTTTGTTAGGTTAATGAGGCAGTATTAGTGTAGGGTGTGTTTTTAAATCAACAGAAACTGGAAAGAAACCAGGACCTTCCTAGACCAAGAGAGAAAGCCTTCCCCTACAGACAGCACCCCAAATTCAAACTTCTAGCCTCCAAACTGAAAAAATAAATTGCTGTTTGGTAAAGCCACCCACCTGTATTTCTGTTATAGCAGCACTAGATAACTGAGATACATGATCTGGCCCCTGTCTAGCTCCCACACCACTACCCCCACCCACTCCTCCCATCATCGGAAAGGGTTCAATGATTGAGAGACTCGAGGCAGAAAAGCTCTAATCCACTGATCCTCAAACTTGCCTGCACCTTGGAACTACCTGAGGGGTTTTAAAATTTCTGATGCTTGGGTCTCACCACAGAGTTTCTGATGTAATTGGTCTGGGATGCAGCCTGGGCATCAAACTTCCCCAAGTGATTCTAATGTGCAGTAAAGTTTGGAACAACTGCTGTAGTCCAGAGAATCTCAACTCTAGAATATCCTAGGGAATTAAAACAGTGCCTGGACCTTATCTCAGACCAATTAAATTAGAAACTCAGGGAGTAGGGGGGACCCTTTGCACATATTGTTCCATCTGTCCAGAATGCCTATGACCCACATTTCTGTCTGTCACTCACCTGCTCATCCTTCAGGACCCAGTTCAGGTACAATTTATTTGGGGGCAGCCAGTTCCAGCCTGGGTCAGATGTTCCCGTCTTGTACCCTGTGTTTACCAAACACTTTTTATACCATTATCATGTCTGTTTACATATCTGACTCCCATCTGAATGATTCGAATCCACCAGCCACTCCAGGAGAAAAAGATGAGGCAGTCTGCTTCCATGAAGATTTACACCCTTGGAAACCCTATGGGGCAGTTCCACTCTGTCTTAAAAGGTCACTATGTGTTAGAATCAACTAGATGACGGTGTTTTTTTTTTTTTTTCCTGGTGAAAAGCCCAATAAATATGCGTTGAATGACTGAATTAGACAGAGAAAGAGAGAAAGCAGACGTGCATGTGCCAGGGGGAAAGCCATCTTGGGAGACCTGTAGGGGGTGCCCTGTATGTAGGGAGTGTCTGGTGAGGCAAGAGATCTTTACCCAGGTTGGCGCTGAGTGTGAGGTGCAGCTTCTCCCTCCAGAGCTTGGCAGCAAGGAGACCATTGTAGTACACTGCCTGGACCCCAATTGTGAGCTGTACTCTCTTCTCCTGGTCAGTAGGGTTAACCAGGGTCACAGAGAGCTGGGCATCCCTTCGCAGAGGCAGGGAGCTGGGTGCTTCCAAAAACAGGTACAAAGGATCTGCAATCTCAAGACTGGGAAGATGGATGCTGTTGCCTTTCCCGTGTTCCATTCTCTCTTTCTGGACTTTCTCCAGCACCTCTTTTTCTTGAGGAGATCCTGAAGAATGGAAGAAATAAAACAAAAAAATCTCAGGTATGTTGTTATTGGGTGCTGTGGGTTGATTCTGACTTATAGCAACCCCATGTGACAAAGTAGAACTGCCCTATAGGGCTTCTTGGCTATGATCTTTACAGGAGCAGATTGCCAGGTCTTTCTTCTGTGGAGCTGTGTGGGTTCAAACCACTGACCTTCTGGTTAGCAGCCAAGCACTTAACCACTGTGCCACCTGAGCCCTTTCCCTAGTACGCATGTTGTTGGTGTTGTTATGTGCCGTCGAGTTGGACCCAACTCATAGCGACCTCTCCTTGGGTTTCCAAGGCAGTATCACTACAGAAGTAGATTGCCCCATCTTCCTTCCAAGGAGTGGTTGGTGGGTTTGAACCGCCAGCCTTCTGGTTAGCAAGTAGGCATAGACCCTTCTAATAAAAGCCCAAGATTAAAAACCATTAACCCACTTCCACTCAAATGCCCAAGTCACAAGAGCTTTGCAAACCTCTAAGGCTGTATTTAAGGAGCTCTGATGACGTAGTGGGTAAGACATTTGGCTGCTAACCTGAAGGTCAGAGGTTCAAACCCACCAGCTGCTCTGAGGGAGAAAGATGAGGAATCTACTCCCATAAAGATTTAAAGCCTTGGAAACCCAGTGGGGGTTGCTGAGAACTGACTCTGTGGCAGTTGGTTTTAATAATATACTTAAAGGGGTTGGATGGTTGAAGGCTGTATGATCTGTGTTAAGCATCTCCCCCACAGATAACAATATGTTTTTTCAAGTCATTCAAGGGCCATATTCTTCAAGTGCTAGTAAATATGCCCCTTGAACTATGAGTGAGCAAGCTTTTGGACAAGTCAACACTGTCTCCAAAGATGGTTTTGGAGGGAATTGAATCTTCCTTTGTGTAGGACAGTTTGTAATTTATTCTATGGGTATTGGGGCCCATGAAATATGCTGAAGCAGTGGAGTAACATATTTGTCTAGAAAGCTCATTCTGGAACCTGGAAAGAGAGCAATAATGGAGAGACCAGAAATGGGGACTAGTTAGGAGGTTATTGCAATATGAGGACAAAGGATGATGAGCCCTGGATGCTGCTAAACATCCTAAAATACACAGGTCGGGCCCCACAACAAAAAGTCATCTGGCCAAAAATGACAATTGTGTCAAAGTTGAGAAACTCTGATATACATGATGGAGAGAAGGTCAGGACTCTCTGGCCTGCATTTGTCTGGCCTGTCCCTTCCCTCTTTTGCTATTCCAGGTACTAGGAAGCCTGAGGCCCTTCCCTGCCCAGTACCTTCAGGATACTTGTAGTTCTGAGTGATGTCCTCACAGTGGTCACTGCCCACACCCTTGGTGCTGATGTTGTTGCCAACATACTTGGTGTTGGAGCCAGTCAGCTCCAGTGTCCCATCGTCACGGTACTTCCAGACCACACAGATGGCGTTCACAGCAGCAAAAAGGTCTGAAACTGCAGGAGTCAGCTTCAGTGTCCCCTCCTTGACTGCTCTGACTGGGACCAGGTCACAGGCCTCCAGAACTGGAAGAGAGAATTGTTGATGAGTAAGAGGAGCCACACTCTGACTTCTGCTGGGGTCAGGGCTGCATAACCTCAGTCTCTTCCCTATACCCTATTTTCCCTCTCCTGGGACCAGGTCAAAGGTAAGCAGTGGGCCAAGTTTCTGAAAGGGCACCACAGAGGTAAAATCCATAACTGTTTAGTAATAATATTTGTGGGTCATGGCTGTGGCAGAAGGCCTCTCAGAAACTGGACAGGTATAACCTCAGAGGAACTACGTACATAGAAGTTCCCAAGCCATCTTTGCTACCGATATGATTGGAATAAAACCAGTTGCTGTCAAGATGATTCCAACTCATGAGGACCCTATGTGTGTCAGAGTAGAACTATACTCTGTGGCATTTTCAATGGTTGATTTTTCAGAAGTAGCTCACCAGGCTTTTCTTCCAAGGTACCTCTGAATGGATTTGAACCTCCAACCTTTTGGTCAGCAGCAAAGCATATTAACCATTTGCACCACCCAGGGGACCATATGTTAGGAATGTTGTTATTAGGTGCCGTTGAGTCAGCTCTGACTCATAGTGACCCTATGTACAATAGAAAGAAATACTGCCTGGCCCTGCACTACCCTCACCATCCTTGCTATGCTGATCGTTGCAGCCACTGTGTTAGTTCATCTTGTTGAAGGTCCTCCCCTTTTTCACTGACCCTCTACTTTAGTAAACATGATATCCTCTTCAGGGACTGGTCTCTCCTAACAACATGACCAAAGTAGGTGAGACGAAGTCTGGCCATGCTCACTTCTAAGGATTATTCCAGCTGTACTTCTTCCAGGATAGATAGGAACAGTTCACCTTTATTTGTGCCAGGCTTTGTGCCAGTTCTTTTCTGGGTGAGGAAGAGCTATCTTTTTATGGCTCCCAGAGATTCCTTCTCTGAGCCTCAGCCTATCCTGATACCCCTTTCACCCAAAGTCCCCAGAATCCCCACCCTTAGAAGCCCCAGACTCAACACATCCACCAGCATCTTAAGACCCTCTGTCCTTCATTGAGAATCAACTCCCTGCCCTGTTCATTTAGCGGGGCCTAGCCTCTCTATAGCCCTGATACTTTTGTTCCCTAAAGCCTGCTGGTATCATCAGGTTAGCATTCTATGGGCCACTATCATTCATTCTGCTTCTCCTGTTTTAGAAGATATAGATGGCCTTTGTAGCACCCCCTGCTCCATTTCCTTCCCAAGGGACTCCTTTAGCTCTTGGTCCTTCTGAAGAGCAGAAAGGACACAGGGACTCTGAGCCACATGAGCTCAATGAGACTGTCAGCTCCGCTGACACTTTGGGTTTGGTCCAATGACTCATCATTCATGACTTTCAGATGCTATATATGATATTATGGTCATCATATTTTATAAGATCTGCACACATGGTGAGGTCTGTGCAGCCTTCTATCCTGGTCCCATCCCCAGGCTTTACCTCTTCCTCCTTTAGGAAGCCTTGGGTATAGAATCTGCCATCCACCATAACCTTGGGGCAGAGCAGGCCGGGCCATCCAGCACTCTGTAGAAGTCTGGAAGATCCTAAAAGTAGCAAAGGGAAAAACTCAAGCAGGAGAAAAGAGTCCTGAAGAAGCTCTAGAAATGCAGCCTAGGCAGAACTGTTGTTGCTATGGGGATGGGAGGATGCTGTGTGAAATGGCTTCAAAAGTCCCAGGGAGGCCATCAGCATCCTGCCTCTAAGAGTCTTGAAAGCCTATTCTCAGTGGTAGTTGGGTTGTGGGGGTTCCTGTGAGGTTCACCACATGGATTTGGAGCCCTTCCTGGTCTGGGACCTCACCCCTTTGGGCTTCTCACCAGATTCTGCCTCTCTGGCCTTCTCCGTTCTGAAGCCCCTCCTCATTGTAGAACTCATCTACAAGCAGTTCCCCGCCAGTGCCCTGGGCTGAGCCAAATGTGGTAACGACGCGGGCAGGGATTCCCAGGCAGCGCAGCACTACACAGAAGAGAGGTAGAGTGTCAGGGAGTGCCACAGAGGCCTGGGGTGGGGGCAGTTTGTAAACCTAGAATTTTCAGGCCCTCCCCTGGGTAGACCCTATCTTAAATGACAGGTGACACTGTAGAAAGAGGAGGGGTCCAGATTTCAGGAAGTTAGAACTCAATACCCCCAAAAGCCTCCCAAAATAGGACATATAATGGGCTGATAAATAAGGTATAAACAAGTGATCAGCAACACAGAGTATACAGCAGGAAGAGAATTACAGAATATATAACAGAGCACTGGTGGCTTACTGTGTTGGGACAGGTGAAGGGAAGTTTCAGAGAAAAATTGAGTTTGGAAGCAGGGTTTGCCAGATGGGCCTAACTCAACTAAAGGGAAAAGGAGTAGAAGCTGGTTGGGAGGAGCTGCCTGGGACAAGCATCTGGCTTCTTGGCCAGATGGTGTGTCTGAATCAGTTATGGCTGTGATGAAGGTGGGTAAGGGTTGCAGAGTAGAGGCTGTGCCTACTTTTTGGAGGAGCTGTTTCTCCCAAAAGGGAGAACCTGAGAAACAGGGCAGACACTCTGGACAGTAGCCAAGGTGACCTGTGGGTATGGAAGGCAGGCCTGCTCCATACCTGTGCAAGCCACAGCAGCAAACATCCAGGCCTGACCTTCATACACAGGTTGCCCTTGGCCTGTGAGCCACTGCTGGAGGATGGGTACACTGCCCCGGTGCTTGGTCAGCAACTCCCTTTCCTGGGTGACCTGAGTCTGCAGGGTGGGCAGGACACTCTTCTCCATGAGAGCATGTAGCTGTTGGGGAAGTGCATGGATGTTAATGTGAGTCCCATGGACAGGACAGCTTCCTGGTGATTCTCCAGGTACAATGCATATATCACCTGCATCAGAACTACCTGGTACTTGCGAAACCTGCATGTTCCTAGGCTCCACCCTAAATCCACTGGGTTATAATCTCTAGTGGTGGTCCAGGAATCCTCCTTTTTAACAAATCCTCCAGTAGGGGTTTGAGCCACAACTTGGCCAACAAAGCTCAAGCCATGAAAAGGAGAGTGAGAGTGTCCCTCCTTCTCCCATTATGAGCTGGTCTGATGGGTTCTTAACTTCCTCAGCTCTGGTTCCTTTGAGGCTATTTGCAGCTGGGTCTTGAAGCCCCACTTAGGCTCAGCTTCCCCTACCTCACAGGCCAGCCTTGGACCTCATCACCTCTTTGAGGGAAGTCTAGAGCTTCCATTCCAGGGAAATGGGGACATGTGACTCCTGTGAAAGGACTTTTAGAGGCAGTGGGAAACCACCAAGCTACTTTCATGATCTGGATATTCCTGGGAATAACTTAGAAATAAAACATCCCTTTGACCACTTTAGCAGCAAACACTGGGTAAAATGGACCCTACCTCTCCCTCCCAGATTAGGGCTGTGGGAGGGAAGAGTCCTCTGAGGAGATCAAGACCAATTTTAACCGTTGGCTTTTGTCTTCTACCCAATCCTGAAGGATGATACCTCCATTTGCTTTTTTTGGGCCTGTGGGTGCTATAAAAAAAGGAGTCCCTAAGTGGCACAGTTAAGCCCTCAACTATTAACCAAAAGGTTGTAGTTCCAACCCACCTTGGAAGAAAGTCTGGGTGACCTGCTTCTGAAAGTTTATACTCTTTAAAACCCTATGGAGCCATTCTACTCCGTACACGTGGGATCGCAATGAGTCAGAATTAACTCAACAGCCATTGGTTTTCTGGCTGGTGGATGCCATTGTCTGTCCTTCCCCCATCCTTACTCAGACCCTTCTTTAGGAACTGTCTCCCACACCCCAGGAGGAGAGGTCCATTTGTGATTTTAATATTTCCAGATCCATCAAGGTAGAGCAGACCCATGGGAAGTTTTTGTCTCATTTCCTCCCCACTTTGGCCTCCCTCCACCTTTTACTCACCAAGGCACCCAGTACCCGGGCCACATGCATGGGGTTGTTCCACTCTTCCATCTGCTTGTCCATGCCCAGCAAGCTTAAGCTGAGATTGATGACATCCCCCTCAAACTGTAAGGACCAAACAGAGTCATGATGAAGGGTCTCTGTGTCAGGGACTCACCCCACAAGATAGCCTTGTCATCTTGTCCTTCTCCTAGACTCCACCCTTTCCTCCCTTACCTCCTGGTCCCACCCAGAGTTCCGCCTTTTCTCTCCCTCCCACTGTGCCCCCTGGTCCTTGGCCTTTTATGTCGTCTGACTCTCCCAGAAAGGTGTGAGCCCTTGAGGACCAGGGCTCTGTCCTTTCATTTCTATCATTCTACATTTAGTGAGCTCGTGATGCTCCTGCCAGGATGCAAAGACAGCTCTTAATCATGTTGTTGTTAGGTGGCACCAAGTTGGCTCTGACTCATAGCAATCCTATGTACAACAAAAGGAAATACCACCCAGTCCTTCACCATCCTCACAATCCTTGCCATGCTTGAGCCGATTGTGACAATCACTGTGTCCATCCATCTCACTGAGGGTCTTCCTCTTTTTTGCTGACCCTCCATCATTTCTAAGAATGATATCCTTCTCCAGCAACTGGTCCTTCTGACAACATGACCAAAGTAGGTAAGATGAAGTCTGGCCATTCTTGCTTCTAAGGAGCAATTGGGCTGCACTTCTTCCAGGACAGATTTGTTCATTCTTCTGGCAGTCCATGGTATTTTCATTTTTCTTTCCAACATCACAATTCAAAGGATGAATTCTTCTGCAGTCTTCCTTATTCATCATCCAGCTTTCACACAAATATAGAGCGACTGAAAATACTGTGGCTTGGGTTAGGCACACCTTAGTCTTCAAAGTGACAACTTGGCACTTCAGCACTTTAAAGAGGTCCATTGCAGCAGATCTGTCCAGTGTAATATGACTTCTGATTTCTTGACTGCTGCTTCCATGGTTGTTGATTGTGAATCTAAGTAAAATGAAATCTTGGACAACTTCAATCTTTTCTCCACTTATCATGATGTTGCTTATTGGTCCAGTTGTGAGGATTTTCATTTTACTTATATTGTGATATAATCCATACTGAACACTGTAGTCTTTGATCTTCATCAGTAAGTGCTTCAAGTCATCTTCATTTTCAGTAAGCAAGGTTGTGTCATCTCCGTATCACAGGCTGTTAATGAGTCTTCCTCCAGTCCTGATGCTGCATTCTTCTTCAGATAGTCCAGCTTCTTGCATACAGATTGAGTAAGTATGGTGCAAGGAAACAACCCTGATGAACACCATTCCTGATTTTAAACCACACAATATCCCCTTGTTCTGTTCAAATGATAGCATCTTGGACTATGTACAGGTTCCTCATGAGAACACTTAAGTGTTCTCGAATTCCCATTCTTCACAATATTACCATAATTTGTTATGATCCACACAGTCAAATGCCTTTGCACAATCAATAAAACACAAGTAAACATCTTTTTGGTGTTTTTTGCTCTCAACTAAGATCCATCTGACATCAGCAATGATGTCCCTTGTTCCATGTCCTCTTCTGAATCTGGCTTGAATTTCTGGCAGTTCCCTATCAATATACTGCTGCAACCATTTCTGAATTATCTTCAGCAAAATTTTACTTGTGTGTGATATTAATGATCCTAGAAGCCTAATCATAGAAGCCCATGGCTTAGAAGTGGAGATAACAGTGTTATGGATTAAATTGTGCCGTCCCAAAATATGTGTTGTAAATTCTAATGCCTCTGCTTGCGAATGTAATCTCATCTGGGAGTGGGATTTTCTTTTTATGTTAATAAGCCTAAATCAGCGTAGTGTGTGTTTTAAGCCAATCAATGTAGAGATTTAAAAGAGTGGCACACAGAAGCAAGGAACCACAAATGGAGAAAGTCTAATGTCACATGGAGCTCAAAAAGGAACCAAGGAAGAGAAGCTAAAAGACATAAGAATTTTCCTCCAGAGTGGACAGAAAGAGCATTCTCCTAGAGCTGGTCTCCTGAATTTAGACTTCTAGCTTCCTAAACTGTGAGAAAATAAATTTCTATTCCTAAAAGCCACCCACTTTTGGTATTTCTTTTATCAGCAGCACTAGATAATGAAAATAGACAGATATCATTCAAGTTATAGCGACATAGCAAGAGCTTTAGTAGCAATACCAACACAGAAGAGACAACACAGTTGCATTTTCCAGGGAATAAAGGAGAGAAAGCTCTTCCAGGCAAAGGGAACATTCACTTTGTGTGTTCAGGGGATGAGGAGGAGCTGGAGCAGGGGTGGCTCCTGGGGGAAGAAACACAATGTTCTGGTTGTAAAAGGCCTTGTGTGATAAACCAGGGGATTTGCTTTTATCCTTTAGGCAATGAGGATTTAACAAAGGTTTGATTTTCCTTGGTTTTTAGGAAACTCTGCAGCAAGGAACTCTAGTGGCTCAGTGGTTAATGCATTTGGCTACTAGTCAAAAGGTCAGTTGTTGGAACCCACCAGCGACTACATGGGAGAAAGATGAGGCAGTCTGCTTCCATGAAGATTTACAGCCTTGGAAGCCCTACAGGGCAGTTCTACTCTACCCTGAAGGTTTACTATGTGTTGGTATTGACTTGATGGCATTGGGTTTGGTTTCTTTGGTTTAACTCTGGCAGCCTTGAGGATGGTCTGATGGTGGCCTAAGGAAAGAGAAGCACTACAAGGCTAAAACTGGCTAAAGACCTTGAGACTAGGGGGGCTGGTGAACCTGCCAGCACTGGCCAGAAGACTGAAGGTAATAAGACAATCCCTGCCCTATCCCCAATCTGGAGGCTCCCAATACCTGGCCAAAGTTCCAGGGCTCCGTCTCGATGCAGTCAGCTGTACCCACGTAGATGAGGCCATTCTGGTTCAACAAATACTCCCTGCGTTGAGCCTCATTCTCCAGAAATACAGCATCCTCTAGTGAGAATCAGAATGGGATGAGGACCTTTGGGGTGCTAGGTCTGCCCTCCATATCCAGGCCTCTGCCCTCCCTGGCCAGCAGGTCAAATTTGGCTATAGGCCTCCACAGGCTGTGGGCCTGATGAACAATGAGGCAGAACTCCTCATTCTGGTACATTGGGACCCAGCCTCCTCACTGGTGGAGTGCTGGTGAAGGGATTAGAGTCTCCGAATCAAGCAAGGTATGACCCTCATGGTTAGATAGACAGAAAAAGCCAACTTCCAAAACCCAGTGGTTCCCAAGACATTTGCAACCAGAGTGCTGTCAGTCAAAGAGAGTATGTCAACAGCTCAGGGAGCTTCCCAGTGGGCCTATTATGTCTTTCCCACAAGTTCGATTTGTGACCGAAAAGAATGTTTCTGAGAACAATCAAACACAGGTTGATGGAGAGGTGGTTAGAAAGGAAGAGGGGCACTTGGCAAGACAGGGTTAAAGGGGGTGCTGGAGCTGGGCAAAGTGGAAGCCAGAGCACATGTTTCTGCTCTGGGGGTGTCCAAGTGGATTCATTACTACCATAGTCTATTGTCTCTTGCTTTCCTCATTCAGAGTAAGCTTGAGATCATGAATAAAATGGAGGTTTTTGAGGAAGACATCCCCCACTCGAGGAAGCAGGGAGCAGTTGGTGGGGAGGGAACTCTGCACTTGGTGGGTGGGTGGAGTGAGGGAGATTTAGATGGTTCCTGGGAATTAGAAAGGAAGAAGGATTCACAAACCACCCTGTGTAGCTGTTGGCTGCATCTCTCTCTCTGCCCTGCCCAGGTACTCTGCTGAGATGAAGATATTCATGGCAATAGAAGGTCGTTGTTGTTTTTAGGTGCATTGAGTCAGGTCCAACTCATAGTGATCCTGTTTACAACACAACAAAACACAGCCTGGTCGTGTGCCATCCTCATAATCCTTGCCATATTTGAGCCCATTGTTGTAGTCACTGTGTCAAGCCATCTTTTGAGAGTCTTCCCCTTTTTTGCCAACACTCCACTTTACCAAGCATGATATCAGGTCTTTCTTTCTAGTCCATCTTAGTCTGGAAACTCTGCTGAAACCTGTTTGGTATCATAGCAATATATGAGCCTCCACTGACAGATGGGTGATGACTGTGCATAAGGTACATTGGCAGGGAATCAAAACTAGGTCTCACCAAAATACGGAAAGTGAGAATTCTGCCACTGAGCCACCAATGCCCCCATAAATGGACATTAGTTCCCATCTGTTGTTCCACTGGCCTGCACCTTAGAGCAGGAAAGAAGGGCCTGAATTGAGGACAGGGAAGGCCATCTGAAGGAGGAAGAGAACTGGAGAACCTCATGCAAGAGAAGTGAAGAGATGAAAGCCACAGGGACTCAGGTACCAAAGAGAAAGAGAGTTAGGAATAGGACTCTTATTTTCTTTATATTACATGCATTTTCCTTTTCAGTTTGGGAGAGACCCATCTCTAAGAATGAACCTGGCCATAGGAATCTGGGAAGATTCCTTTTACTTTCCCCTGTTTGCTCCCTCTTCACAGGCCTGCCTTGGAATGAGGCTTCCTTCATGCCTGGCAGTGAAACTCTTTAAAAGTGTGGTGTGCTTATTTTCTGGGGTAGTGAGGGCAGGAAAACTTGGAGAAATGTTTTCCATTCCCCCAAACAACTCTTCAGGGAGCCCAAAGGATTAGGGCAGGTGGTGGCAGATTTAAAAAGGAAAGACTCAATCTTCAGAATGCAAAGATAGAGAAGGTGCCATACTGGGTCCTGTTTTGGACCAGTCAGTCACATCCAATGGCTTTTCTAGATAAAATAGTTCCAGCCACAGTTAGGGCTGTACTTGGCCAGAGGTGGCCACTGATTGGACCACAAGTCACCCCAGGGCAGCCCAATCATAGGCTGGCTGAGCTGTAGAGGGCTAGCCATGTAACTGGCTAGAAAAATAGATACACAAGCAAGTCAGTATGGACCTAGCAGTCTAATAAGAACAGAACAAACAGGTGGAGGGAAGCAGATATAGTGAAACAGGAAGACCTGGAGTGGATTTTCTGTGAAGCTGATGAAACTAAAGTTTCAGGGCCTCTCACTGCCATAGGCCCCTCAGACCCTGTGAAGAACCCTATTGTTACTAGTCACTGTTGAGTAGCCTTGCCTCAGGGTGATGCCATGTACAACAGAACAAAATGCTGCCCAGTCCTGTCTCATCCTCAAGACTAGGTGCAAATCCAGCTGTTGTGATCCACAGCGCTTTCACTGGCTGATTTTCAGAAGTAGATCACCAGACTTTTCTTCCTAGTCCATCTAAATCTAGAAGCTCCAGTGAAACCTGTTCAGCATCACCCAAGCCTCCACTGACAAATGGGTAGTGGCTGTGCATAAGATGCATTGGTCAGAAATTGAACCTGGGTCTCCCTAATGGAAGGAGCTCTGGTGGTGCATTGGTTAAGAACTTGGCTGCTAACCTATTAAGGTTGGCAGTTCAAACCTACCAGCCGCTCTGCAGAAGAAAGATGGACATCTTCTCCCATAAAGATTTTTACAGCTTTGGAAACCCTATGGAGCAGTTCTATTCTGTGTTATAGGGTCACTATGAGTCGGAATTGACTCAACAGCAACAGATGGGTTCTCCCGTATGGAAGGTGCGAATTCTACCACTGAACCACGAAGAAGCCCTAGTAATACAAAATTTTATATTCTTTTTCTTAAAGACCAAATCAAACTCACTGCCATTGAGTCAATTCTGACTCATAGTGACCCCTACAGGCTGCCTTCATTTCTAAAGAGCTTCTCAGTTCTTGCCCCTGTACTCTTACAATAGATTCTCTTCCCAAGAGTGATCTCAGTGAATCTCTATTATTCTGTGACCAAAATAGGTCGAGCCAGCACCAGGGTTTAATGATGAGATGAGGTTTTTCTCTCAGTGGGTAGTCCCAGGTTGCTTCTACCAAGAGAGACACCATTAAAAACCCTGGATCTGGGGACATCAAGCTCAACTGACATAACATACTACACAAAAACACTGTTCTACATCCTGCTTTGGTAGTGACGGGGGTCTTAAAAGCTTGCAAGTGGCCATCTAGATACAACGATAGGTCTCTCCTCATCCAGAGCAAAGAAGAATGAAGAAAACCAAAAACACATGGAAACAATTAGTGCAAGGGACTAGTAGACCATGTGATCCTCAGCCTATATGACCTTGAGACCAGAAGAACTAGATGGTGCCTGGCTACCACTGTCAACCACTCAGAAGGGGATCAGTACAGGAGATCCTGGATAGAATGGTAGAACAATGTGGAACAAAACTCAAAAATCATAAAAAAAAAAAAAAAGACCAGCTTTGCTAGTC
>NW_006921613.1:17432142-17433777 GCF_000298275.1 Orycteropus afer afer | reverse complement strand
AAAAAAAAAAAAAAAAGACCAGCTTTGCTAGTCTGCTAGAGCCTGGTGACACCCCTGAGACTGGCCCCTAGTTACCCTTCAGGTCTGGGACTGAATTCACTCCTGTGGCTTCCAGCCAAACAAAAGACAGGCATATGGGGTGAACATTTACATCAGGTAGATAAACTCCTTGGAGATATCTTGGGAGAGCAGAAGGGCTGTGTATGCACAGGAAGACAGCTGGGGGGGTGGGCAGGAGTGCATGGGAGGGAAGACACAGGGAAGAGGTAACTATGGGGAGGAAGTGGCAAGAGAGCTGTTACACTGTGGGGAATTGCAGTTGATGTCATGAAACAAAAAGCATATGAACTGCCGTATAGAAAATGAATTTGCTCTGTAAACTTTCACCCAAATCACAATTAAAAAAATAAAACAAACAAACAAACAAAAAAACCCACCAAAAATAAGTAAATAAATAAAATAAAAACCCTGGGTCTAAGGGCCCATCCATCCAGGGAAAAGGCAATGATGTAATTGAGTCTCTTGAAGGGAGCTGCCCCAGGGCCTGGGGCAGTTGCTCCTTGTCAGAGTTTCACTTTAGCTCTGGAGCCTTCAGTTTGCTGTGCATCTCTGGCTTTCCTAGGCCCAACTCACCTCGACTCCAGGGATTAAAGAGCAGTGTGAACTGGCCCAGGGAGTGTCGGGTCCTGCCTGAGACCTGCAGCAGGAGTGAATAGTGGCCAATAATGGCATCCACAGGCGTTGTCACAGAGATAGTCCAGGACTGGGCATCTTCCTCCTCTACTACTGCACTCCACCACTTTCGGTCACCCAGACTGGTAATGGGGAATGTGACTTGGGTCCTGTTGGCCTTGGAAGGCTCCTCTCCTGCAGACACACAGTGATCAATCTGTTATTTGGCTTCTTGGCCAAATAACTCAGAGTATAAAGTCAGGTTGTTACAAAGATGCAAATGGTTTTGGGAGAAAGAGCATCCAGGAATATGCCTATGGAGGCATAAAAAGTGATGGGTAAGAGCACAAGTTCTCAGCACCCAGGGACCTATATCTATAAAAGTCATAATCTAGAAAATAGGCAGAATAATAGTACCTGCTTCATAGGGCTGATGTGAGTATTAAACGAGATTTGCATATAAAGTACTTGGCCCCAAATCTTACATGTAGTATGGATTCAACAAATAGTAGCAATTAAATATTAGAATCAACTTGGATTAGATCCTGTGGTAGTTAAGTTTGTGTGTCAACTTGGCTGGGCCTGGTTGAGTGGCTGGGCAGCTGGATGTAGTATTCTCCGTGATGAGACAGTTAATTCCATGGTGGAATCTACTGTGAGCAGCTGAGTAGCTGCCTTTGGGATGTGGTCTGCTTTCTATATATTAAGGAGTACCCTTGAGGAAGGGTTGCTAGCTTATGGCATGCTTGAACCCTGCATGTAGTCATGTCATTGTTCAGCAGCCTGCCATGATCTGCTGACCTTGGACTTTCAGTGGACTTGAATTAGTGGCCTGCGTGTGATTTGGTAACAGCGGGACTGTGCATTTTTACTTGTCAACCTTGGGTTTGTCAGTCTCAGCAGCCAGCAGCTGTCTTGAGTGAAGAACAGCCTCTAGCTCCAGTGGGCTGGGGGCAGGAGGCA
>NW_006921613.1:17430268-17431987 GCF_000298275.1 Orycteropus afer afer | reverse complement strand
TTGTGATATATTCTTGTCAGAGTGGTACCAGGTAACCAAAACAGATCCCATTCAGGCTTTTCTGGAAAGTTGATATGGTTGCAATGAAAAGGACCCATTTGTGATAATGCTTTTAAGCAACTTCTGAATAATATAAGTATTACTTATTATGTACATTATCTCATGACATCCTTACAACAGCCCTGCCAGGTGGGCAGATTTTGGGGGGCCCAAGTGCAGTATGGGCCATTTACCCCTTGGTTCCCTGAGGGGGTGCTAGAGTGAGACTCCCCAGTATTGCTGCCAAAGGGATCTAGGCCAGCCCCACTTACCAGTTTGTGCAATGAGGGCCACCTTCTTCAGGGTAGGCAGAAATGCATGGACTGGAGCATGGAAATGCAGGATGATGATGAAGGGCTGCCCCCTCCTTACAATTAGGCGACGGGAGCTAATGGCCTTGGTGTGGTGCTCTTCATTGTTTCTTGCTGCCTGGAAGTCACACCTTTTGATACTCAGGGCTGTTAGGGAGAAGACAGAAATCGTGGAGACTAGGTAAGAGTGACGACACAAGTAAAAGCAGAGAGTTTGGAGTCAGATACCAGGGTTCAAATCCTTGGCTCAACTACTTACCAGCTACGCAACTTCAGTCAAATAATTTAACCATTTTGAGCTTCAGTTTTCTCTCCTTAAAATTATTCTCTTTTCTTACAGTGTTGTTATATGGACTAAATAAGGTAAGGTATACGTAGTGAAGTCAATTACTTAACAAGGCCCTTCTAGCCATAGTCCTCCATTTTGTGAGGTATTGTAAATCCTAGCCTCTATGTCTATGGTTATGGTCTCATTTTGGAGTGAGTTGTCCATTATTTTACTGATGCAGGATTAGGGTGAGACGTATCTGTAGTGAGTCCTGCCTTACTAGACGTGTGACTCAAGTCACCACCATTAGTTTTCTTAATGGCATATGTATGAATGCTCTGGCAAGGTTCATGGTCTTGCTCCAGATCCTGCATCTGATTCATTATCATTTCACCCCTGGTTCTTGGGACTTGAGACAGCTGACAGTCATCTGACCTGCTGATTGGGTTCATCAGCCCCTGCAAGCACATGAGTGAGGGGAATCCTCCAGACTGACACCTGATCCATGGATTTGCAACTTGTCAGGCTCCATGGCCACATGAGCCATTTTGTTGGCAGTTTGTGAGTTCTGTGACATGTTACAGGTAAATACAGAACTCTAAGACAGGAGGGAGAGTAATGAGGGGAGGAGATGGAGGTGATATTAGAGATGATGGAGTGGTACAGCAGTTTGGAAAAGCTGGGCATTTGGGACATCTTTAACCTCCACCTCATAGGGACCAGCCTTGTGCTGATCCTTCTAAAAGGAATTATTTGAGAAATATATAATATGCTTAGCACAGTGCCAGATATAATTGTTGCTGTTAGTTGATGGTGAGTTGGTTCTGATCCACGGAGACCTTATGTACAACTGAACGAAATGTTGCCCAGACACATTACCTAATGCCGCTCTGACAAGAAATATACCACAAATGGAATGGCCTTAACAAACAGGAGTTTATTCTTTTATTTATTTATTTTTATTGTGATTTGGGTGAAAGTTGACAGAGAAAATTCACTTTCCATACAGCACTTCCCATACACTTTGTCTCATGACATTGACCACAATTTACCACAATACAACAGCTTCCCTCCTACTTCTTCCCGATAATTACCTCTTCC
>NW_006921613.1:17356565-17429103 GCF_000298275.1 Orycteropus afer afer | reverse complement strand
GGAGTTGATTACCAGTCCCATCATGGGGAATACTACATCCAGCTGCCCAGCCACTCAACCAGGCCCAGTCAAGTTGACACAAAAACATAACCACCACACACACAGTAAATCCCATTAATGGAACTATTATTATTGTTGTTGTTGTTATTAATAAGAACAATGCTTGTTCTCATCATTGACCTCCTTTCTAGTCCCAGTCCAAAAGCAATGAATAAAATCCAGAATCTTGCTCACTCTTACTATTTTTTTTTCTTACAATACAATCAGAGAATTTTTTTTAGAGTTGGTTTTGAATTCACCGATTCCAATCCTCCTGTTTGACAGATAAGAAGAGAGAGGACCAGAGAGTAGATCTGACACATCTGTAGGCTCACCAAGCCTACAGCACCATGCAGCCCAGAAACACTATAGGAGAAGAGGACCAAAGAGCATTATGACAGCATGTCAGTCAATTCTTCATTAACACAAAACAAAACAAAAAACCAAGGAATAGGTTAAGTCAAAAGATAAGTTCAGCAAGCCTAAGGTGAGGCACAAGACTAAAACTTACACACATACCTCCCAAGTTTAGTTCCTCTTTGCTGCAAAAGAATTGCTTGCTTTTCATTCCTTTGGTGGCAGAAGGCCATTGGAAGCCTCCTTGATCTGAAAGGCAGCCTACAGTTTTTGTACTTACTCAGCTGTTGGTGGGAAGAAGCCATAGTTTTCACTTCCAGACATGAAATGGGTCTGATCTACTTCAGTAAAGTTTCTGACCCTAGCAGTAAAGTCCTTTAATCTCCACAACATGACTTGGCAAATTCAGGACACTCCTACTTCAAATTTCCCAAAGTTTCCAACCTTTCTGGCTTAGACCTCAAGTGTAGAGGGTAGAGGTGAAGAAGGAAGAAAGACAGTCTACCTGCTCCACTTTTTCTTTAATTAATGATGGAGATGATAGAAGGTGCCAATGATACAACATTAGGGAGGAGGAACTGACATTGTTGAACATGAAGAAATGTGATAGCAGGAACCTCCCTGGATGTCTGGTTCTGGGGCCCTTGGGTGCTCCATTTGCCCTTGCACCCTCCTTCTCCACCCGTGAGTTAGTCAGGACATTGCTATAGATAAACTAGTCATGATAAGGCTGGGATTTGTAAATTAAAGTACAGCAGCACTCAGAAACCAAGAGATGTTTCCTTTCTGCTTAGCACAAAGCTGGTACTGGGGTCCAGGACAAGCCCTGCTGCGGTGTAGTAAATTACATGGTATGGCTTTTCTAGCCATAGCTTTGTAACTCCCACTTTGTTGTGAGCAACTGAGTAGCTGATTGTTAAAGTTATCCACCTGATGTATTTCTGTTGGAGCAGCAGGAAGCAATCTTCTGGGAAGTTTGCTCTCTCTCAGGTGTGTAGAATTCTGATGTTGGGATAGGTTAGTTTTGCCATTCTGCCAGGCTCAAAATGAGCCCTCCTAGAGGCAGAAGGATTCTCTCTGACTGCCGGCTGGGAGAAGCATGCTGCTGAGAAAGATGTACTGCTAAGAGAGAGATGTGAGAGAGACGTGCTGCTGAGAGACATGCTACTGAGAGAGAGACTGTGTTCATGAACTTGAATTGTAACCTGTTGCTTCCCTAATGAAGCCCATAATCTGTGAGTTCTGTGTGGCCACTGCCGCAGACTATCGAACCCAGCAGAGAGGTGGTCAGTACTGAGAGAGGGATGGTTGGTGTCAAGGTTAGTAAGAGGGGTGGA
The DNA here is from genome assembly GCF_000298275.1 of Orycteropus afer afer. Lineage (NCBI taxonomy): Eukaryota > Metazoa > Chordata > Mammalia > Tubulidentata > Orycteropodidae > Orycteropus > Orycteropus afer. Next base: position 17,427,370 of record NW_006921613.1, on the reverse strand, counting down.
GGGTGGCAGCATGTCTGGCCTCCTAAGAGCAGGCCTTGGGCTGCTGGTGGTGATTCTGTCTTTCTCTTGTGTAATTAGAGAAGGTCAGAGGATGCTGTCTCCTCGCCCCTTTCACACCTGACTCTGTACATTTTACACCAATTTTAAAATGGTAGGCACTCATAGCCTGATTTGTTGTTGTTGTTATGTGCTGTCAAGTCGGCCCCAACTCACAGCAACCCCTCTTTGGGTTTCTGAGGCAGTATCACTATGGAAGTAGATTGCCCAACCTTCCTGCCAAGGAATGGCTGGTGGGTTTGAACTGCCAGCCTTCTGGTTAACAGTCAAGTGCCTTAGGCACTATGCTACCAGAGCTCCTATCCTGAAGGGAATGTAATTTAGCCTGGGTGTAACTGAATCATTGTAATGACCCAGTGTCATAGCAAGATCCACTATTAAAAGTTTGTTTGGTGGCTTAACTTTCAGCTAAACAATAGACAAGTCTACCAGCTGAACAACTATACCAGGGAGATACACTCCTTAGAACAGTCAACCATGGGAGACCAGAAGGGCAGTATTTGCATAGGAGAAAATGAAAGTCAAGACTGCATAGGTAAGGACACAGGAAAGGGGTAATCACAGGGAGGAGATGGGAGGAGAACTGTTAAATTATGGGTATTGTAATCAGTGCCACAAAACAAAATGTGTATGAACTGTTGAATGTAAAACGAAAATGCTTTGTAAAATTATACCCAAATCACAATAAAAAGTTAAAAAGAAAAAAGAAAGTTCATTTGGACTTTGGTTCTGTCTAGAAACCTTCCTTTGTCTCTTATCTACCTGGCAAGTACCTGGTCATCTTCCAAGATCCAAAGGTACCCACCTGTGAAGTTTTCACTGACTGCTCCAGGAAGAGTTTGTCCTCTGAGCTTCCACAGTACTCTGCTCAACTCTTTTCAGCACTTATCCCACTTTAAAACAATCATGTGCTTACCCCTCAGCCCTAACTCTCAAAGTGTTACATCTGCATTTCCAGCCCCAACAGTGCCTATAACACAGATGCCTAATCAATGCTTGCTCAGTCAATGAATGGGCATTGAAGAACCTTGAGACAGCTTCAGGAGAGTTTCTCAAATGTACCACTGGGTCCTCAGGCCTATATCTGTGCTGACAGAACCTTGGAGAAGCCCCCAAGGTCTTTGTGTCCTCTGAGTCTGAGTTTTCTTGCTTCATGTCTGCCTCTGCTCCTTTTAGTTCAATACACTACTGACTTCTACCTCCTCTTCTCTTCCTTTTGGCCTTGAGGCTATGACACCATGTTGCTTTCCCAGGATCTTTCCCACTTGTATCACAATCCAGAACAGAACAGTCCTGTTAGCACAGAGGGACCAAGAGGAATGTTCTTCAGATGTTTCACTGTTGGATGTGGGATCCACCCTTCTCCTTCTCTGCTTTCACTATAGCCCAACACTGCCTCATAAGGTACCCTTCAAGCAATGATGTGCTGATAAATGTTTAACAACCAATTTGGGATTGGGGTGGGTAAGGGGAGAAGGAGTTCTTATTTGCAGCGTTTGCCAATTTTTGTGGTGCAAATACTTCCACTATGGCTAATTTCAAGCTACTGATGTGATGTCACTGGATGGAAAGTTGTACAGTAGCACACCATTTTATAGTATTTTTACCCTGCAGATACAATAGTCATAAATAACTTCAAGAACATAGAGATACAATGTAGTAAAATAATTAGGAAGTGATGAGTCTAGAGTACTTATTACCTTTGTTTCTAATATAATTTTTTGATGTGTAGGTTTACACAATTTAAATCTTAATAATGACTGTGTTTAAGAACTGTTGTGTAAGACACCTAAAAATTTAGCAATTGGCTCTTGCAAGCCTGTACAAGCTGACACAAATCAGCTCCAAAATATCACAACTATGGAGCTAATACTCAATGAATCCTATCTGGTGGCTAGGGGGTGCCCTGTCCCTCCTGCCTAGAAAGAATTTGATGCCTTAGGTGTTCTCTGGTTTGGGACTAGACTTAATTTTCTGGTATTTTCAAATGTGTCCATCAACTGAGAATATTTTTAATTTGTATGAGTCTGCTCTTATTTTTGTAAGGCATGAATGAGTTGATTGTCTGAAATTTTCCAGGGTTCTTTTTTCTCTCTTAGGTTTTGGTCCATGTTCAATTACCAGCCAAGCTGACCAGTTTCTGTGGCAACAGAAGCACAGCCACTTTCATCATCCCCACAGTCTCCTCATCTTATCCCTCTGCCTACCCACTTCCTTCCCCTAGGACACAAAAAGGGCAGGCAGGCAATTTCACAGGCTAGGAGATAACAGTTAATTTTTCTAAAGGGTGGTTTTACTCTGATGACCGCTATCTTTTAATGATCCTAGGATAAGAATACAAATCCATGTAACAACGATCACCATCTCTCCATCATCATGATGACAACTACCAATTTACCACCAACTATCACATTAAAAGGAGCACTGGTGGCATAGTGCCTAAGGCATTTGACTGCTAACCAGAAGGCTGGAGGTTCAAACTCACCAAGCACTCCTCAGAAGGAAGACTGGGCAATCTACTTCTGCAGAGATACTGCCTCGGAAACCCAAGGGAGGGGTCTCTATGAGTCAGGACCAACTTGACGGCAGGGAGTTTGGTTTGGTTTTTGGATCCCGTTAAAACTCCACAGCCACACAATCATCACACCACAACCAGCACCCACTTAACCACCCCAACACTATCATATCACTACCTATATCCACGACTACCATGCCCACACCTTAGCCAACCACCATCACTTCCACCACCACCAGCATCCACTTAAAATACTTCACAACATAGCCACATCACCATCACCTTTACCACCAACAGCACCCACTCATTACCACCCCCATACCATAGATCACACCACCATCATCTCTACCATCAGCAGCACCCACTTACTACCAGCCCCACACCAGAAACATACTACCATCATACCAGCATCCACTTACTACCACTCCCCAACATCATAGCCATACCATCAACACTCAACCATCACCCTTCTTCCTTTAATGAAAACACTTAATGATCAAGCAGCTACTGACAGCCCAGTAAGCCCTGTGGATTGCTGGCTTGGCTCACCCTGTCCCATGGCTACAGGCTGCTTTTATCCACTTGACCACGGGAAATGCCTATCTTGAATTGTTTCTTCTGGGATCCTCTTTGAATTTGTCTTCCTGACGGAAAATGATAGAGGTACTTTTGTTGGTTTAAGAATCTGTAAATAGTGGAGAGTCCCTCCACTCCTCCTGTGATCTCCTTGACAGGTTTCTTCTCTCCTACTTCTTCTACACTGGTATCTCTTGGACCAGCTGTTGGGAGTAACCCATTTTCATTTTATCTCTTTTACCACGAGGCCCAGACAAGGGTATGACTGGTAGGCCTGGAGTGGGGAAGATCTTCTAGCTGTAGAAGCCCAGGATAAACCTCCACAAGAGGTTTCAAGAGACCCTCAGACATGTTATCTGGGAAACCCTGGAAGAGAGGGCTTCACAAACAAGACACCCATATCTAACTCTGAATCTCAAGACCTAAGCATGGCATGAGCCATAACTTGCTAGATGTTCATGAGCTGTTTGGATCATATCAAGATAGAACATGTATGTCTGCAGATTTGTCTGTGTGAAAGAGATAAGGAGGTAGAATTTATTGGTGAAAAAAACAAACAAACAAAATGCCCTAAAAGCAGAAGCCAGGGTATTAACTCTTCTAAGCCTACCTGGTTTAGAATACTCTACCAGAGAAGATTTGTAACCATCTTGAGACTTAGGGCCTATGTCTTTTATAATTCTCCTTGTTTAGTCACTGAGGAGCCAAAAGAGAGGATCTTATATTTAGCTCTCTTTGGTGTTTTAAATCCCAGCTTTTGCTTGAACTTCTGAGGCTATTAGCAGAAGCACCCTCAGGATGAGCTGTATTTGCCCGCATAGTGCCTAAGGCATTTGACTGCTAACCAGAAGGCTGACAGTTCAAACCCACTAGCCACTCCTTGGAAGGAAGGTTGGGCAATCTACTTCCGTAGTGATCCCGCCTTGGAAACCCAAGGAGGGGTCACTATGAGTTGGATCCGACTCAACAGCAGTGAGTTTGGTTTGGTTTTTGTATATGGAATATTTATACCCATTGTTACTGCATTGATCCTAACTCATAATGACCCTATAGGACATAGTAGAATTGCTACAGAGGGTTTCTAAGATTGTAAATTTTCACCGAAACAGACTGCCACTGTGGCTGGTGGGTTCGAACTGCCAACCTTTCAGTTGCTAGCTGAGCTCTTAACCACTGTGCCACAGAGCTCCTACAGAAGGATATAAAATAAACAACAAATAACATTGGTTGCCTATGGGGAGTGGAGCTGGAGGGTGGGGTAAAAAGGTGATTTTCATGCTGTTTACTCCTATGTCAAAGACTTTGAACCATTATACCTATTTGAATAATCATATTATGTAAGAAATAATTTAAAAAAAAACAAACCTTCTGCCCTTCTACACTCCAAGAGTCTTCATGAGAAATGAAGATGAAAAATTTTCATTATTTGAATATGATATGATTTTTTTTCATGGAAAACACAATTGTGATTGATGTTGTTAGGTGCAATCGAGTCAATTCCGACTCATAGTGACCTTATGTACAACAGAACCAAACACTGCCTCTTCCTGTGCCACCCTCACAATATTTGAGCCACTGTTGCAGCTACTGTGTCTATTCATCTCATTGAGGGTCTTCCTCTTTTTTGCTGACTCTCTACCAAGCATGACATCCTTCTCTAGGGACTGGTCCCTCCTGATAACATGCCCAAAGTATGTGAGATGTAGTCTTGCCATACTCGCTTCTAAGGAGCATTCTGACTGTACTTCCAATACAGATTTGTTTGTTCTTGTAGCAATCCATGGTTTATTCAATGTTCTTTGCCATATGCACAGCCATGTTTATTGCATCATTATTCACAATACCAAAATGATGGAAACAACCTAAGTGTCCATCAATGGATGAATGGATAAACAAATTGTGGTACATACATACAGTAGATACTACACAACAACAAAGAACAATGATTGATCTGTGAAACATCTCACAATATGGATGAATCTGGAAGATATTATGCTGAGTGAAATAAGTCAATCACAAATTGGCAAATAATGTATAAGACCACTATTATAAAAGGTCAAGAATAGATTTACACACAGAAAGAAACATTTTTTGATGGATACCAGGGATGGGAGAGTATCTCAATTCTTTAGCGCTGCTATAACAGAAATACCTAAAGTGGATGGCTGTTAACAAACAGAAATATATTCTTTTACAATTTAGGAAGCTAGAACTCCAAATTTAGAGTGCTGGCTCTAGCAGCTGGGTGAAGCCCCTCAATCTTGGGCTTCAGCTCTGCCTCTTGTTCCAGGGCTGCTGGAGCTGGAGGCATCTTCTAACTCATGCAGCTGCTGGCTGCTGAGGCTGATGAACCTAAGATTGCCCGATAAAATGGCACAATCCCAAGATTGACAGGCCACTGGTTCAAATACAGGAACTGGAAATGAAGACTCAGCCAATAGCTAAGCCCTTTCCCAAACTGGAAGCAGGCCACACTCCAAAGATAACTCCCTTTCAACTACTCTCACAGCAGATTCTACCACGGAGGTGATTACAATCTCATCGTGGGGAAAAACTACATCCAGCCACCAAGCCACTCAAAACCACAGCCTAGACAAGTTGATATACAACTTTAACTACCACAGAAGGGAAGGGAGGGAGAATCACTAACTAGATAGTAAAATGGATTGTTGCATGAAAAACTAATCTGTTGTGTAAACTTTCACCCACAGCACAATAAAAATGTTTTAAAAAAGAAGGAAATAGAAAATCTTACTAAAAACAAAAAATATCTATTATAGAAATTGAATTTATAATTTAAAACCTTCCCACAAAAAAATTCTAATTTTTCCAAAAAAAGAAACATCAATGCTATGGAAATTCTTCTGGAGAACAGAAATGCTCTTTTTTTTCTTTTTTTTTTTTTTAGATAAGTTTGATGAGGCCAACATAATCCAGATACTAAAATCTGAAAAAAAAATTATAAGAAAAATTAAAGACCGATGTATATATATATTGTATCCATTTTTTAGATAAATGATGTATTTCTCAATTAGAAATTTTAAAGACTAAAAATAAAAATAGAAAGAAATTTTCTTAGAAATAAAATACATAAATTTCCAGATTAAAAAATGCATGAAATACTAATTCAATGAAAGAAACACTAAAAAAGTTTCAACAAATTTGAGGAGACTTTGGATAAAATGGCACTACCAGAGCGAGACACAGATCATATGTAAAGCAGCTGGAATCAAAATGGTATCACAAATTAAACGAGTAATGATAGATATTAAAAGAGAATACAAAATAATTCAAACATTTTGAGAATGATTTCCATTGTAGAATTCTATGCTCAGATAATCTACCAAATAAGTGTGATACTGCTGAAGACCTCCAAAATGTATCTCTCTCTTAAAAGCTAGCAAGCTGCCATCTAGAGGCAAAGATGTGTCTCTCCTCATCCAGAGCAAAGAAGAATGAAGAAAAACAAAATTCATGGAAACAATTAGTCCTAGCGACTGGTACACCATCCAATCTGCAGCCTATACAACTATGAGACCAGAAGAACTAGATGGTGCCCGGCTACCACTGTCATCCACTTGGAAGGGGATCTATGTAGGAGATCCTTGATAGAGAGGGAGAACAATGTGGAACAAAACTCAAAATCATTTGGAGGGGGAAAAAAAAAGGGGGGGGTGACCAGGTTTGCTGGTCCGATAGAGCCTGGTGGAACCACTGAGACTATGGCCCCTAGCTGCCCTTCAAGTCTGGAATTGAACCCACACCTGTGGTTTCCAGCCAAACAAAATACAAGCATATGAGTTAAACATTTACCTCAAGTAGATACACTCCTTGGAGAGAACAATCATGGGAGAAAGAAGGGCTGCTTATGCACAGGGAGACAGCTCAGGGGGCAGGAGCGTATGGAGGGGTGGACACTGGGAAGAGGTAACTATGGGGAGGAAGTGGGAGGGGAGCTGTTGCATTGTGGTAAACTGTGGTCCATGACATGAGACAAAGTATATGTGAACTGCTGTATGGAAAGTGAATTTGCTCTGTAAATCTTCACCCAAATCACAATAAAAAATATATATATAAAATGTATCTCTCATGCACCCTTTCTCAGGAAACCACTTCTTGTTGTTATGATGTGCCCTTGAGTTGGACCTGACTTATGGCAACCCCTCCTTGTGTTTCTGAGGCAGTATCACTACAGAAGTAGAATGCCCCATCTTCCTTTTGAAGAGTGGCAGGAAACCACTAGAGGATGTGTTTCACCAAAAGTGGGCAAAAAACCATGAGAAAAGAAGAAGCAGCAGGAATTCAAAGGAGAGAAGACAAAGGAATTCCTAGGATGACACAGCAGGTTTAGAGAGAAACTACATCAGACTGCAATAGAAATACAGAAGGCTTCCAGGAGAGTTACCACCAAGAAAAGAGTGGAGCAAATAAATTGGCTGATGTGCTTGACTGTCTGGGGAAGAGCTATTAGGGCCCATAGAAAATTAATCAAGTGAAATATTTACTAATTCTACAGGAGAAGGAAATCTAATTATAGTGTACTCTGTAGCTCAGCTACTATGTAAGTTCTGTATTAACTATGCATGTACAACTAACTATGTGTAATAATAGTGTAACTAAAACTAAGTTAATCACCCATTTGGGGGAGAATATATTATGAATTTGCTTGTGTTTGTATAGACTACTTTTGGCAAGTTACTGCCTCTAGGTAGCAAAATTCAGTGCATAAGGACGGAGCTTTCTCCTGTATACTCTTTTATAAGAGTATATAGTTTATAAGTATATAGTATATAGTTCCATGAGCATACATTATGTATCAACCTACAAGAACTAACAAAACTTTCAAGGAAATGAAAAGGGTGGCTGAAAGAACTGCTTTTCCCACTGAAAGACCCCAACTAAGAGGGCAATGTGGGGTCCATGGGCTGGATCCCCATTTGGGTTTGTTCTATTCCTGGAACTAGCAAAGAGAATCTTCTCTTTTTTGATACAATTTCCATGAAAGCTTCACAGATATCCAGTCTCACGCAGTATTTCACTTGGGGCATTTATTGGAGAGCCCATAGCAAGGCAGATACTGCTGTGTTTTGGTTCATCTGGAGAAAGGTGAGTGGGAGATGTGAGGAGGAGGGAAGGAAGGGTGACCACATAGTTCTGTCCCTCTGTTTCCTACTGCACTCAAACTTCTCATCTCCTTATGCTGGCAGCAAAACAAGTCCTCAGCTGGTGTGTACCCAAGAAGACTCATTTATTCATTTTAGGTGGAAATATTTATTGAGCACTATTTTGCATCAAAGGAGACCTGATGGCACAGTGCTTGGCTGCTAAGCAAAAGGTCAGCAGTTCAAACCCATCAGCCACTCCATGGGAGAACAATGAGGCAGTCTGCTTCTTTAAATATTTACAGCCTTGGAAACTATGGGGGATGTTCTACTCTATCCTATAGGGTTACTATGAACTGGAATCTACTTTACCACAGTAGATTTGTTTATTTATATTTATTTTTGGTATTATGCATCAGGCACTGATTAAGTGCTGATAGGGAGTCCCTGGGTAGCACAAACAGTTAAGAACCTTTGGCTACTAGCCAAAAGGCTGGCAGTTCAAACCCATGCAGAAGACACCTCAGAAAACAGGCCCAGCAGTCTACGTCTTGAGGATCACAGACTTGTAAACCCCGTGGAGCAGTTCTACTCAGCATACATGGGACTGCCCTGAGTCGGAATTGGCTCAATGGCAACTAACAACAACAACAAAGTATAAATTATATAGACGTGTTCCTGGCACCAGAGAGTTTATATTCTGGCAGGGAAAAACACACATTAATAAGTGTTTACACCATTAATTATTTATTTGGCATTGTGATAAGCGCTATAATAGAGAAGTCCTGAATGCTAGGATCTAGGTGTGGAGGTCAGGGGAGTCTTTCCTGAGAACATAATATTTATGTTGAGAAACTTGAAGGTTAAATAGCAGTTAGCTAGGCAATAGGGCAAGGGGATGGGTGGAGTGGGAGGAGAGAGTACAGCATGTACAAAGGCCGTAAGTCAGGGAGCAAGTGAAAGAAGGCCAGTGGGGCTGGAGTACAGAGAGTGATGGAGAGAGGTAAACCAAAGGATAAATCTTGCAGAGTTGAACTAAGGATTTTGGATCTTATCCTCAAAGCTGTAGGAAGTTATTGAATAATATTTTGAGCAAGGGAGTAATATGATCAATTTACATGTTAAAGATGGCCAGAAAGAGATTACTGTAATGGTTTAGGTGAGAGATGATGATGGCCTGGTCAGGGGATATTGGTAAAGATAAAGCAGGACAGATCTGACAGAAATGTATGAGGTTAAAATGACAAGACATGCTAACGGACACGCTAATGGTTTTGAAGGGTAAAGAAAAATAAGAAACATTATCTAACATAACTCAATTTCAAATACATTAATTACACTGGATATTGATTTACAAAATATTTTCACATACATTATCAAAGGAGTATGATCTGAACTGCAACCTTGTTAACAGGGTAAAGGATCATTATGCCAACTTTGTAAGTGAGAAAATTCAAGGAGGTAACATTTATTGTATTGAATTACATTTAATAAATGAATTAGTGAATATACTACCTCATTCCATAAAGAATTTATGAAGACTAACAATGAAACATAATATTGCAGAATAACATAAAGTGATGCAAACAGTGAAAGATTAATAGAAATGAACATAAAACAGCCAAAGAAAAGGCTAAAAATGTACATCATAACCTACCTATACACATGTTGTCTATACACTAGAATTTTGTCTCTAAGCTCTAACCCTAGGAGTTGAGGTTTTTCCCAAGGCCTTACAGCTTATGGTAAAGCCTGGATTCAACTGTGGTCTTCCAGTTCAAATCCAATACATTTTATTTCACATTAGCCTATAATAGCCTGCAATCCAAACCACCATTGAGTTCTATTTAATCTTTTTTTTAAAAAAAATCTCTCAAGGATTTCCTTCTTCCAGAGATAGCAGACTAGCTTGATACCAACCCTCTTGCTGAGAACAACTAGAAATGCTGAATAAAATATATTTAAATATCTGTTTGGAACCAGCAAGGCAGCAAGGATTGGAGGGATCAAGATTTTAGAGAGGGGAAACACAGAGAGATGAGCCTGACACAATGCCACCTTTCCCTTTGGGGCACGTGTTAATTCATAATTGGGAAGTGAAAACCTGATAATATGAGAAAATCTACGACAGTCTCACAAGGTTGGAGAATAATATTATAGTTCCAAAACACCACTGAGGAAGGGGTCCTAATAAACACTCCAGGTTTTCAGTTGGGACCTCTAAAGGGCTATATGCCAGGAGAAAGGGTGAATAAGAAGTAGATCAGCCCTTATAGAGACTGAAAGCCAGTTTCAAATCACCCTGGGTTATGGTGCTCTGTCTATACCCTAACTGCCTGCCAAAACAAAAATTCTCTGGGAGACATTAGCATTATTTAGAGCCTGATATTATCTCTAGATTTTTTTCATACACAATATCCAACATTCAACTAAAAATTACCAGGAAATAAGACCAAATGACTGAAAGGCCAGAGGGTGGGGAAAAAAATACAAATAGGCCAATAGGAGATCTGAATATTGAAATTAGGCACAGACTTAAAAATGTGATTATTATAGTCAATAAAAGAGATGATGACTTGTAAAATTTCAGATTATTGAAATCTACATAAAAAAGGATTAAATAGAAATATTATTGAAAAAAGTAACAAAAATACAATAGATGAGTTTAACAACAGATTCAACCCAGCAGAAGAGAGAATTAGTGAACCAAGAGACAGATGAATAGGAAAAACCTAAAATAGGGCAAAGAGGGAAAAATAATGGAAAATACAGATCAAAGCATAAAACACTTAAAAAGAAAATTCTGTGGAAAATTAGCATCCCAGAAGGAGAAGAGAGAGCAGGGACAGAAGAAATACTTGAAGAGATAATGTCAAGAATGTCTCAAAACTGAAGCCACCAATTCAAGCAGTACTAAGAACTCCAAGCACAAAAGGGATTCCTTAAAAAGAACTTGGGGGAAAAAAGATGAAGTTGGGGTGCTGTTACCAAAGGAAGGGAGGTGAATTCTAGAAAGCCAAAAAATAAAAACAAATCAACACATGTTCATCATACTTTTGTGCTTCAGGTTTTTCCTCTATAAAACGAGATTTATAATACCTACCTTGCAAGTCTGTTATGAGGATGAACTAATATGATCTAGGTCATGTGATTGGCAGGTGCAGGTGATGGGTAAATGACAGATGATCCTATTAATTATGCCAATATTTACAGCAAGAAAGTCATGGTGAATGGAAAAGACACTGGATTTGGAACTAGACTTGGAGTTGAGTCTCACTCTGCAATTTTCAGGCTTTCAGACCTTAAGTCACATAACTTTCTCTGACTCTCAGTTTTCTCATCCGTAGTATAATAATAATACCAATGTCACAGGTGTTGTGAGATTGAAGTGTTCGGAAGCACTATGTAAACTGCTAAGTGATGATGCTAACATTATGGTTGTTGTTAGGTGCTGCTGAAAGGGCTCCGACTCATAGCGACCCTATGCATAACAGAACAAAACACTGCCTGGTCCTGCACTATCCTCACAATCTTTGCTATACATCATAAGAGATTCATAATTGCTACCTTCAAAAAGTCTTCACAAGACTCTCTGTGGCTCTTCCGCAGTGGGACAACACGAGCGGAGAGCATGCTTTTCTTCTGCACTTTCGTCACAACAACGGTTTTTGCGCTGTCTTTGGAATACTCAATACTTTTATAAAAACGTCTTTCTATATTTTTGAAATGATTAATTTGAGCCATTAGGGAACAAGGGGAACTTAGACCAACGGGTTTTCCACAGGGTGCCGGGAAAAGAGGAAAAGTTGTGGGCGAATCTATTGTGGCGAATCTGCTGGCTGTCAAAAGAGGGCGGTAGGTCAGCTGGTGTTCCTGTTGCAGCTGCTGGTAGACAGCTCAGTGTGGGCGGATTGCTCAGGACTTCGAAACTAGGCGAGGTGAGCCCAGAACCAAGAACGAGGGACTTCTTCAGAGTGAAACCCCCTAACAGAGGGATGGTCCCTTCCCTTGTTGGAGCTTCTCGGCCAGGAAGCCTGCCTTTCCTTTCTCTAATTTGAGCCTCAGAACCTCTATTCTATTGGCTGTATGAGCAAGGTCCAGCACTTCCACACCATTTTTTCACCGGAGTCTTCCTTGAAGGTATGGGATGGGGCAAGAACTAAAGTATCAATTTGCCAAACCTCAATAAATCTAAATGTTGAATCGATTGGGGTGTGTGTGCGGGGGAAGACGTTTTGTGCCTGGAGCTGAAGTGTTGTATGAAGAAAAATCATACTGAATTCCATTAGGGCTGGTGTTAGCGGGTTAGGGATGAGTTTGGCTGTTTGCCTTATTTATTACCCTATCTCAGAAGTCTAGAACACTCAACATATAAATAAAGGGATGAAAGACAACCTGTGCATTGTAAAAAAAAAAAAAAAAAAGACCCAAACCCAAAGAAATGGCTAATGGGAATAACCAGAAGGCTGGTGGTTCAAACCCACCAGCCACTCCTCGGAAAGAAGGTTGGGCAATCTATTTCCATAGTGATACCCCCTCGGAAACCCAAGGAGGAGTCGCTATGAATCGGATGCGACTCCACGGGGGTGAGTTTGGTTTGGTTTTGGTTATGGCAAAGTGTGCCTGACCCAAGCCATGGTATTTTCATTAGCCTCATGTGCATGTGAGAGCTAGACAATGAATAAAGAAGACCACAGAAGAATTGATGCATTTGAGTTGTGGTGTTGGCAAAGAATATTGAATGTACAGTGGACTGCTACAAGAATGAACAAATCTGTCTGGGAGGAAGTACAGCCAGAATGCTCCTTAGAAGTGAGAATGGCCAGACTTTGTCTCTTTGTACTTTGACCAGATTGTCAGAAGGGACCAATTCCTGGAGAAGGATATAATGCTTGAAAAAGTGGAAGATCCTCAATAAAACGGATTAACACAGTGGCTGTGACTATGGGCTCAAGTATGGAAATGATTGTGAAGATGGTATAGGACCAGACAGTGTTTCCTTCTGTTACATATAGGGTCACTACGAGTCAGAAACTATTTGATGGCACCTAACAACAACATGGCAAATCAAGGTACCCTGATGGTGCAGTGTTTAAGTGCTCAGCTGCTAACCAAAAGATTGGCAGTTTGAATCCACCAGCTGTTCTGCAGGATAAAGATGTGGCAGTCTGCTTCTATAAATATTTATAGCCTTGGAAACCCTATGGGACAGTTCTACGCTGTCCTATAGGGTCACTATGAGTCATAGTAGACTCTATGGCAATTTTTTTTTTTTTAAATGGCAGACCATGTGCCATAGTCCTTTACGTATATCTCAAATCACCTGAAGATTCTGCCTAAAGATGGATGTGATCCAAACTCCTTACACCACCACCTGGGGCTTACCACCTGGCTCTCGCCTCATTTTTTTCTTGGCACTGGCGCCCACTCAGTTTCATCTCTAGCCATCTTATGACTTGGTAATTCCCCATTCCTTCGCCGAAGCTCACCCTTCCAATCCTGATTCTTTCTTTGGCTAACTCCTAGTATTTTAGCTTTCAGCCTAAATGTCACTGTCTCCAGGAAGCTTTCCTTGATCCAGAGCACCAAGCCTAGGTTAGTTGCCCCTCCTTGTGTTCCCACAACACCTTGGACTTACCCTAATGGTGGTTCTAAGTTATAACCTCCTATATAGTTTTTGGTTTCCACACACCTAGACTTGAGCTCCTTGAGGGCAGGCACTGGTCCTTTTTGTGTTAAATATTTGTTGAGTGAGAGGTTAATGAATGTGGTGTTAAATAAAACCAGGGTTCGTGAAAGAGTTGGAGGGTATGGTGTCTACACTTTTTCAAGTACTTCAAAAGTCATTATCTCTGTAAGATATTCATCTCCACAGTGTTTTCCTTAAACCACTTTTCATGATTGACAGGCAATAATTATAGGATTAAATAATCATAGGTTGCTTCCAGCTCCCTACTGTCAGATTCTGGCACTCTCTAACAGGACTATGAACCTATTATGTAATTCCCACCACGCCCTTTTCTCTCCCTCTGATTAACTGCATTTGCCCTTTTGTTTATATATAATGGAAATATTTAACTTCTTTATTTAATTAGTGTGTGTGCATTTAATGTATGCCCTAAACAGCCACCTCAATGACCTAGCCAACACTTGGAGGGCAAGGCATCATGCCTTCCCCACACAGATCTTGAGGAAGCATAGGTATCCCAAGAGGAGATAATGATTGCAGTTGCTTTGTGTTCAGTAGGGAGTTCTGGTGGTGTAGTGCCTAAGGCATTTGACTGCTAACCAGAAAGCTGGTGGTTCAAACCCACCAGCCACTCCTTGGAAGGAAGATTGGGCAATCTATTTCTGCAGTGATATCTCCTCAGAAACCCAAGGAGGGGTCGCTATGAGTCAGGTCTGACTCAACGGCAGTGAGTTTTGTTTTTTTTGGTTTTGTGTTCAGTAGGACCTGGAAAGGGTAGAGTTTGGATTACCATAAACACAAGCTACACCCAATAGAAAAGTATGAGAGTACCTCATTCTCCACCAAAATCCTATCTCATTGCTTTATTTAACTGGTTTTATCTCAGTCATCCCAGGTCTATCAAGGACCACAATATCCTGGTGGACTTTGAGCAAAGAGGTTGGAACTATTAAGACTGATAGGCTTTTTGGATATGATATGTGAAGGGATTCAAAGGAAGGCCAGTGTGAGAGATCACCCAGGCTTTTTCCCAATATGCAAAGATGGTAGGTAGTATGTGGAAGCACTTGTTGTTGTTGTTGTTATGTGCCGTCAAGTCAGCACTTACAGATGTTTTTCTAACTGGATTGTGACTACTTCATCTGTAACTGTCTTATTCGTTTGTTTATTGCTTGCCTCCCCTGCCACTAGAATGTAAGCTCCTAGAGGGCAGGATCTTTGCTCTGTTCAGTGCTTTATCCCCTCCACTCAGGAGCACATACTAAGCATATACTAACAAAAACAAAGCAAAACTCATTACTATCAAGTTGACTCTGATTCATGGCAACCCCATACATAAGAAAGTAGAACTGTGCCCTATATGGTTTTCAATGGCTGATTTTTAGGAAGCAGTTTGCCAGACCTGTCTTCTGAGGTACCTCTGAGTGGACTTGAATCATCAACCTTTTGATTAGCAGCTGAGCATGTATTACTCATTCT
Organism: Orycteropus afer afer; assembly: GCF_000298275.1. Classification (NCBI taxonomy): domain Eukaryota; kingdom Metazoa; phylum Chordata; class Mammalia; order Tubulidentata; family Orycteropodidae; genus Orycteropus; species Orycteropus afer. The sequence continues at coordinate 17,411,952 of NW_006921613.1, read as the reverse complement.
CACCATCCAGGCATACACTAGGTGCTAACTATTTCTTGAGAGAATGTGCTCAGGCATATTAAATAATAGGACACTCTCAGCATCCAGGGAACAATTGGGAGTTGCTGAAATGAAAATGATAATTACATGGTGGCAAAGGAGATCAGAGCAAGGACTGAAGTTTATTGGTACTAAGGAATTAGCCATTCCTTAAAACAAAATGATAGTGAACTGCTCAGTGAGTCTTCATCTTTCCTTTACTTCTAAGGGCAGTAAGTCACGGGCAAGTCCAACCAGTGTCTTCTGACCTCTGTGCCATCTCATACTTCTGGACGGGACACCATAGAATAGCTGGGCCCCAAACAGACTCCTGAGGGGAAATGTTCAAACAGCTCAGGGAGCTATCCATCCTGGCATCCCATCTTTTGCTCCCTTTGGAGCCTTGTGAAGCCTCTGTTGTAGTGAATGGAATAGCTTACATTTGAACTTGCTCCTTTCTCTGAAGCTTGAGGTTGATGCATCCAGCTATTGCCCCAGAATTTATAACCCAAAGTCTACATATACGTTTTTGTAACCCTTAATATCCTTAAACTTGTTGCTCCTTAGATTAGCTTGGATCTGCCTTTGACCACTCTTGAATGGGACAGTCTCCAGAGTGATGCTGGCCTGATGTTGGGGTTTGAGGATTCCAATGCTGCAGCAGATAATGGAGAATGTCAGACAAATATAAGTGTTAGGATAGCCCCCAAACCCTTTTCCATTCAGTTCCCTGGTTTCTCTCCCTTCCCTGGTGTTCTCAGACCCTGATCTGTCCAGGAAAAAAAAAAAAAAAGACAGGAAAAAAACCCTGCTAATCCCTGGATAAAATGGGAGAGAAACCTGAAGACCCCCAGAACTTACATGACTCTCTGCTGCTTCTTGAAGAGACCACTGCCTTCCACAGTCAGCACACAGTCCTCTACTTGCTCTAAGAGGGGGTTTGTAAATATCACCTGTATGGAAAGTGATTGGTTTACAATGGCAGCTCCCAGAACCTAAACAGAGATGCAAATGAGAGGAAGGAGAAAGGAATTAGTCCTCATTCACCAATTCACTTAACATTGGTAGCACTGGTCCCTAGGTCTGTTTCCAGAAAGCTGGACTTCCTTGGCCTATATTTTCCAACTATGAGCTAAATCAAGTTAGTGAGCTGTGATCATCACTTTGAAAACTGAAATGGAATAGATGAAAATAAGAGAATGCATCCTAGGAGACAAATGAAAGTTATGTGAAACTTTTGTTTCTTGTTATGTGAAACTTTTGTTTTGGTTATACATGTATGAATGTTTGTGCTGGGTTGTTATGTAAAATACTTTACACCATTGTCTCATGGGCAATCTACTTCTATAAAGATTTACTGCCTTGGAAACCCAAAGGGGGTTGCTATGAGTTGAAATTGACTTGATGGCAGTGAGTTTGGTTTCAGTCACATTTTATCTCCTCTAAGAATTTTATCCAAGTGTGAAATACTCCACAGCTCCCAAAGGATTCGCTTGTATGGTTTGAAGATTCTGATGTTGCACCACTAGACTTTTCTTGGGAAATTTCTGTTTCTTCTTATTGTAATTCTACCCCATTCCTCCCCTTCCTCCTATCATAACTAGCTCATTTCCTTTAATATCAGTGCATGAATGGAGGCCAATGGGTTGTTCAGGGTTGTAGATGGAGGGAAGTAGCCTCAGGAAACCTGGATATATTTTTCAACCAGTTGCTGTGGAGTTAACCCTGACTTATGATGAACCCATGTGTGTCAGAGTAGAAATGTGCTCCACAGTGTTTTCAAAGGCTGATTTTTTGGAAAGTAGATCACCAGGCCTTTCTTCTGACGTGCCTCTGGGTGAACTTGAACCTCCAAACTTTCAGCTAGCAGCTGAGCACTTTTCAAAACCCTTCCTACAATGGATGACAGCTTCTGGTTTGTCATACTCAAGCCACTAGGGGGCACCACTGGCACACTTGGCAGGAGCCAGGAGGCTGGTTGACCTATGGGAGAAAGCACTGGAAGGAAGGGAGCCCTTAATGCCTTCTTATTGAGAGGATCATGCAATGTGAGAGCAGGAAGTATCCTCAATGGCTAATCCTATCATTTGACAGTTCAAGAAGCAGAGGCCCAGGAGCTTATCTAAGGATGTACAGCCAGCAAATGACTGAGCTAACCTTTCAGGTAGTGCTGTTTCCCCCATCCAAGCCTCTGCCATTTGAATGCATGGTTTCTACTGTTGTCCCTGGGGAAGGCCAACAGTCAGAGAAGGCTCAAGAGAGGAACTTCTCCCTGACCTCTCCATAGCCCCTGCTCAAGGATCTGCCTAAATGACCTCTAGTGGTGCAAGAGGATTGGGTGTTTTCAGGTAAATGTGCCTCTCTCTGGTGAGGTGGTAGATGGGGGCACTAGAAGAGGCAGAGGAAAGAAAGGGCTTCTCTCTGAGCAGGCTCAAAAGCTCCACCCTCTCCCAGCTGGATCCCAGGAACCACCCCTCTCCCCCCTCCCCCAGCCATTTGCAGGGCTCTTGCCTACATTAATCATGATGCCAGGATAAACCAAGGTGATAATCTTGTCCACCAAGATCTTCTCAGGACAATTCATCTCTTCTCCCAGGGCACTGATGCGGATCAGTTTGTCCAGTGACAGGTACTGGCGGTACTGGGAATAGGGAATTTTGCAGGGATGCGTCTTTGCTAGGGAGCGAACACAAGGTCAAGGTGAGAGTGGCTGGGGAGATCAGCTGGGGTTCTTGGATCTGGGAGACTTTTCTATGGAGAGGACGGAGCCAATATGTACTGAGCCTCCATGAAGCATGTACTAGCTTTTCAGATGGAGAAAGTGAGGTTAAGAGAAACCAGTGGTTTGTCCCAGGTCATTCTGCTGATAAATGGGTGAGCTTAGTTTCTAACCTAGGTCTGGATGACGTCAAAACTTAGACTATTCTATTTTATTTTTAACTAAACTAAGCTATTTTCCTTTAGAGTAATAAAAAAGGGGAGAGAGTGGAGGAAGAAGAGAGAATGGAGAATGAGAAGGGGAGGGGAAGAGGAAGAGGAAGGAGGAAAAGGGAAGGGAGGCAGGGGAGGAGGAGTCTGCATCAGAGATAACATGCAGTAGGAAGGGAGGTGTCACAGGGGTCTGCTCCTGGTACCCTGTTGGCATTTACATAACCCACTCTGTGTACACAGTCTGTCCCCATGCCCGTACCCAGAGCACGTACCTTCTTTAGCAGAGAGGGTGATGAATGCTGTGTCCTGCCAGAATGGGGGCAGGGGGCTGCCATCATGTAGCAGGGACTGGGCACTCAGGTTCACCTTGAGGTTCTTGAACTGGGATGACATGTTGAGGGCCAGCAGCACAAAATTTATGTCCTGGCCCATGTTGGGTGGGTCAAGCAACTGGAATTTCAAGGAGACCTGGACAACATCACTGGGACGAAGGGAAGGTGTGTCTAGGCTTCGAGGACTGCCCTCACTCAGTGTCATTGGTCTGGAAGGTTGGGGATCTGCATCTGCTTGGTAGGGGCCTTGAAAACTTCCAGCCTTCAGCTTCTGAAGAGCCTTCAGATACACCTGCCTCTCCTGGGGGGAACCTGGCAGGGAAGAGTATAGCACCACCTGTGGGTCAGACTGACCCAGAGAGTAAGCCTTGGCTGAACAGCACTCCACGAACACCAACCCTTATATAAGCCATGTCTGAGAGGCTGTTGAAGCCTTCATTTCCAATAATAAACACAAGCTATTATTCACTGGAGCTCTGGTGGAGCAATGGTTAAGGCACTCGGCTGCTAACTAAAAGGTCAGCAGTTCAAACCCATCAGCTGTTCCACTGGAGAAAGATGAGGTATTCTGCTTCTGTGAAGACTTATAGCCTTGGAAACCCTATGGGGCAGTTCTCTGCCCTATAGGGTCGCTATGAGTTGGAATCAACTTGATGGTAGTGGGTTTACCATTCATTAAGTGCTTCCTAGGTGCCAAGTTTTGCCGAGCACATTATACCTTTAATCCTCACATCAATCTTTATATATATATATATATATATATATATATATACACACATACACACACACACACACACATATATATATATATGTATGTATATATATTATTGTTCTTGTTGTTGTTCCATAATACAGATGAGGAAAATGAGACTCAGAGAGGTCATGTCACTTACCCAAGTGGCACAATGTGATTTGGAGTCCAAGTGGAAACCAGACCTGCCTAGCTCCAAACCTATGCTCTTGATCATTCAACTCTATCTGACTCCCAAAGGAAAGATGAAGGCTCACAAATGTGAAAGATAAACCCCTTAAAGAGAGCAGTACTTGATGTTCCTGTTCCAAAACCAAATTATTGGTCAGATAAAGACTAATTCCTGGAAACTGAGGAACTGAGAAGCAAAACAGAGGCAATCAGAGTTCTTAGAGTGGCTCAGAGCCTCCTCAGTCTTTGGGCAAGAGGAGACTTGGGTAGACTGGGGGTGGTGACCCATGGGCATGATGTTCAGGGAGACTCTCTCATGCTTTTCTAATGGTGCTAGGGAATTTACACTGCCCAGGAGCTGCCTCAACCAATGACTGACAGGAGCTGGTAAAGAAATACTTTAGCTCCTTGCCTCTTGCAGGGGTCAATCTGCCATGTTGTTCTGCATTTTACACTGTCTCCCAGGTAGGGTTGCTAGATTTAGCAAATTCCGACTCAGGGCAACCCCATGTGTTACAGCTAGAACTACTCTGTAGAATTTTCTTGGCTGTACTTTTTATAGAAGCAGATTACCAGGCCTTTAAAACTGGTGCAAGGCTGGATGGGTTCAAACCTCCAACCTTTAGATTAGTAGTCATTCCCACCACCTAGAGGCCTTAAATAAAAATGCAAGGCCAATTAAGTTTCAAATGCAGATAAGCAACAAATAATTCAGGACATACTTTTACTAAATATTATTAGTTCTGTAATTTACCTGGCAACCTTACTCCTGGAATTCTCCAGCAGGAATAAGCTTCAGCTGTCCACAGTGCTAATAGGCTTGATTATAAATAAATAAACAAATAAAAGCCTATTGCCTAAGACAACACAACTATTGGTCTGTATGTGTCTGGAATAGAAGAGAAAGAAGGAAATCAAAGATTCAGAAAAGAAACTAGTTCATAGGACTAACAATCTATATGAACCATAATCTGATCTACCCTGAGACCAAAAGAACTAGATGGTGCCTAGCTACCAATACTCACCATTCTATCAAGAGCATAACATATAGATCTGAATAGAATGGGAGCAAAATGTGAAACAGAATTCAAATTCTTAAGAAGTCCAGACTTACTGGGCCAATTGAGACTGGAGGATTCCTGAAACTATTGCCCTGAATTGCTCTTTGAACCTTGAACCAAAACTATTGCATGAGGTCATTTTTTAGCTAAATAACAGATTGGCTCATAATATAAACAGTATCATTCATGAGTAGTTCTGTGCTCCTTAAAAAATCATCTATATGAGACCAAACGATCAACATTTACTCAGATGCAAAGATGGGAAGGCAAGGGGGCCAGGGAAACCAGATATAGGAAACAGAACCACCAGAATGGATATAAAGAGTAAGTTACCATATTGTGAAAAATGTGACCAATGTCAATCACACAATTGTAGCAATAGATGCAGAAACGGCATTTGATAAAATCCAACACCCATTTCTGATAAAAACGCTCAGAAAAATAGGAATAGAAGGGAAATTCCTCAACATAATAAAGGTCATCTCTGCAAAACAAACAGCCAACATTATTCTCAATAGGGAGAGACGGAAACCATTCCCCTTGCAAACAGGAACCAGACAAGGATGCTCTCTATCACCACTTCTAGTCAACATTGTATTGGAAGACCTAGCTAGGGCAATATGGCAAGAAAGGGAAATAAAAGGCATCCAAATTGGTAAGGAAGAAGTATCCCTATTTGCAGATGATATGATCCTATATATAGAAAACTGAAATGACTCAGCAAGAAAACTTCTGGAACTTAGTGAAAGATTTAGCATAGTGGCAGGATACAAGATCAACATACAAAAATCAGTTGGATTCCTCTATACCAGCAAAGAGATTTCTGAAAAAGAAATTAAAAAATCAATGCCATTAACAATAGCTACCAAAAAGATAAAATACTTGGGAATAAATGTTACCAGGAACACAGAAGATGTAAATAAAGAAAACTACAAAACACTACTTCAAGAGATCTACATAAATGGAAGAACATACCATACTTGTGGATAAGACTAAACATTGTGAAAATGTCAGTGCTACCCAAAGCAATATATACATTCAATACAATTCTGGTCCAGATTCCATCAACATTCTTTAAGGACATGGAAAAAACAATCACTAATTTTATTTGGAAGGGAAAGAGACCTCGGATAAGCAAAGCACTACTGAAGAAGAAAAACGTAACCAATGTCATTGAACAAACTGTGTAGAAATTGTAAGTGGGAATCTAATTTGCTGTGTAAACTTTCACTGAAAACACAATAAAATATAATAATGATAATTTTTAAAAATCACTGTTGAGTCAATTCCAACTCACAGTGACCCAAACCCCCAGCCACTCCTCAGAAGGAAGATTGGGCAATCTTCCGTAGTGATACTGCCTTGGAAACCCAAGGAGGGGTTGCTATGAGTCAGATCCAACTCGATGGCAGTGAGTTTGGTTTTTGGTTTGGAGAATAAAGTAGGTAAATCTTGGAGAGAAAAAAAAAAGCAGACTGCCACTTCTTTCTCACATGGAGAACCACCAACCTTTAGGTTAGCAGCTAAGCACTTTAACCACGATGCCACCAGGACTCCTTAATAGGCTTGCTAAAGTCCTCTCTATTGGCTTCTTTCCCTTCCCTGTCTCACTACTAACACTCCTACCAATATTTTTTGGAACTGTCTCACAAATAACCTACTTGTTCTTGAATCCTTGTCTCAGGATCTGTTTCTAGGGCAACCCAACCAAAACAACCCCCAGTGTCAATAGAGTGTGGAGGATCAGTTACTGCTGAGCTGTGGTCATGCTTGTTTCTCATTATGTATCTCTTTCCTCGGGTTGGGCTCTGGGGCTTCTGAGTCTGCCCTAAAGGCCCACGTAGAAAACCACAGATACCCAGCGACTATTGCGCCTAGTAGCTAACTGCTCAGCTAATTCCGTTTCCTCTCTCTCTCTCTCACACACATACACACACACACACACACACACACAACACACACACATGTTGCTGACTTGCTTATGCTCAGGTCCTGCCCCTGCACCCTTCTGGCTCTCATGGACTGGATATTTTTACTTGGTTCTCTGGTAGTCGGCCTTTCTCATTTTCCAGGAGTTAGTCTACACCTAGTCCCTGGGTAAGATAAACGGCTAAGTGTGTGATTACTGACAGAAAGTTTGGCGGTTCAAATTCACCCAGAGGCACTTTGGGGGAGGAAAAAAAAGCCTGGCAGTCTACTTCCAAAACATCAGTCACTGAAAACTCTTTGGAGCAAAGTTCTACTGTGACATCCATGGGGCCACTATGAGTCAGAATCAACTTGATGGCAGCTGTGCTTTTATTCTACATGTGACCAACTTAGCTGTCTTTTTGCCCCTGCTGGTTTGGGATAGAAGTCTCTGCCAGGATTCTCACATCTCAGAACCATCTTTCACGTGCCAAGCCCTGACAGGGGTGAGGGTATTGTTGTTGTTGTTGTTATATGTCATTGAGTCGGACCCAACTCATAGCGACCCCTCCTTGGGTTTCCGAGGCAGTATCACTATGGAAGTAGATTGCCCAACCTTCCTTCCGAGGAGTGGCTGGTGGGTTTGAACCGCCAGCCTTCTGGTTAGCAGTCAAGTGCCTTAGGCACTACGCTACCAGAGCTCCTGGGGTGAGGGTAGAGGTGAACATTTTAGTCTTACATCAACCTCGGTGCTGGCTGGAGGTCTGGCCTGTTCTCCAAACACTCGATACAACACATTTTTTTTAAAAAAATACAATAAAGTAATTAAATTCATTAATAGGAGAGAGCTCACTAAATCTCTTGCCATCTTCAGCAGGAGACTGATTTTCCTGGGAGGCAGGGGTGAGAAATTAGTATACTGCTGGTGGATGCCTCTCAATGGTCTTGTAATCAATGTGAGCATCTTGTGGGAGAGGTCAAGAGGGATATGCTGGCCCCTGGGATGTGGAGTGGTGATGGACATGAGGTAGTGAGCAGAGGGGACACCCTAGCTGGGAACTTAAAGGTGTGTTCCTGCCCCATGGAAGCCCTCTGGTTCCACAGAGGCCTGCCTAGCTGGCTGTGCCCACAGGCTTGGTTGTACCTTCTTCATACTTGTAGTTTTCTGTAATATCATCCCGCTCATCACCCTGGATGCTCTTAGTGCTGATAAAATTGCCGACAGATCTTGTGTCCCGGTGAAGTTTCTGCTCCTTCCCTCCGTAGACAAGCCAGGACATACAGTCAGCATTCACCATGGAAAAAACAAAGGGCGTGTCATAGTTCAGCTCCACTTCCCCCTCTTTGATGGCTCTGACGGAGGCAGGGCCACAGCAATAGAGACCTGAGGAGAACAGAAGAGCCTCAATGAGATTGCAGGGCCAGGCAGGGATAGGGACAGTGTCTATAGGAATGGGTTCTGCTTTCCTTCTGGAGACTTACCATTGCTTGTCTCCTGAGGTGTGGCGTCCAGCACCTGCCAGCCTCCATATCCAGGAGGAAGGTCCTTTCTGGCCATCCAGCACTCGTTCCAGACGTGAAAATTCCTGACAGAAACCAGAACAGTCAGTGTCAAATGAAGGTACGAGAGAGGCTTTACTGCTTGCCTTTTGTTTAGAGCAATGCAGAGGATAGATGAGCACATGAATGATATGATAGAAAAACAGACAGACTTAGGATACAACAGGGCCTCAAATCTCAGTCGTTGAACAGTGATGGGACTTCTTTCTGAGAGCTTCAATTTACCTCCCAGAAAAGAGATTTTCTCTGCTGACTCTGAATGTGAATAGAGAATGAAGGATTCCAGAGTCAATCAAAATTTAAAATATTTTACTTTCTCTCAAAAAGTCCTGTGGCTCTTTTCTTGTGTGTGTTACTGTGTCTCAGAGAGATTCATGGTCTTTGGGTCTGGAGGTAAGACTTCAGGTCTCTTGAGGTCAGAGCCACAGGCTGAGAATTAAATGAAGGAGGTGATATAGAAGAAAACTTCTACCTAGGGCAGAACGTATTTAGGATATAAAGCCTCTAAACCCCAAGCTATTGGTTTTTTGTTCAGATGTCCTTTAGCCTCAGTGTTGGAGACACTAGGCACTGGGACTCTCAGGAGCTGGGGATAGGAGATGGGTACAGCAGCAGGCTCATGGACACAGGTCCACCCTAATTCCTCTAGTGGGGTTTGGCTCTGATTTGAGTCCCTAGAAATAGATTTAGAGGGTGTCCCTCACCAGACAGTATCCTTCTTATTATTCCTCAGAATCCTGCCGGTGTTGTCGTAATACTCATCTATGATCAGGTTTCCATCTGTGTCATGACCAGAGTCGAAGTTGGTGATCACACGGGTAGGGATCCCCAAGCACCTCATCACTACAGAAAGGGAAGAAGAAAAACCTGTTCCTGTGAGCTGTACACTCAGAAGCCACCTGTTCCTGTGGCTTCCTGGACTTGGGCCCTGGGTCAAGGAAGTCATTCCCTAGGAAAACCATTGGCATCTGCAAGACCAGGCAGGAGTTGTCTGGGGACCCAGGTTGGTGACATTTCCAACCTCCCTCCTCATCTTTCTATGCTCCTTTCGCTGAGGCATGCAGGAGAGACTCCATACAAAGGTTAGGATTCTCGTTGCTTAGACAAGGCCAATGGAAAGTCCAACAAGTCTTTGGTTCGCCTGCCTGCTCCAGCAGTGCGAGGCAGGCATGCCTCCTTTGGCAAGACTCAGCTGCCTGACAGTTTCACTTCTGACTCCTGGCTGAAAAATCTCCATCTTCAAACAAAATAGATGGAAGTCTATTCCTTTCTATGGCCAGGATCATTGGCTGAGACCATCAGATTCTCAGACAGAGAATTCTGTGGCTTTTATTCCCCCTTCCATGGGTATAACATCTTGGAAACCACTCAAGAAAAGCATCACAGGCCAATACAGGAAGGGAAGGAACAGTGTAACAAAAGCAGAGAAAAGTGAAGAGTCAATACCTGATAGTGAAAATCTTTAAAGGAGATAGAAATTTGTCTTTATGCCTGAGGAGTTATCCCTTTCATTTGCCAGCCAACTTCTTTTCTTTGTCCTCTGCTTTACTGCCTTCATTCTGTGCTCTTTTAAATACAGCAACATCCCCCAGCTCATCCCACCACCAAATGCCCTAGAGATCCCTGTCTCCTCAAGTCCAGCCGTAATGACCCACCCATTTCAACAACAACAGTTGTTTTTACTAGCCAGGGATGATGTTAATGTTTCATATATGTTACCCTCGAGACAAGGAACCCTAGTGGTGCAACAGTTAAGCAGCGTGGCTGCTAACCTAAAGGTTGTCAGTTTGAATCCACCCAGAGGCTCCATGGGAAGGGCAATCTGTTCCTGTAAAGATTAAAGCCAAGAAAACTCCGTGGGACAGTTCTACTCTGACACATGGAGTTGCTATGAGTTGGAATTGATTCTCTGACACATAACAACAACAACATCTTCAGGATAACTTCACAGTAGCTGCTGTTATCATTCCCTTTTTAAAAATGAAGATCAGAAGCTAAGAAGAGTTTGTTACCTTGACCAAGATCACACAGCTAGTAAGTGGCAGAGCTCTCACTCAAATCCTGGTGTCAATGCTGAGCTTGTGCTGTTAATTCTGAGTCTGCCTCTGAGTATTTTGCATATAGTTCAAAATTTTAGTATTTTCCTTTCACTGTACATGCTAAGGGAGTTCTGGTGACACAGTGGGTAAGGCATTTGGTTGATAACCAAAGGGTCAGCAGTTCGAACCCACCACCCACTCCATGAGAGAAAGCTGAGGTAGTCTGCTTCCAAAAAGATTTATAGCCGTGGAAATCCTATGGGGCAGTTCTATTCTGTCCTGTAGGGTCACTATAAGTCATAATCGACTTGATGGCAATGGGTTTTGTTTTGTTTTAGGTACCTCCTAAGCATTTTCTCATTGTTAGCAAATATTCACCAAAGCAAGGTTTGTACTGGCAGTTGTTTTTAGTTGGTTTCCAAGTTTTTATTCCCCCTGTTGTAAATAATGTTCTAATGAATATCTTTTTAGATAAATCTTGATTTCCTGCATATGTATTATAAGAGATAAAATGACTGAGTCAAAAAAGCGTGGATATTTCTAAGAGTTATTCACACATATTACTGTCATTTGGTTTGGCTTTAAAAGTTTACAGTTTTTAGTTTAAATATTGATTAATACTAAATATTTAATGGCTTATAGTTTTCAGCTGAGATTATTTTTATTGTGGTAAATATGTATGTAACAAAGCATTTCCCATTTAGCATTTTTTACATGTGCAATTGAGTGACATTAATTATGTTCATCATGTTGTTCAATCATCACCATTAGTCTTTTTACATCACGCTTTGGCACAAGGCCTCTCCAGGTGAGGACACACCCCTGCATGTGGCACGGGAGTGGATGGAGAGAAGCACAAAAGGGAACCATGAAGTCTCGAGTGGCAGGTCTGGGCAGGGCCAAAGAACTAGGGCAGGGAATGGGCAGAGCTGACAAGTGTATTGTAGGTAGAGGTGACACAGGACAGCCTGGAAATGAGAGTGAAGGTTGGAAAAGAGCCACTGAAGGAACACAAGACAGGAGTGAGGCAAGAGAGGGATTCAGGAGTATTACATGGGCATATTTATGGTAAAGGTACAGTCAGAAGGGTGGATGACACTCACAATAACAAAAGGGATGGTAGTGAGAGCAGGGAGCAAACCTCCTCCCATTCCTCACCCTGACTTATGAGTTTCAAAATGGCTACTTTTGAAGTGATGGTGTCAGTGATAGTGTCAATGCCTGCTAACATGGCTTGATGGGCACTTTTCCACCCTAGCACAGGTAATTGGTCCCATACACTTTGAGGTTCTCTATGAGACCAGATCATGTGATTTGTCATTATTTGTTTATAAGTCTGTCTTCCTGAGGGTGGGAATTGTGCATTATTCATTTTTATCATTATATAGCCATTAACAATACAGGCCAGATCTATTGCACTATTGCTGATGGCTATGAATGAAAAAAATTTCATGAATTATTTGCCCATTCTGGTAATTTCCAACTTCAGCACAGCACTGTACTAGTGGCTGAATGCTATGCTTTGGGGACCAAGCTTGACTGTCAGTGGAGCCTAAGCTGTGAGTGATGATGGACTTATACTGATGCATTCTCACTCCTTATTCGTAATGGCTTGTGAATAGGAATGGTGGATAGATTGTCACAGTGGAACAGAATGAAACTACAGAGGGGCAAAAATGACTTCTTGCATAGAGGGTGAAGCCAAGGCTCTAGCTTCAACATCATGCTAAGGGAGGTAAGAGCAATCAGATCCATGCTACCAAAGTCTTGGACATACATGTTTACAGGGGTCTTCCTCTCTCTATCCTTCTTGTTCTGTCTTCCCACAAAGGGCTCATCTTGTCTTGTGACTCTATTCTTACTTCTGAGCCCACGACTCCTGAATTTGAATCTTGAAGCTGTATGGAGACTTCATCGGTAACTAAACCCATCCCCAGCTGAACTTGTCTTTCAGTCTAAACCAGAACTACTTCCCAACCTTCCATTCCAGTCAACAACATCATCACCATCATAGGTGCCAGGCATGGTGCCAAGGAATTATCCCCCTTAATCCTCTTCACAACCCTATGATTACCATGACTTTAAAGATGAGAAACCTGGCACTTAGGGAGGTTGAGTCACATGGCAGGAAGTGGAGAGCCAGGGTAGCACTTGAGCTCACATTTCTCTGTTCTTGAACTTTTTTTTTTTTTTTCCTTACAACCTTGGGCACATAATTGTATTTTCTCAGTGTCAGAGTCCTCATCTATACACTGAGTGTAATGTTACCTAAGTCAGAATGTTGTAGCACTCAAAACCTGACCATGACTCACAAGTATATCTGCTGTGTGCAGTGCTCATTGGAGTTAATTGGAAATGAGGAGTTACACTCCAATAGCAATGTTTTAGAGTTAATTGGTAGCAGGAATAGGAAGAGAGTCTTCCTTGTAAGATTTCAAAGGAGTTGAGCTAACTGGACTGGGCCAACCCCTCTTGTTTGAATGTGAAAGGTTTACTCTATGTCGTGAGGTCTTCTGAACATCGTTTAATCAGAAGCTAAAACAAGAGTTCTCATTCTTATTCCCATGAGAAGGACAGAGGCTTCAAAGCCATCAAAATACATGCTAAAGGAAGTTTGTAGAAGAATAATACATTAATTGACATTTGTGTTGAGTGCCCTTTTACGGTCCACCCACTTATCTTTTCTGCATTGCAAATCCCTTGGCAAGTTGTTCTTCACTGCCTTCTGACTCAATAGTTCTCAAGTACACAGTCCTGGGAGCAATTTTTAACCACAAGGCACAGCCCTGTGTGCCTGCCTGTTCAGTTCATAACTGAGGATGAGATAAAATTCTCTCATCTTGTTTGCACTGCCAATTTGTTAACTCTTTATTGATTAAAGATCACAATTTGCTTTTCATCTTAAATAAGGGTATTCTGTATCTGGCCTTGTGTCTATGAATTATTGATTTATTATGATCTGTAAAAACTCTCTTGTCCCAAAAGTTGGGAACACCTCACATTCCTGATGGGTTTGGAAGGATGCTTATTCATCCTATACAGAATCAATGAATTACTACAACTTCTCCCAGGAGGCACTCTACAAGTCGAGAAAAAATTAGATTTAGATTTCAGTTTAGATGAAAACAGTCAAGGCGAGGAAACTCTCTCTTACTATCTATTATTTCATAGCTGGTTGATTTCAGCAGGATCTGTAAACATATGTAACTGCTGAACAAAGCTTCCACACTGCTCAAGATTTTCCTCCACTTATTTAGAATAGTAGTTGTCATGGCTCTTCATCCTATTTGCAAGTGCATTTTAAGAACATGTCCATCAGTTGGGCCATTAATGGAGAGCTTGTCTAAGTTCTTTTTTTTTTTTTTTTTTCTTTTTTAAATTTTATTGTGCTTTGGGTGCAAATTTACAGAGCAAATTAGTTTTACATTCACCAGTTCTCTGATCTTGAAGCTTTTAACCTGGTAAGGCTACACCACTACAACTAGAGTAAAACTTCTTCTGATGGTCTCATCAACTACATATGCCCTCTCATAATCCCTATTGTTTGTGCCACATATTTCCCTACCAGATTGAGTTCTCTATGATTTCATATCTTAGCTGGTCAGCCAGATTATAAATTCCCTAGAGGATGTCTCATACTAGATAATTTTCTTGCATTTCTTCATCCTGCACATGCTGGGTACAGAATAGATGTTCATTAAATTCCTGTTGAAGTGAGTTGCCCTCTGTAAATGAGGTTTCTGCTGACTAATGGTGACTCATAGTTTGCCAAAGTTGGGCTTGGGTGATTGTTTCTTTGGTAATTTTGTGAAAGCTGATTCCTTCATAAAACAGAAATCCATATGAGGCATGTGTGTTTGTGTGCATGTATACTCCTGCAGGGACTTTTAAGCAAATGTGGACAAGAGCTCAGAGTCAAGAAAGGACTCTGGCAGAGTTCCAAAGTATGTTACAACATCTTCCTAGCTTTAGTTACTATGTTTATTCACTCAGCCATTCAACATTCATTCTATGATATGTGTTGAGCTCCTGCTATGGACCAGACACCAAAACTAAAACCAAACCAGTTCCTTTGAATTGATTCAGAGTCATGGAGACTCCATGCATGCAGAGTAAAATAATTCTCCACAGAGTTTTCAAAGGCTGTGTCCTTTTGCAAGTGGATTCATTCAAGCAGGGCTTTCTTGCAAGGCACCTCTGGGTAGATTTGAACCACTAACCTTTCAGTTAGTAGTTGAGCACTTAACTGTGCTACCCAGGGACTCCTACTGTGGACCAGGCCTCAGGTTAAATGCACAGGGTACACAAATGAAATACATCCTGCTCTAAAGGGGCACAACTGTACTTGTGACTGGTGGTGGGCACTGTCCTGATTGTGTACTAAAATTAGTACTAGTGTACTAGTACAAGTGTGTTGCCATGAAATCTTCCAAACAGTTCTTTTCATCCTCATGTGGAAATGTGGCCCCAATTTTATAAGAAAAATCAGTGAAAAGTTAAGAGTTCAATTTATCAAAATATATTCAGTCAACCTTGCTGCCACACACTTCCATAGCTTATACTAAGCAATACAGTTAATGCTCCAGCTTAATGGAGTCAAAATAATTGAATTTTAATGTGATGGTTTTTATCATCTTCGTATGCCCCCTGGATGCATTATGCTTCCAAATGGTAAAAATATCACTTCCTACTCCTCCTCTCATGTCTTTAATTATCCCGTCTACCCAGAGGATGGTTATATTGCCTTGGCCTTTCAGATATGTTGTCCCTAGATCAGATTTGAAGTGTTCGCTCTCATCTGCAAGGACAATGAAATAATCTTACTTGTTTCCTTAAGAATATCTTAGACACTGATAGAGCCTGGTGAAAGTCCTGAGATTATGGCACCTACTTACCCTTCAGGCCTAGAATTGAACTCACTCCTATGGCTTCCAGCCAAACAATAGACGAGCATATGGGGTGAACATTTACAACAGGTAAATACACTCCTTAGAACCATCAATCATGAGAGCACAGAAGAGCAGTATTTGCACAGGAAGATAGCTCAGGGGGCAGGATTGCATAGGAAAGAAGGACACAGGGAAGAGGTAACTGCAGGGAGGAAGTGGAAAGAGAGGTGTTACATTGTGGGTATTGCAGTCAATGTCATAAAACAAAATGTGTATGAACTGCTCTATGGAAAATAAATTTGCTCTGTAACCTTTCACCCAAATCATTATTAAAATTTAAAAAAAAAAAAGAAAATGAAAAAGAATATCTTAAACATGAAAGAGTATATTATCTGTTTTCCATGCTAAGTTTCAATCACCATCTTTTAACCTGCATTATGGCAGGGGGAAAAAAATACTGCCATCAAGTTGATTCTGACTCAGAGTGACCCCCCACTGGGTTTCTAAAGTGGTAAATATTTACAGAAATGTATCGCCCTATCTTCCTTCTGTGGAGCAGCTGGTGGGTTTGAACGACCAACCTTCTGGTTAGCAGTCAAATGCCTTAGGCACTGTGCTACCAGAACTCCTTGCATTATGGCAAGACCCTACCAAAATTTTTTTTCAATAAGGGGATGGGTAATTCAGAACTAAACCATGGTTCTTGTGTTCTGTCTGTTATTCAGGCAGTACAACTGAGCACTGTTTATGGAGAAACAGAAAATGGAATCAAGGATATTTACCTTTAAGAGGCTAAACACAAATTGTGGCACCTGTATAAAATGGATTATGTATTAGACAGCAGTGGAGGTCCAGAAGGTAGTAATGGGCAACTTTCCATAGGGCTGTGAGACCTACACTATGGTCCATGGAGGATTTGTGGGTTATCTGAGTGGTCTTAAATGGTAGTATAGGCCCCTTTACAATGGGAACTTCTGTAATCTACTCCTTCTTTCCTCACAGAAATCAGTCACCTGGATCAATAGCCAAAAATTAGATTAGAATTTTTCAGGAAAAAAAAATGCTACCCCTAGGAGTTGTCAGGGGAAGCAAAATTTGTGATAGCAGGGAACTGGAGCCAGCTGGTGTAGGTCATTGGGAGAATGGATAGGTAAAATGTGAAAGCACCCTGTAGAATATTATGCTGCATAATATTATTCAATAATGTGTATTTGAATTACCAAAAATGAATTGGATGAATCTTAAAAACATAGTTGTTGTTGTTGTTGTTGTTATGTGCCGTCGAGTCAGACCTGACTCATAGCGACCCCTCCTTGGGCTTCCGAGGCAGTATCACTACGGAAGTAGGATTGCCCAACCTTCCTTCCGAGGAGTGGCTGGTGGGTTTGAACCGCCAGCCTTCTGGTTAGCAGTCAAGTGCCTTAGCCACTATGCTACCAGAGCTCTCTCCTTAAAAACATAGTACCTAATGAAAAAATAAACAGAATGAGATATATGCCAAATCACCTATGGATAACCAAGTGGACTCCACCATTTCCAGGCCATTTCACTGTGTCTCTCTACCTGAGGGCCTAAGATCACTCCCAGATAAACTACACCCTCTCCTCACTTATTGATACCATTAGGTTCCAAAGACCAGATCATTATGTGAAAATTGGCGTTACTCAAAAATGGAGAACTACATCAAATCACAAGATGGAGGATGATTGCATCATTATATAACTGCCAAATTACATCATTACTTAATGGGCAGATTACATCATCACATAACTGCCAAACTGCTGAGAATCATGGCCTAATCAAGTTGACACATAACCTTCACCATCACAGCCAGAGTTAGTTACTGCCAGACATATGTCATTAATGTGCAAAACAGTCAGATAGTAGATTTTTTACTATTGTCGTAAATGTGAGATATCGGGTAATGAGACAGTCGATTAGTGAGGAGAGAGTGTACTTATACCTAAATCCCTACCTCACAGTCTGTTTTTAGGAGAAATCTAGGCTAAAACAGCCATTTTAGAAAACTAGGGAACCAACTCATTATTTTGAAAGAGGTAGATAAAGACTCAATCCTTATACTTCAGAGTAAGAAAGTACTTGATTAGAGGAAATTTTTTTAAAGGAATTATTTTAATTAATAGATGAAGGAGTGATTAAACTATTAACATTTTGCAATCCTTAATGAATTAACAAATCTACGCAATGGATAATCAATGAGTATTAACATCAAAACAGATGACGAGACATTATGTTCTTCCAATTGGAAGTTTATAATACTACCTGTTATGGATAGAATTATGTCCCTTGCAAAATTTTGTTGTAAACCCTAACCCCTATAACCGGTCCATTTGGGAATGTTTTTTCTTTGTTATGTTAATTAGGCGGTATTAGTGTAAAGTACTAATTGATTTAAGATCAATCTCTTTTGAGATAGAAAATGAGCAGATTGAGCAAGCAACTAAGCAAGCAAGGAGAGATGGGGAAGATTGATGCCAAGCCCCATGAAGCTCTCCAAGGAAAAGTGATTCAAAACAGACAAAGACCTTCCTCCACAGCCGACAGACAGAGAAAGCCTACCCCTAGAGCTGGCACCCTGAATTCAGACTTGTAGCGTCCTGACTGTGAGAAAATAAATTTCTGTTTGTTAAAGCCACTCACTTGTGGCATTTCTGTTATAACAGTGCTAGATAACTAAGACATCACTTAAGAGAAAGTCTTGGAAAAAAAAATTAAAATTCAAACCTTGAATCTGATCAAGCCTCTAGATATAACAAAGAATTTGCAGGAAATACAAGGGATATAGGAACATGTTAAAGGACTTAAGGATGCATTAAGAAAAATCCAGAATGTAGGAAACTATAGGAAAAATAACCCAGTTTCTTTAACAAATAAATTGCAAGGGGCCCATGCTATAAGAAGGAGTTTTGGTGGCATAGTGCCTAAGGCATTTGATTGCTAACCAAAAGGCTGGTGGTTCAAACCCACCAGCCACTCCTCGGAAGGCAGATTGGGCAATCTACTTCCTTATTGATACCGCCTTGGAAACCCAAGGAGGGGTCGCTATGAGTTGGGGCTGACTTCATGGCACATAACAACAACAACATGCTATAAGAATTGCTCTCCACCTTTTAAGCAACTAGTAAAATCAAACCAAATATATAAAACAACTTTTTTCAGATATTCGACAAAAGATAGCATAAGAGTGTGATCCCTAAGAAAAGAGAAACAAACAAGTGAGCCATATGAGTCACCCAGCTTACTGCCTAAAGGCAGTTTCCAGGCAGTAAAACACACACACACACACACACACACACACAGAGAGAGAGAGAGGGGGCGGGGGAGAGAGAGAGAAACCAAGCAGAGTCAGCAGTCTTCCTGAACTGAGGAGATAAGATCAGAGTTCAGGGAAGCCAAGGTAATTAGAATTTGCAAGGTAGAGCAGTATCATGGAGAAGAGAACTACAGAGAAAGTATTCTAGAGATCTTCAGAGAGGTTGCCCTAAGTCTTTGGCTGAGTAATAAATACATGGGAATGAAATTCCAGAAGGCCAAGTAAAGATCTACCAAAAAGAAATTGAGTGGCAGGACCTCATATTATACAGTACATTTTGAAGGGTCCTCTGAAGAATCACAATTTAGTAGTGGAGCTAAATTAGCCTGAGAGTAAAGGCTGTCTGGACCCACTGCAACAAAACTTAAAAGCAAGTCTCCAAAGGGTCAAATGTATCTGCAAGTGATTTATTGCTGCACCAGAACAAAGTCCTTTGAAGAAATAAAACAGAAAACAGTGCTCAACAATATCAAATTCATAATGACAGGCATCCAATCAAAAATTGCCAGGCCTACAAAGAAGCAGGAAGGTATGATCCATACCTAGGAGAAAAGTAATCAGTAGAACCAGACCCAGAAAGGACAGAGATAAAGGAATTAGCAGACAAAGATCTTTAAAAAGCTATTTTAAGTATTATAAACATGCTCAAGAGACGGTCAAGAAAGCATGAACATAATAAGAAGAGAAACAGAAGATAGATGAATGGAAATCCCAATGGAACTTATATAAATGAAAAATATATATGATTTAGAAATATATGAAATAGAAAACACACTTAACAAATATTGCACAAAGATAACAATATGCTTTTTATGCTTTTTTTAACAATATGTTTTTATGAGAACACATTCAAATACAACACTACATATTAAACACATTAAAATGTCTATGGTGAGGTCAAGTAAATGGGAGTGAGTTATGGGGATAAAATGGGAAATGTAATTAATTTTTAAAAAAGAGGGTCCTTGTTCTGGTTACCTAGTGCCACTTTGACAAGAATATACCACAAATGGGATGGCTTGAACAAACAGGAGTTTATTCTCTAACAGTTTGGAGGCTTTAAGTTCAAGTTCAAAGTGCCAGGCTCTAGGGGCTGGGTGAAAGGCCCTCAACCTTGGGCTTCAGCTCTGCCTCCTGCTCCAGGTCCACTGAAGCTAGAGGCTTTTCTTCACTCAGACAGTTGCTGGCTGCTGAGACTGACAAGCCCAAGGTTGACAAGTAAAGGGGCACAGTCCCGATGTTACCAAACCACACAGCAGGCCATTAATTCAAATCCATTAAAGGTCCCAAGGTCAGCAGAGCATGGCAGGCTGCTGAACAACAACATGGCTATACTCAGGATTCAAGCATGCCATAAGCTAGAGACTGTTCCCCAAGGCTTGTCCTTATATACAGGAAGTAGACCACATCCCTAAAGCAGCTACTCAGCTGCTCACAGTAGATTACACCATGGAGTTGATTACCAGTCTCATCATGGGGAATACTATATCCAGCTGCCCAGCCACTCAATCAGGCCCAGCCAAGTTGACATACAAACTTAACTACCACAGACCTGGAACAAATCTATTGTAATAAATGTCATGAAATGAGGAATATAATTAATTTAACCCTCAATACTCCAGGGAAGGAAGGAATGCAAAAAAGAAAGGGAAAAAAAAAAGCGATGAGAACCAAAGTTTGGGGGATGGCTAGAAGCACCTCTGAGCAATACCCAACCAGACCCTAGACATACCCAGAGCTCAAGATACAGAGATTAAGACAGTATCAGACTAATGATAATAAATGACACTTATGTAAAGCTAACTATGTGCCAGACACTTTTCTAAGTGGTAGCCACATATTAGGAGCTCTGGTAGCATAGTACCTAAGGCACTTGACTGCTAACCAGAAGGCTGGCAGTTCAAACCACTCCTCGAAAGGAAGATGGGGCAATCTACTTCCATAGTGATACTGCCTTGGAAACCCAAGGAGGGGTCGCTATGAGTCGGGGCTGACTCGACAGCATATAACAACAACAACAGCCCTATGACGAAAAATCCCAAACAAACCTTGATATCTCATGAATCAATGGAAAGTAATAGTAGGTTGTACAAATCTACCAGGGCATTGTAAATGAGGTTTGGACTGGAATCTAAAGAAAAGTTGGGCAAAGAAACATAGCTACTATCAGGGTTTGGCTGAGGTTCTTTCTTTGAATGCTAGTGGCTCCCAATGAGATCAAGGGTTATTGTATTGAAATGGAGATAATTAGGTACTCTGTAGAGTCCACTACACATTTGAGTTAGAAGAAATCTTAGATAACATCTAGTCCAGGAGTTTTAAAAAAAAATTAAGGAAAGGATCCTTTATATAAGCCAAATCATAAATGTGGCTCCAACATACAAAAGATATGCAAGAGGGGCTGCTCTGGTTGTAGGGTCTAGTCTTAACCAGGCTACTTTCCTATCCCTCACCCTATTTCCCACCACCCATTTTCCACTGTGTCTCCCAGGGTCCACAGCCCCATTTTACAATGCAGAGGATGATGCCCTAGGGACCTACTCAGTCACACCTTAGCGTCTTCCAACCTTAAGCCCAAATCTTCCCCACACACACCTCCCTGCCCTTGCCCCATGAAGTTATGGGCAAGAGCAGACCAGGCACATTCCCAGGATGCCTGCTTTTTGTTTTAGTAACAGCTTTACTGATATATAAGGATCCCTGGTGGGACAGTGGTTAAAGTGCTGGCTACTAACCAAAATGTCAGGGATTCACATCCACCAGCTGCTCCACAGAGAAAAGATGTTGCACTCTGCTTCCACAAAGATTTAGACTTGGAAACTGAGGCAATTCTACTCTGTCCTATAAGGGTTGCTGTCAGTCAGAATTGACTTAACTGCAGTGAGTTTGGCTTGGTTTTTGTATATAATTCACATGGCACAAAATTCACCCCTTTAAAGTGTACACTTTCTCTCTCCAAGAATTTGCCTGGTCTGGACATTTGATGTATGTGGAATCATATGATATGTGACCTTTTGACACTTGGATTTTGGTGAGAATTTTCAGGCAACAGAACATCGCTGTCTCTTCTGTTCCTTTTATAGTGCAAGGCATCCAGACTACTTTATAGACCTCAGCCAAGAACTGAGGGTCTTACCCCTGTCATAGGAGTGGCCAGCCAGAATAGAGAGACCCTGATTACCTAAAGCTGTGGGGCAGTTGACCCTGAAAGGTAGGCAAAGGCTTTTTGCAGAAATATTCAAAGTAACAGCTAACTAAATGGATGACAAGGTTCAGCCAATCAAAATTATAACCATATCTTTGATACATAAAAAGCCTCTTTTTATGATTTTTTTTCTTTAATAAGTCAAACTTAATATGTTGACATTGGGTAACACTGGGAGGCAGAGTTATAGAGGGCAGAATGTCAGAAGAGTCACTTGGTCACTTTAAGTCTCAATTTTCTTATCTGTAAAATGACAGTAATGATGCCTACTCTGCAGATGGTTATGAGGATTAGAAATAATGAAAGTGCCCAGTGTGTGTCTGAAATACAATGGGTGTTGGATAGATGGCTAGCTCTGTTTGTGAGGCAGTAGAGACGGTGGTCTGCAGAGACAGCCAGACCTGGAGGTGAGATGGATCTTTAACTCACTATCTTCATTTGTAACGTGGAGATGGTGATAGAACCTACCCCATAAGGTCATTTGGAGGATCAAACAAGGTGATACTTGCAACCGAATAATCACCATAGTTAGGCACTAGTCTAAGCATTCTGTATGTATGAACTCATTCAATCAGTCCTTCACTAGTCCTAGGAGTTAGGTGCCATTATTTTCCCCATCATATATTTGAGGAAACTGAAGCACAATTTACGTGACTTGCCCAAGGTTACCCAGTCAATTAATGGTAGTGCTGGTATTTGAACCCAAGCATTCTGACTCTAGTGCTCACATGCTTCACAATAATTCTAGGCTGAAAAGCTTTTAGCACAATGACTGACACGAAAGAAGTCCTCAATAAGGAGCAGCTATTGCAATTGTGAAATAATAATAATAGACATGCTTTGAGTGCCTAAGGCATTTGACTGCTAACCAGAAGGCTGGCAGTTCAAACCCACCAGCCACTCTTTGGAAGGAAGGTTGGGCAATCTACTTCCTTTGTGATACTGCCTCAGAAACCCAAGGAGGGGTTGCTGTGAGTTGGGTCTGACTTGATGACACCTAACAACAATAACTTATTGGGTTAAGGAATTTGACTAAATCCTAAACTTTATCTTTGGTAGAAGATAGAGGCTGAGTCTTACTCATCTTTTTATCCAAAAGTACTTGGAGTACAGTGCCTGGCACAGATTACATGTTGCTAGATGAATGAATGAGCTTCTCAAAATGATATATTTTTCAGTATATGACATAGTGACCCTTTTGCGGAAGGCTAGCACGGCTGGAGAGGGCACATTTGACTCACTTTGCCCAACCCTTTGCTTCCTAGGTCACTAAAGGGCCATGATTCTCATAATTGGTCCACTCTTGTTGCATATTCTACATTCACTGGCTCTACGTACCTCTTATCACCTGGCTTTAGACAACCACACTAAATACCATGGCTCTCTCCCCCTATACACACACATACACACATACAAACATACATGCACACACCTGGTCCCTTAGACTCTAGGTCTTTCCCTCTTTATCTTGCACAATATTTGTTCTCTTCCTGTCAATCTTGTAATTGTTTCCTCAGACCTCCCAGTTCACTCATATATCCATGACTTTGAATGTCAAAGAAATTGAACTCCTTCTTTCTTATCCCTTGATTATTTCTAATCAAGGTATGCAACCCAAGATATGACTCTCCAGCTGCAGAGGAGGAGTATGCTCAGGACTTCATCATCAACACATATAAAATCACTCCCCATTGGAACTGACAGAAATCCCCTCATACCTTTGTGAGAGACCTGGGGTTTCTCCTTTGCAATTTAGCATCATAGGGCTCTCTGGGATTCCTTCAGAACTGGTCACATGGAGCTCTGGACTCCAAGAGTGCACAGATAAGCCCACTGCACACATCACACACATGCACACAGAGTGCATCAAGCTTTGTTCCACAGAGAGTTTCTATACAGATGATCTGAACACTCAGTAAACACTAAGTTATAAGCAGATCTGGTTTCCCTGGATTGGACTAGAGAATGCTGTTAGCATTGACCTCTTTCTCCAAGTAACAAGAATAATAACTTCCTGATTGTGACACAAGTCAGGTACACGGATGTGTATGCCAAGAGGCTGAGAACTGGCCTAGGTGTGGGCATTTAGGTAGGAGAGAGAACCAGGAGCAAGAGTCTGCACTTTTCCTCTTACCTCCAGTGTGTGAATCATTTCCAGATGTCAGTTCCTTCAAGATTCTTCCTTCTCCCTCCCCTCTTCCTTCTGCATGCTCCTCTTGCCACGCATAAACCAACTTCTGTTTTCCTTCCTTTCCCCCTTTTTCAGATTTTCTTCTACTAATTTGCCATCAGGAGCTCTGGTAGCGTAGTGCCTAAGGCACTTGACTGCTAACCAGAAGGCTGGCGGTTCAAACCCACCAGCCACTCCTCGGAAGGAAGGTTGGGCAATCTACTTTTGTAGTGATACTGCCTCGGAAACCCAAGGAGGGGTCACTATGAGTCGGGTCCAACTTGATGGCACATATCAACAACAATTTACCATCCACCCCCTACCTGAACAGCCACTTTCCTATTTTCCTCAAGCCCCTAAACTTCCAGGTCCCTGAAACTGGTGACAACTCCAAAATCAAGGTAATTTTTTTTTTTATTTGTTTGTTTTTAAATCAAATTAATTTTATTATGATACCATCTTGTTGTGGCCCACAGCCTATACCACAACTCAGATTCACATTTTCCTTCATGTGCACATCATTGTTAAGTCCATTCTCTGTGCTCTAGATGTACTAATCAGTTTGTAAGTTTTCTAATTATTTGGGCTCTCATCTCCTATCTTGGACCTGGACAATTCTCAGTCAAGCTCTTAGGAATATTCCATTGGACTAGCCAAGCTCAGAACAAAAGAAGAGTGCCAGGTCCGAGAAGTTCTACCTTTAAAGTACTTCAAAGTGTGTTAATCCTAAGGTCAATGATGGGACATTTTAACTGGAAAGGGCTTCCTTCCAAATATCCCTTAATGGAAACTGGATGAGGCTGGTGCAAGAATGATTCAGAAGGGCCACTGCATGAACTCTTGTATTATTATTATTATTTTTTAGTCTTTCTGTGGACCGTTCCCACTCCAGGGCAGGTCTTCTTACCTGTGCACATGACGGCGGCAAAGACCCAGCACTGCCCATAGCGCACTGGCTGGAAGCCCATGGCGTGCCACTGTTTCAGGATGGCCACACTGCCGGTCCACTCTGCAGGGTTGGTGCCATCTGAATAATTCTCACTCCAGTTTCCATTGAGTACCCCATTGTCATCATTGCTGTTGATCTGAAGAGCAGCCACATACAGAAACATTAGAAGCATCTTTTTATTCAGCAAGACATGATATGTGGCTGATTTCAAAAGCCCATGGGCCTGAGACAAAAAGAAGACTTTTGACCTTATTTTACCTGGGAATTTTCAGACCTACTGGGTAAAGGAGTGGGGGCAAGGGGTTGGCTATTATGACTTGTGCTCCAATATTAATTAGTTTATGATTCTGTTTCTATCCACTATTAAAACTCTCCAGGCAAGACCTTGCTTGGTTCTGAGAGCTTTTAAAAATACTTCAGAATAAAGGAAATCTAGGAACAATTAGACCATTTCCCAAACTGGAGCTACACTCAGTCCTTCCCACAGAATTTTTTTTTTTTTTTTTAATTGTGATTTGGCTGAAAGTTTACCAAGCAAATTCATTTTCCATACAGCAATCCATATATATTTTGTTTCATGACATTGCAATTCTCATCATGCAACAGCTTTCTTCCCACTTCCTCCCTGTGGTTACCTTTTCCCTGTGTCCTTCTTTCCTATGCATTCCTGCCATCTGAGCCATCTCCCTGTGCCAATACTGCTCTTTTGATCTCCCATGATTGATTGTTCTAAGGAGTATACCTACCTGGTATACTCCTTAGAACATAGGAGTGTTCTATGGTATACTCCTGGTATACTCCTTAGAACATAGGAGTGTTCTAACCTGGTGTAAATGTTCATCTTATAGTCTTGTCTGTTGTTTGGCTGGAAGCCATTGGAGTGAGTTCAACTCCAGGCCTGAAGGCTGACTAAGGACCACAGTACAGTCTTGGGGGTTTCAGCAGTGTCTATCAGACCTTCCTACACAATTTGGAATTAATAGAGATGAACGTCCATGCCCAGCTATTTCAGAACTCAGTTGAGAAAACCTGTTATTCCCACATTCCAGTGTCAGTCACATCCAAAATGGTTTTGCCAAAGGTCCTCTTGACTCTTCAAACCCCCATTGCAGGAGGCAACTGTGAGTGGGCAGGGCTCCTCCCCCAGACAGCTTCCTCCCTTCCTGGACACACCCAAAACTCACCATGGCACACACCACTCTACTGATGTAGACAGGACTTCCACGTAGGACGCAGTCTGTGGCTGGGTCAATCTGGAAGTTCAGGCTCTTGTCTAGCAGCTTCAGGCAGATGTCTATGATACTCTCTTCGAACTACAAGGGCAGAGCCAGAGAGATGAGGCAGGGGCCTATGCCTGGCACATGGGTTTATGAGTAGAAATACATGATCCGCTCTCTGATGAAGTGGGTTCACAGAATTCAGATTCATTTGGGAGGTAACTGTGCTAAGCAGAATGGCCATTAACTACATCTTAAGCAGGTCAGGGCTTCAAAGCTTGCCCTGCAAGTCAAACTCCATGCTTTTCATTTGGAAAAAATTGCTGCTACTGCTGGTTCTGTTGGTTTATTTTGTTTTTTTCCCAACAAACTTGACTTGCTGAAAAGTTTGTCTCTCCCTCTCCTCTCTTCAGTCTCTGCACTCCTAGAACCCCTGGCATATTCTTACTAAAAACCACATTGCCTCATCTTCCACACCCATCTGCTGACCTAGCTCATGACTGGCAACTATTACTGAGGTGATGGCACCAACTTGCTACAGCACCCATGATTCAGTGGGGCTCTAGACTGTTTAATTGTACATGAGTTATGGAAACTTCCCACCCAAGGCATGCTGGCTCTTCCTTGCCCTTCAGGCTTGACATGAGTGCCACTTCCAGTGAGACCTTGCTGAGCCTTGTTTAGCTCCACAGTGCTGCTGGGTATGTCCCCTCTACTCATCAGACTCAGTTATAGTGATGCAGTTGAAGACTGACTGTCTTCCCCTCCTGAGTGTGCACTCTGCCAATCTACAATTCATTTTCACAGATCTAGATCCCAGACCTAGCCTAGTGCTCAGCACATAGCAGAGATTCCATACATCTTTGTTGTATCAGTGTGAATGAATGGATTTATTTCCATATAAACTGAGTGACAGAATTTGGAGGCTTCCCTGATACATCTTCCCCATGGAAGAATCTAACCAGTTTACTCTTTGCTTTAAAGCTTTCAAAGGCTCCTTATGTCCTAGAGAACCAATACTCTAACCTCTTACAAGGCTGGCAAGACCCTCCCTGATCTGGCTACCACCTACCTCTCCAGTCTCATGTCTCAATAGCCCCTGCCTCACCATTTTTGCTCCAGCAATATCAGACTCTTTGTAACACCAATGGCAGGCCATACCATTTCTGATCTTTGTGTCTTTGCTTAAGCCTTCCATCTGCCTGTAATATTCTTCCATCCTCCCTTTACTTGGCTAACTCAGTATAGACACCAACTCCTCTTCCAGAAAACTTCTCCCAGTGACCCCCATGCCTAACTAAATATTCTTCCTCCAGACTCCCAAAACCCCCTTTATCCTTCTGTCAATCTTTACATATCCAACCACAAGTTTGGTAAGTGACTTACATATATGTCCCCACTATGCTGTGGGATCAGGGACAATGTTTTATTCATTTTTATATCTACAGCACCTAGCACCCTTCCTGGTGCTGAGCAGACATTCAATATACTAAAAAAGAAAGACAAAGAGTAAGGCAAAGAAATGGGGCTCAGAAAGCAGCAACTGCTCACTTCTGTTTCCTGCAGATGACAGCAAACTCCTGTTCAAGGGCTCTCCTTGACCTCCAATCTGTCCATGATGAATGAGCAGTTGGGACTGTCATATGGGGGCAATTGAGGCTACCATGTCTCATCTTAGCTATAGACAAACTGGGGCCCAGGCTGGGCCTGAAGACCATATGTATCAGAGTTCTATCTGGTCAAGGCTAGGAAAGGAACCCATATCAAACTGAAACAAAGCTCCACAAGGAACTCCCAGCTGATCCTCTCCCTCCCCACAGTATTCTGGTGCCAGGGCTCAGCCAGAGCACCCTCTCCTCAAATCTTTCACTGGTCTTCCTGGAGCATCTGCTATGGGTCGAGCTTTAACTGAGAGGTGGACTTTTTATAAAGGCAGAAGTCACAGAGAATCCAGATTTTTACAAATGAAATAATATGTTTTGGAATATGTATAGAAAATACAATGTAGAGGAACATACATCAAGTTGGTGACAGTGCTTAGGGTGACCTTCATGTTCTAGATGTCCATTTTTGTCATAATTCTTCAAAAAGGTTTTTAAACAATCACGTATTACTTTGTAATGAAAAAGACATATAATCAAAACAAACAAATCAATACAAAGATAATAGTAATTGGGAGGGCTCATCAGCCCTGCTTTTCTATGTTTACTATGGACAACAAGATAAATCTGAGTTTCACCTGGGGTTGTGAGAATAAGGGGAGAGAGTGGAAAATGGGGTCCCACTGGAAACACAATTAAAAATATCAGACACCACCATCATCACTGTTGTCACTGTCCATTTCATCCTCACCCTCATATTCAGTGGAGTTACTTAGGGGTGCCTTTAGCTGCCCTTTCTCCTTAGATCCTGTTGTCCAATTCAGACATAATAAGCAAAGAACGGACCTTACCACTTCCCGTCGTTGCTTCCCTAGTTCCTGTGATTACATCCCACATTTTCCTAATTTAATTTAGTTACCATTTGCCATCAGTTCTAGGTAAATCTTGAGTAAAGGGCACCCTCTGCTACCCTGCTTCCTCTCTCTTGTCCCTATGGGTATGCATAGGCCATTAGCGGGGCTGAGAGTCACCTGTCCGAAGTTCCAAGGGCATGGACGGATCCAGTTCTTGTCCCCTTGGTAGATGAAGCCGTAATCGTTCATGACATACTCCTGCCTCTGAGGCTCACTGTCCAAATAGACAGCATCCTCTAGGAATCAAAGTGGGAGACACAAGAGAGAAAAGTCATCTTGCCCTTCCTGTATCATCCCCATCTTCAGAAGGTCCCATGGAAACTGAGCTCTGGGAAGGACACTGGGCAACACCCAGGGGAGCCTTGGAGAGATCCACTTCTACCACACCTCAACACCAGTGACAGAATGTATGATAGAATAATGAAAGTTTGCCTTTGGTGGAATCTCTTAATTTACAAAACACTTTACATCATAGCCCCATATTAAGATTAAGAAAACAGGCCCAGAGTGGCTATGTGACTTTCCCATATCACATATAAGTACAGAGCTTAAATTTGAATACAGAACTCATGGAACTCCATATCCCATGCTCTTTCTGCTATACTTACCAAATCCTACTTGGAAAAAAACAAATGAGAATTTGCATTGACCTAATCATTTCTTTTGTGGGAAATTTTGATTAAGGAAAGTACTTAGGATGTGTGGAAATACTTATATATTATACTGTTCATCTGAGTGCTGTTTATAATACTGAAAAGCTGGAAATTACCTAAATACCCTGCTAATAGGGACTGGTATACATCTTCACCACAGAATTCTTCACAGTGTTAATATGATGTTGAAAAATTATATATACAGAGAAATATATACATAATATATTAAGTTTAAATAGGTTACAAAATAATGTGTAAAATATGAATTGACTTTTATTTAAATACATATGAACTATGGATTTTGAAGCCTATTCCAAAAGATGTAAATAGTTGTCTGTATCAGTTTTCATTTAGCCTATTGTCATTCTCTAGTGTTTCCATAATGAACGTGTGCTGCTTTTATGATATAGAAATTGTCTTGTTAAAATTAAAGCAAACAAAAGGCCACGAGGCCAAGTGTCCTCTTTGCAGTACCCCTGGAACTGCTGAGAGCCCTGCCTGACCCTGAACTGAGAGTCTCTGTTCCTTCTCAGAGGCAGTCTCCAACACAGCCTAACAGGATACTGGTGGAGGAGGATTCCTTGCAGAGATGACTTTTATTGAAGTTTTGGATTTATATGGCGAGACGCTGAAGGTTCATGGTTGACCACATCTTTCCTTATGGTTGGGACAGCAGTGGCCCAGGGTGGGGTTTCTCAACCAGTATGTTGGACATGGTGATGAGGCAGCTGCTGATCCTGACTCTTACTAATCCCTAGATCTTACTGATCTCCCTTGCAGAACAGGATGGTGTGTATGTGTGTGTGTGTGTGTGTGTGAGAGAGAGAGAGAGAGAGAGAGAGAGAAAGGAGTGAACAGAGACATACAGAGAGAACAGAGATCCTGTTCTCTTTGGTTCAGATTGACAATCCCCTTCACCAAGTTAGTAGATGAGAGTTCTGAGCCATTCAGTGACAGGAGATAGGAGGTGCTTGGAGTGTCAGCCAGGGTCCTGACATCATCCAACAGGCCATCTTTGGATAAAGTCGGAGGAGAAAGTAGAGTGAGGAGGGATGGGAAGGGGAGCGTTCTCTAAGTCAGGAGGGAGACTTTGTTGACGCTGGCCTCTGCCTTTCCTCTATGTTCTCCTCCTCCTGTTCTTCCCTCCCTCTCTTCCTGGCTTGTGCTTCATTCTGCCCACACCATATCCTTATGTCTGTCTAAGTATCTACACAGACAGACAGACAGACACCCCCCCCCATACTGGGTAGATTTAGAGGAAAAGCCTTGTGGGACTCAGGCTTGTAAAAACACCCAAGCTGAGTGGATGGGGCTGATGATCTTCTCCTGCCTTCCCCTGATACTCCATAAAGGACAATTTAGGTAAGGTAGAGAAATGGGCTTGTAAGCCCTGGCATCACATAACTGTTTTGAACCTCAGTTGCCCCATCTGTGAGATGGGGACACATCTACTACTCTGGGTTTTTGGAACAATTAGGTTAGTTAACATATGCGAACATGATTAGTAATCATTTAACTCAAAGTAGGTGAACAATAAGTATTAGTTTTCATCTCTCTCTCTCCTTTCTTTTCTTCTGCATGAATTGGGAGCTCTGGTGGCGTAGTGTCTAAGGCATTTGACTGCTAACTGGAAGGCTGGTGGTTCAAACCCTCCAGCCACTCCTCAGAAGGAAGGTTGAGCAATCTACTTACGTAGTGATACCACCTAAATTAAATAACTTGTAATATGCTGATTATGGTACAAATGGCTAAGCATTCATCTGCTAACCAAAATGTTGCTGATTAAAAAAACAAACAAAAAAACAAAACAAAACAAAAAAACGCACTGCCGTGGAGTTGGATCCAACTCATAGCGACCCCTCCTTGGGTTTCTGAGGCAGTATCACTACAGAAGTAGATTGTCCAGTCTTCCTTCCGAGGAGTGACTGGTGGTTTGAACCGCTAGCCTTCTGGTTAGCAGTCAAATGCCTTAGGCACTGCGCCACCAGAGGTCCTTTGGTGGTTCAAGTAGGGGGTTTATATTCTGGCTTTTTCATTTATTAGTTAGTTTGCTTAGCTTCTCTGTCTCACTTTCCTAATCTAAAATGGAGACACAATGACAATGAAAACAACATTAAAAGCTGTTATATTAAAAAAAAAGAAAAAAAGTTGGTGGTTTAAACCCACCCAGTGGCTCTGCAAAAGAACTGGTGGTCTGCTTCCAAAATTACAGCCTAGATAACCCTATGGGGCAGTCCTAATCTGTCACATGGAGTAACTATGAGTCAAAATCAACTGGACAGCACCTAATGATGTAGGAGATCGTGTATATTGGATTTTTTTTTGAGAGCCATTTGGTTGTATCTATAAAAATTTATATTTGAATTATCAAATTTACTTCCAAAATTTTACCCTACAATTATATTCTCAGAATTGTTTAAAGACATAACAGCAGGGTTATTCACTGCAACTTTGTCTGCATAAAACAAAGAAAAACTGGACATACCCTAAATGCCCATAAATAGGGAACTAGTTAAATACATTTGGTGCATCCATACAGTGGAATAATTGTAGCTGTTAAAAAGAATATACTGATAGGAAAATATACCCAAAGTTGAATTGTTAAATGAAAAAAAAGCAGATTGAAGAATGGTATATACATCCCTCAATATCTGTTAGGGATGATTCCAGGACCCCGTGCAGATACCAAAATCCGAAGATGTTCAATTTCTTTATATAAAATGGCAAAACATTTGCATATGACCTATGCATGTCCTCTCATATACTTTACATCATCTCTAGATTATTTATAATATGTAATACAATGTAAATAGTATTTTATGCTCCCCTATAGCTTTTGAAGGATTGCTTTGACCACTTAATTGCTTTTCAGGAGCCATCTTTCTACAGAAACAAAGGGTACACACAACACAAGTAGCAAACAGATGAGATTTAAGGTGAACAATGCTGAAATGAGTGCTGGAGAGGAAATGTGAATCTGTGAAATGGCAGGAGGCTACAGCAGGGTACACCTCCACATCATTTCACTGGCATGGATTCAGCCTGGTTCTCAGCATGCAGCAAATTCAAGTTTTGCTTTTTGGACCTTTCTGGAATTTAAATATCTATCTATATATATCTATATATATAGATATATAGATATATTTGATCTGCAGTTGGTTGAATCCACAGATGTAGAACCTGCAGATACGGAGAGCAAACTGTTTTATAGCATCTCATGTGTCATTTGATTAAGCATAGGAAATTTTTATAAGCCTACACCAGAAAATGTTAACAGTGGTTTCCTCTGGAAAACAGAACTGGGGGAGTTAGGGAAAAGGTTTTATTTTTTACTTTATACCTTTCTATTGTTTACTTTTACCTTCTATTTATTTATTTACTCATTAAATAAATATTCAATGCAATATAGTGTACATATATCACTTTCATAATGAAAAAACTCAAATACCTTAAAAATATATGATGAAAGTCAAAAGGTAACAATAGTCAAACTTAATTGTAATAGTGTTATTTTTAAGTAAAGACGACTTGGTTTATAATTTAAAAATTCTAAATATGTGACTAAATAGCAAGGTCGCCTTGTCCTGATTGTTGGTGGTTGAGTGTTCACTGAGTCCCTGGGATTATGAGGAGGTTTGTGGGTGGCCAGGGAGCAGAGGTCTAGAAATCCTTAAGCTCAGCTCTCTGTGCCAGCACTGACGGACATAGAGGGACTCCCATGCATGGTCTCCCTTCCTTACCTGGGCACCAGGGATTGAAGAGCAGGATGAACTCCCCAATCTGATAGGCTGTGACAGCTCCCTGGAAGGAGTCAATGTGAATCTTCAGGAGGTACCGACCCACGGTTGCCATAGGAGGGGCATAGAGGCTCACTTCCAGGGAGTTGGCCCCTTTGGTCTCAAGCGAGGCAATCCAGGGGCTGCGGCCACCACGACCTGCTAGACTGAACACTGCTCGAGTCCCCTTGGCCAGGTCTGGCAGAGGGCCTGGAGAGAAGAAGAGCTGAGGCTGTCTGTGGTGACCTCTCAGTCTCAAGGTACCCACTACTCCCCCAACACACATACACACACACACACAGCCTGAGACCCAGCTGGCATCCTCACCAGTCTCAGTCACAAAGATGATGTTGTCTAGGTCTGGCTGGAAGGACCGGTTTCTGAAGTACAAGGTGATGTTGAAGGCCTGGCCCCGGCGAACAAGGAGACGGTCAGTGGTGATTTCCTCAGTGTGGTGCTGCACGTTGTTCCAGGAGCTTTGGAGGTCTATGAGAGCCACCTCCAGTCCTGAGTTGGGGTCAGCCCAGGGCAGATAAAAGAATAGAGATTTGGAGCCAGTCTAATCCTGTCCACCCCTTACTAGTTGCACAAACTTGAGAAGTTACTTAGCTTCTCTGAGCCTCAGTTTCCAAATTAGTAAAATAGAGTCCATAACACCAGCCTTACAGGGTGAGTACGAAGATTAAATGAGGCTCCATACTTCTGCCTTCCTCCTTTCACCCCTTCCTTCCTTGTTTCTCTGACCCTCCACATCCTTCTCCCTGAAGCCATCCCTGAGGACCATAGTTTCCTGCTTCTGTCCAACTCTTTTGCAGGCCTGGCCAGTTTGTTTGCTCCTTTCAGTCCAGCAATCTCCAGATTCATCCTGGATTCTGCTTTCTTGACTGAAGTTAACAATCTCTTTTGTCCCATTCTAGTGTCCAGATGTGGGAGCAAGTCCCTGAGTTAACTGTCCTTGGGTTAGCTGCCCCTGGGTTAGCTGTCCCTGGGTCATGTGCGCAATACCCTGGGAACTGGGATGCTGAGGACAGTCAAAGAAAGGCCCACTTTCAGCCTTTTAGAACTTCTGCTAAAACAGACTGACTTCACTCTTCCCAAACTGAGCTTCCCTCAACAGGACTCCATTCTGAACTTCTCCATGTCTGACTACAACCCTGTAAAGGTCCCTAGGCACCTGGGCTCACACTTTTCTTTTCTTTTTTTTTTTTATTGTGATTTGGGTGAAAATTTACAGAGCAAATTCACTTTCCATACAGCAGTTCACATACACTTTGTCTCATGACATTGACTACAACTTACCACAATGTAACAGCTCCCCTCCCACTTCCTCCCCATAGTTACCTCTTTCCTGTGTCCACCACCTCCTGCCCCCTGAGCTGTCTCCCTGTGCATACATAGCTCTTCTTTCTCCCATGATTGTTCTCTCCAAAGAATGGATCTACCTCAGGTAAATGGTCAACTCATATGCCTATCTTTTGTTTGTCTGGAAGCCACAGGTGTGGGTTCAATTCCAGACCTGAAGGGCAGCTAGAGGCCATAGTCTCAGTGGTTCCACCAGGCTCTATCAGACCAGCAAACCTCGTCTCCTTTTTTTTTTTCCAAATAATTTTGAATTTTGTTCCACATTGTTCTCCCTCTCTATCCAGGATCTCCTACAGAGATCCCCCTCCAAGCAGTTGACAGTGGTAGCTGGGCACCATCTAGTTCTTCTGGTCTCATAGTTATATAGGCTGCGGATTGCATGGTGTACCAGTCACCAGGACTAATTGTTTCCATGAATCTTTGCTTTTCTTCATTCTTCTTTGTTCTGGATGAGGAGAGACCCATCATTGCATCTAGATGGCTTCTTGAAAGCTTTTAAGATCCCAGTCCCTACTCACCAAAGTAGGAGGTGGACCAATGTTTTGTGTAGTATGTTATGCCAATTGAGCTTGATGTCCCCTGTGACTATGGTCCCGTGGGCTCACACTTTTGAATCACAAGTGGCTCACCTATCTCCTTTCCAGCCTGTATACACTCATGTGACACCAAGTCCCTTCACTCTTTCCATTGAAACATCTCTGGTGTCCAGCCATCCCTTTCCACACTCAATGTAATTTTAATCTCCTTGCCTCACATTTAGTGACTTTAACAGCCTCCATCAGATCTCCCACATCCTGTCTTTCTTCATATCACTCTACCATCAACACATCACCAGATTACCTTTCCTCAAGACAATTTCATCTGGTCATCCTTTTGCTTTCGAAGTTCAGAGATAACTACAGCCCACAGTATAGAAGACACACTCTTTAACCTGATATTTATGCTTTCCATACCTAGCCTCAATAACTCTTGCATTCTCATCTCCCATCACACCCATCATGTGTCCTCTCCTCTAGCCAATCTTACCCTGAACAAATGGCACCCCTATCTGACTATGTATTTTGTTCCTCCTATAGTTACAACTCCACCACTCGTCTGTCAGTTTGTTGTGCTGTGGTGGCTTGTGTGTTGCCATAAGGATGGAGGCTACGCCATCAGTGTTTCAAATACCAGCAGGGCCATCTATGCTGGACAGGTTTCAGCAGAGCTTCCAGACTAAGACAGACTTGGTAGAAGGAAGGGGCCACCCACTTGTCAAAGAACTGGCCAGTGAAAACCTTATGAGCAGCAGTAAAACAATGTCTGATATATTACTGGAAAACGTTATGAATAGCCCTGAAACACTGTCTGATATAGTGCCAGAAGACAAGCCTCTTAGGTTGGAAAGCACACAAAATATGACTGGGAAAGAGCTGCCTCCTCAGAGTAGAGCTGACTTTAGTGATGTGGATGGAGTAAAGCTTTCAGGA
Source organism: Orycteropus afer afer (assembly GCF_000298275.1). Taxonomy (NCBI): domain Eukaryota; kingdom Metazoa; phylum Chordata; class Mammalia; order Tubulidentata; family Orycteropodidae; genus Orycteropus; species Orycteropus afer. The sequence goes on along the minus strand of NW_006921613.1, from coordinate 17,375,642 downwards.
CCTCCGTTTGCTGATGTGGCATGATGCAGAATGGGAAGAAGCAACTGCAAACATCTATTAATAATTGGAAGATGGAATGTATGAAGTATGAATCTAGGAAAATTGGGAGTTGTCAAAAATGAAATGGAACACCTAAAGATTGATATCCTAGGCATTAATGAGCTGAAATGGACTGTTTTTGACCATTTTGAATCAGACAAACATATGATCTACTATGCTGGAAATGACAAATTGAAGAGGAATGGTATGGTATTCATCTTCACAAAGAATGTTTCAGGATCTATCCTGAAGTACAATGCTGTCAGTGATAGGATAATATCCATACGTGTACAAGGAAGATCAGTTAATACTACTGTTATTCAAGTTCATGCACCAACAATCAAAGACAAGGAAATTGAAGATTTTTATGAAATTCTGCCGTCTAAAATTGACCAAAATGCAATCGAGATGTCTTAATTATCACTGGTGTTGGAATGCAAAAGTTGGAAACCAAGAAGAATCACCAGTAGTTGGAAAATATGGCCTTGGTGACAGAAATAATGCTGGAGACTGCATGATAGAATTTTGTGAGACCAATGACTTGTTCACTGAAAATACCTTTTTTCAACAACTTAAGTGGCAGCTATACATGTGGACTTCACCAGATGGAGTACACATGAATCAAATGGATTACATCTGTGGCAAGAGGTGATGGAGAAGCTCAATATCTTCAGACAAAAAAAAAAGGCCAGGAGAAGACTGGAACAGACAATCAACTGCTCATATGCAAACTCAAGTTGAAGCTGAAGACAATAAAAACAAGTGCATGAGAGCCAAAATATGACTTTGATGATATCCCTCCTGAATTTAGAGACCATCTAAAGAATAGATTCGATGCACTGAACACCAGTGACTGAAAACCAGAGAAATTGTGGGGCGACATCAAGAACATCATCCACAAAGAAAGCAAAAGGTTATTAAAAAGACAAGAAAGGAAGAAAAGACCAAAATGGATGTCAGAAGAGACTCTGAAACTTGCCCTTGAATGCAGAGTAGCTAAAGCAAATGAAAGAAATGACAAGATAAAAGAGCAGAACAGAAGATTTCAAAGAGCAGCTTGAGAAGACAAAGTCAATTATCATAATGAAACGTGCAAAGAAAGACCTGGAATTGGAAAGCCAAAAAGGAAGAACATGCTCAGCGTTTCTCAAGCTGAAAGAACTGAAGAAAAAATTCAAGCCTCAAGTTGCCATACTGAAAGATTCTATGGGCAAAATATTGAATGATGTGGGAAACATCAAAAGAAGATGGAAGGAATACGCAGAATCACTGCACCAAAAAGAATTGGTCAATGTTCATCCATTTCAGGAGATGGCATATGAACAAGAACCAATGGTATTGAAGGAAGAAGTCGAAGCTGCACTGAAGGAATTGGCGAAGAACAAGGCTCCAGGCATTGACAGAATACCCACTGAGATGTTTCAACAAATGGATGCCGAGCTAGTGGCACTCACTTGGCTATGCCAAGAAATTTGGAAGACATCTAACCTGGCCAACTGACTAGAAAAGATCCATATTTGTACCCATTCCAAAGAATCCCACAGATTGTGGAGATTATCAAATAATATCATTAATATCACATGCAAGTAAAATCTTCCTGAAGATAATTCAAAAACAGTTGCAGCAGTATACTGACAGAGAACTTCCAGAAATGTGAGCTGGATTCAGAAGAGGACATGGCATGAGGGATATATTTGTTGATGTCAAATGGATCTTGGCTGAAAGCAAAAAATATCAGAAAGATGTTTACTTGTGTTTTATTGACTATGCAAAAGCATTTGATTGTGTGGATCATAACAAATTATGGATAACATTGAGAAGAATGGGAATTCCAGAACACTTTATTGTGCTCATCAGGAACCTGCACACAGACCAGGAGGCTGTCATTCAAACAGAACAAAGGGATACCACATGATTTCAAATCAGGAAGGGAGTGCATCAGGGTTGTAGTCTTTCACTATATTTATTCAATCTGTATGCTGAACAAGTAATCTGAGAAGCTGGACTATGGGCAATCTACTTCTGTAGTGATACCTCCTCGGAAACCCAAGGAGGAGTCACTATGAGTTGGATCCAACTCGACAGCAGTGAGTTTGGTTTTTTGGTTTTGGTGTCATCAGAATGGAGGAAGACTCATAACAACCTGCGATATGCAGAAGACAAAACTTTGCTTGCTGAAAGTGAGGATGACTTGGAGCAATTACTGATGAAGATTAAAGACTACAGTCTGCAGTATGGATTACACCTCAACATAAAGAAAATGAAAATCCTCACTACTGGACCAATAAGCAGCATCACAATAAATGGAGAAAAGATTGAAGTTGTTAAAGATTTCATATTACTTGGTTCCACAATCAACACCAATGGAAGCAGCAGTCAAGATATCAGATGATATATTGCCCTGGGCAAATCTGCTGAAAAAGACCTCTTTAAAGTGCTGAAGAGCAAAGATGTCTCCTTGAAGACTAAGGTGTGCCTAACCCAAGCCACAGTATTTTCAGTCTCTTCATCTGCATGTGAGAGCTGGACAATGAACAAGGAAGATCGAAGAAGAATTGATGCTTTTGAGTTATGGTGTTGGCGAAAAATACTGAAAGTGTCATAGACTGCTAAAAGAACTAAAAAATCTGTCCTGGAAGATGTACAGCCAGAATGCTCCTTGGAACTGAGAATGGCCAGACTTGGTCTCACCTACTTTGGTCATGTTGTCAGAAAGGACCATTCCCTGGAGAAAGATACAGTGCTTGGTGAAGTGGAGTGGAAGGCCCTCAACGAGATGGATTGACACAGTGGCTGCAATGATGGGCTCAGGTGTGACAAGGATTGTGAGGCTGGCACAGGACTGGGCAGTGTTTCTTTCTGTTGTACCTAGGGTCACTATGATAGGAGCCAACTCAACAGCACCTAACAACAACAACAACAATATAGCTCCAACTCAGAATACACCCCACTATCTAACCTAATTCCACCTGTTCTTCAAGGCCTATTCAAGACCTACCTCCTTCATGAAGCTTTCCTCTAATTGGTCCACACTCTTTCCATCTCCCACTGATCTACAGCACTAAGCTACATCACTCTTAGGTAACCTCGACTGCTTAATTGACATGCTCATTTATTTATTTATATCAACACACCTTTATAAGAGGCCTACTGTTGCAGGCTAAGCATGAGGGGCTCAGATATTTTTCTTACTTTTTTCTTTGTCTTCTACCACTAGGTGTAAACCATGAAGACAGAGACCAACCTATTTATCTTGTCTGTATTTAAGTTTTTTAAAATAAGAACTAAAGCTTTGACAAAATACTATATCTTTTATGATAAAAATACTCAACAAACTAGGAGTAGAGGGAAGTTCCTCAGTCTGAAAAAGGTCATCTAAGAAAATCCCACAGCTAACATCATACTTGATTAAACACAAGACACTTTCCCTCTAAGATCAGGAACAAGGCAAGGATGCCCAGTCTCACCACTTCTAGTCAATATTGTACTAGAAGTTCTAGCTAGTACAACTTGGCGAGGAAAATACTTAAAAGGTATCCAGATTGAAAGCAAAGAATTGAAACTATCTGTAGTCATGATGAAACCATCATGCCACCAGAGCTTCTTTAGGATTTGTATATATGCATAATATATATACTTTTTTATGTACACATTATACACACACACACACACACACACACCACAGTCAAATCTTGTAGCTAAAAATTCCTAAGGAATCCACAAAATATAAAAAATGTATTAGATTAGAACTATTAAAAGAGTTCGGCAAGGTTACAGGATACAAGATCAGTATATAGAAATCACTTGTATTTCTATACACTTGGAATAAGAGCTCTGGTAGTGTAGTGCCTAAGGCACTTGACTGCTAATCAGAAGGCTGATGGTTCAAACCTACCAGCCACTCCTCAGAAGGAAGGCTGGGCGATCCACTTCTGTAGTGATATTGCCTCAGAAACCCAAAGAGGGGTCGCTATGAGTTGAGTCCAACCAGATGGCAAACAATAACACTTGGAATGAACAATCTAAAAATAAAATTTTGAAAAATTCCATTTATGATATCAAAAAGAATAAAGTACTTAGGAATAATTTCAACAGAAGACATGCAAGACTTGTACACTGAAAACCACAAAACATCACTGAAAGAAATCAAAGCAAATGACATTAACCATTTAATCCTCACCAGAACTTTGAAGGAAAGAAATGTCATGCCATCCACATTTAAGGATGAGAAAAATAAAGTTCAGATAGATTAAATGTCTTGCCTAAGGTCAAGCCCGGGCTTATTGACGCAAGTCCTGTGCTCTTTCCATTACTCAACAGCTACCATGAGGCCTTCCCTCATGATTAGAAAGGACTTTTTCCCCCACTTCTGGTTGGGAAAGTGTTGGCTTTTTTCTAGTAGTAGAAAAAGAAGCTCTTCTTGGAGATTAATAGACTAGAGGGAACACTAGTCCAATTTGGTCAGACCCAGAATACCCATCAGGTATGGCAACACCTAACTGACATACCTCTGATTTGGCCACTGGGGTTAAGTCTCATCCTCTATATACATCATGAAGTCAAGTTTATCTCCGCCTATAATACAGGGATTATTCTTCACCCCAGACACCAGATATCCAAATAGGAGGTACATGTTTAATGTTAAGCTCCATGATGCCAGGAGAGCATGGGGTGAAATGACTGGAAGTTATAAAGGAGTTATAGGAAGCACATTTACAGTAAGTGATCTCAGTATCTGTCCTAGAAAAAATACCTTCGTGTGAGCACAGAGGCATGAGTAAGGATGTTTGTGGCAACGTTGCTTGTATAACTGAAAAAGGGGAACGGCTTAAATGCTTATCAATAGGGAATTGGATAACTCAGTTACCTACATTTGTACTATGAAAATACTAAGCAAGGTGGAAAACACTGAGGTAGATCTGTAGGTACTCTGTGGCTAGTTATAGCTCCAAGACATACTATTGAGTAAAAAAAAAAAAATCAAGTTGTAGAAAAGTATGTATAATATGATGATACCATACACACACACACATATATATATATCACACACAATCAAGCCTATGCATTTCTATATAAATATATATATATATATATATATATATATATAATTGTTGTTGTTGTTATGTGCCCTGGAGTCGGACCTGACTCATAGCGACACTTCCTTGGGTTTCTGAGGCAGTATCACTACAGAAGTAGATTGCCCAACCTTCCTTCCGAGGAGTGGCTGGTGGGTTTGAATCGCCAGCCTTCTGGTTAGCAGTCAAATGTCTTAGGGACTATGCTACCAGAGCTACATACCCACTGCCATCAAGTCCATTCTGATTTATAGTTACCCTCATTGGGTTTCCAAGGCAGTAAATCTTTACAGAAGTAGATTGCCTTATCTTCCTCTCATGGAGCAGCTGGTGGATTTGAACCACTAACCTTCTGGTTAGCAGCCAAATGCCTTACCATCATGCCACCAGAGCTTCTTTAGGATTTGTATATATGCATAATATATATACTTTTTTATGTACACATTATACACACACACACACACACACACCACAGTCAAATCCTATGTAATGCATTGAATACATATATGAATAGAAGTGTGTAGCAAGAGACTGGTAACAGTGGAGATGAGGCTGGGTTTGGGGTTGGCAGTCACAGGACTGTAGTTCTTTATCGATTTATTTTACACCAACTATGTATTCACATATTTCTTGTGTAATTAAAAATCATAAAAATTTAGAAATAAAATTATAAACACAAAAAAATTATAAATGAAAGTTAGGCTTTAATAATAAGAGTAAATGACACTCCTAGAGCAAGTGAAAGTGCCTTCCTATAAGTGGTCTCAAATAACTATTTAATATTCAAAGCAGCTCTTTCTAAAGAGAGGATGATGACATGCATAGAGGGAAAAGGAGTAGTGGAAAGATTAGCCAAAATGGGTAACAGATTTGACCCTCTGAAGTGGGTCAAGAAGGAAAAATATGAAAGTTCAGAGACTTTTAGAGCTGAAATACAATTTCAAGATTATCTTATCCAACCTCCTCCATTTTTCAGGGAGAAGGAGTGGCAATCAGAGGGGAAGTGACTTGCCCAATGTCAAAGTGTCAGCTAGTGGCAGAGAAGGACAGGAGCTTTGACACCCTAACCCCTGCTCCTGCCCTATCCCACCACCTGTGGAAGTAGGTATCTTGGCATGAGGCTTTTCAGCTATGTTCACCTGCTGGCCTCCACTTTGTCTCCTGGTTCTCAGGCCACCACTAATTCTGAAGTCTCTGGGGCTTTCACTTTTCCTTCCTCAGTTCTTTTCTTCTCCTCTGTTCCTTTGACTCCACTTCCCCCTGATTTCCCACCGTCTCTATCTGTTTTCCTAGTCCCTACTCTCCAGCATTCTTCCTTACCTTGTGCCATGGCGGCTTCCTCCAGCTCCCAGTTTGCTCCCCACAGAATAGCTGAGTAGACTGGAGCTTAGGAAACTGGTCCTGGAGTGTGTACTTCCCCTTCCATCCCACAGACTCCAGGAGACACTGAAGGCGGAGCCCAGCTGTTTCCACCTGCTTACTGGGCAGATTACAACTGGTTTTCTCACTTGCCCTCAGGTTTTTCTTGGTGGCATTGCTTGGCTGAGAGGAGGTGTGGAATCCAATGAACTGTTGGGGCTCTTTGCCATGTGTGCCTTTGAGAGATCTTGAGCAATGGGCCATTCCCTGCCAGGTGCTGTGTGATGGTGGGGAGCCAAGTGGAAGAGCCAGATGGGAGACCCAAGGGAATGGAAAGGTCTATATCCTGTAGGAAGGGGAATTGAGGTCCCAAGACAACAGCTTACAACTTGGAGAGCCTCAGCACCACAGCCTTCTCTTTTATCATGAAGAGTCATTCTCTGGACATTAAATGCAAACAGAAGCCATTCTGGTTCATCCTTGATATGATTTTATTTTAGTTTTTGGTGACTGCCTCGTCTTGAGTGAGACTTTCCAAATCCAAAGTGAATCTCAGATAAAAACAGTAAAATAAGAAAACTTGGGAAGATTCATGGAGTTTGGGGACATACATGAGAAGGTGGGAATATCAATCAGCAAGGACGTTTATTCTAGTATTCTTACTAAAGTCTTTGGAGTGACCTATGGGGAGATAAGCACAGATGGGTAGCAGAGAGGGAGGAGGGTAGAAAGGGTTCTGGGAAGTAGTGGTTGAGGTACTGAAGTAAGCAACCTGCCCCCACTGCCCACACTCTGCCTTTCCCTCCTGTGGGACACTTGTCCCTGTATCCCTCAGCTTTCTGAGTTTCTCCTCTCTCCTAAAGAAGCTCATTCACCAGCATCCATCAGCCCTCCTGTATTTTCAACTCTATCTCCCTAATCAGCTATTATAGTGCACATATTACCAGTTACCACCTGTGGCTGTCAAGTTGATTCTGACTCATGGCTACTTCATGTGTGTCAAAGTAGATCTGTACCCCATAGGGCTTTCAGTGGCTGATTTTTCACAAGTAGATTGCCAGGTCTTTCTTCTGAGGCAACTCTGGTTGAACTCCAAACACTAACTTTCAGTTAGCAGCCAAGTGCATTTGTATCACCCTGGGACTCCAGTATATACATGCATGTATTCAGTTCACTTAACCCCACTCACACTCACACCCACATCAAACCTCCCTTAACTCTGTGTCTTCTTCTAGCTCCTGCCCTTTCTGTTATCTCCACCTCTCAGCCAAGTCCCTTGTCCATTGCTCTGTCTTCCACTCCTTACCCCACTGCAATCTGGCTTCTGTCCCTACAACTCCCTTGAAACCACTCTCACCTACCCCTTCTGATCATCAAGCATCAAGGACTCTCTTTACTCTCATTTGCTGGCTTTCTGCTGCCCTGAGTGCTCTACTTCCTCTGAGAAATGCTGTCCTCCTGGTCTTAAGTGACTTCTCTTTCTCTCTGTTGCCCTCCTACCTCCCTATCCTCTTTGCCTCTTCTTCTCAGACCCCTTTTCCCGATCATGCTGGTGCTTCCCAGAGAATCACACTGGAGCCCACTCACTCGACACGCACCCCTCCCAACTTCACCTCCCACATGACACTGGTGATTCCCCTGAACTATGGGAATGCCCAGATCTTCCTTCACATCTCCTCAGGGATATAGGCACCACCAGCTGGACAGCTCCACTGATGGACACTGTAACCCAACAAACCAAAATAGAGCTCTACTCTGTCCCTCTCCTCTCAAAAAAAAAAAAAAAAAAAAAAAACCACAAAAAAAAAAAAAACTCAAAAAAAAAAAAAAAAAAAAAAGCCCTGCCCTTCCTCCTGTAATGCAGGTCTTGGTGCTCACACAATCACTCCAGGAAAAACCTGTGCACTGCCTTGTACTTCTCCATCTTCCTGACCTCCCTTAACCCATCAGTCATTCAACCCTGTCCAGTCTGACTCCTGATTCACTCCTAAAATCTGGTTCCTCCTCTCCCCGCCCCTTGGCTCCACCTTGCTTGAAGTCTTTGCCTTTCCTGGACAACTCCTAACCAGAATCCCAATGATCCTTCTCCAAATGGGTCACCAGAGTGACTTTTTTGGAAGTGCCAACCTGAAGTGCCACGTTGCTCTCTGCTTAAGACACAACAGTGGCTCATACCCAAACTCCTTAACAATACCCTCAAAGCCTTTAGTGTCTGCCTATCCCCACCTGCAGCTGGAACTCCAAGGTCTCTGCTCTCCCACACCTCTGTGCTTTCAGACATGTTGGTCTCTCTCCTTCTGAAATGGTCTGTGACTTGTCTACTTTCTCCAGAACCCAGGCTCAAGCACTACCCCTCCAGGAAGTCTTCCTGACACTCTCCTTCTACCACACCAGGTATCTAAGGGCTCCCTCTTCTGCATTCCATCCTCTTCATACTTTGACATTATAAATACTTTAAAGGTGTTCTAAACTAAGAGCCACTGAGGCCTGGACTGTGTCTTATATCCTCAGTGCTTAAAAATGATGATGGCTAATAGTAGAACTACTGGGAGAACTAGTATGATCTTTTACATACCAGACACCATTTAAGTTCTTCATGTGCATTATTTCACTTAATCTTCATAACATCCTTATGAGTTAGGTAATACTATTTCCCCCATTTTTAGGTGAAGAAGTTGAAGCTTCTCACTGCCGTTGAGTCAGATTCGACTCATAATGATCCCTCTTTGGGTTTCCGAGGGGGTATCACTACAGAAGTAGATTGCTCAACCTTCCTTCCGAGGAGTGGCTGGTGGGTTTGAACCTCCAGCCTTCTGGTTAGCAGTCAAATGCCTTAGGCACCAGGGCTCCCATTTGAAGCTTAAGGACATTTAATAAATTTCCCAAGATCACTTGCTAAGAACTGGTGGAGCCAGATTTTGAACCCAGGTAGTCAGCCTCCAGAACCCAAGTGCTTTGTTAGTGCTTTATGCAGTAACTGAAGTATAATCAGTTTTCTAGTTCATATTGGTTCACCTACTGGGTGAATGCACTGGGAGTACAGTGTTAAGTGCTCTGCTGTTAACGAAAAGGTCAGCAGTTGGAACCCACCAGCCACTCTGTAGGAGGAGGCAGGCTGCTTCCATAAAGATTACAGCCTGGAAACACTATGGGGCAGTTCTCTGTCCTATAGGGTTGCTATGAGTCAGAATCAACTCCATAGCAATGAGGTATACTAGGTGAATGAATTTTAAAATGACCTCTGCATAAGCACTACCACATTAGCTGAGATGGGCTAGCTTGGGGAGGAGAAAGGGACATAAAAAGTAGAGCTTAACTTTGAGGTGAGGTAGGGAGGTGAGTGCAGCTATGGTCTGGAGAGGTGAGGAAGCCAAAGAGGAAGGCGTTCAATGGCCACAGGGAAAGCAGCTTGTTTCATTGTGGTCCTGGGGGCAGCCAGGAGTGGGTAGAAAACGTTTAGAAAATCTCGGAGACATCAGTGAAGCCACTGTGAGTGAAGCCCCTGGAGTTGTATACCAGGCAGTCCTGACAAAGGGGCCAGCCTGGGTCAGCCTGAACAGGCTATGTGTGCCTCCACCACCCACTCAGTACAAGTTATCCTAGGTGTAAGGGAGCCAGCCCAGGCAAATCACATGGGGAGCAGGGGACAGGAATTCAGACTACCTTGTGGAGAGGGCACGGGTTTGGTCAGGAATCCAGGAGGCAGATGTCTCCGAAGGAGCCTATGGACCTAGTGACTGTTAGGTCAGGAGGAGCTCTGAGGAGACTTGTCTAAGGTAACCACTGGGCAGGATAGAGGAGGTGGAAGTACCACTTGAGGCAGGAAAAATGCTTGGGCTCCTCACATGGGACCTGGAGGCTGAATAAGACCTGGGCTCTGGGCATAATGAACTGACTGATAGGTTCAGCCTTTCATCTGATTCCTGCAAACCATTAGTCAGAGGGTGGGGTCGTGGAATGGTGCTGAGGGTAAAAGGCAGCTCTGATCAGAGCAACTTGTTCCCTGGCAGGAGTTGGGGGAGGAGGGAGAGTGGCAGAGGAGAAACAGGGGCTGAGACAGAGTTGATGAGCAAGAGCAAGAGGGGGTTCTGTGTGGAAACACAGAACAGGGCTGTGATCCTTAGGGGCCGGTACGGAGAAGATCCTGGACGATTGAATGGAGAGGTGGGGACTCCCCTGCCTTCCTCACAGAGCAAGCCAGCTCTAGCAAGGAAGGTGTAGAGAGCCTCCACATATTTCTAAGAGCCAGAGAGACTTTGGTTCTAATCTGGCCCCACCACGCATTCCCAGTATGCTCTTGTGCAAGTTTCTGTTTCCTTGTCTGTGGATTTGGGCCCATGACTCCATGGCTGCCCGTCTGAGGGAGAGTGAAGAGCTTCTCCACAGGTGACTACAAAGGGAAACCATTACTATATATCCAAGTGGGTTTCTCTTCCACCTTCTCTCACAATCAGAAATGGAGCCAATCACCCAGCAGAAGTAATTAAATAGCCTCTGTGTGTAAACATATCTCACAATACACAAAGCCCTTTGGGTACATTTTCTTATCTGATCCTCATAGCAACCCTATGAGGAAAGGTGCTACTGTTATTGTTGTTAGCATTTTTACCTGGGAGAACCAAGGACTACTGGGAGTCAGGACTCAATTCCAGAACTTTGCTTTATATCACACAAGGATACTAGACAACCACAGATGCAAATGAGAGTGAGGATCTCCGTAAACACCACAGGGCCGGTAAATGGAGATCAGGAATCAGCAGATGTGGGTGCTGGTTTATGCTGCTGCCTGTTCACACCCCACTCATTTGTTTTGCTAGGCCCTTGGGCCAGAGTTCATCTGTGGGGAGCCCTGCCTGGCCTGGTCTTCCTCACAGGGTTGCAATGAGATGAGGGAAAGGTGGGGGTAATAAAGGAGAGGTCACACAGGATCTAAATCAGCATGCTCCCCAGTAGTGGGCTTGAACCCTTGTATTCCAGGCCCTCAAGGTATCTTTGAGACTGTCTCACTCATCTGTTAAGGTAAGGAAATGAGAACCACATAGGCTTACCTGAGTGGAAAAAAAGTAAAACATAAAAAGAAGACACTACAGAATATAAATTTGTAACTAGTTTTGAGGTGGGGAGAGAAGAAATCATTTGAAAGGCTGACTGGGAAGTCAGAGATGGCTAATATCCAGCATTTCCCTGGGAAGCCCCCTTGAAGGCCCCCAGGAAGCCTGCTTCCCCACGCCCCTGCTTATGTGACACAGCCAGGTGCTGTGTGTGACCAGAAGGAGGGGCAGTGACTAAACAAAGAGGAACCAGCCCTTGGCAGCTGGCAGAAGAGCAAGGTTCTAAATTTCTGCAAGAGCTAGCACAGGTGACCCTCTCCTGCGGGCAGGGAGCCACCTTGAACACAGCAGTGATGAAGCAGTGACGGAGCCACACAGAAATACCAATGGCATCTAATGGACCAGGTAAACTCGGCATCTTGGGTGGGGTGCATGAGATGTGCAGGCTCTGCCCTTCCTATCAGACATAGCAGATGGTGTGAGCTGGAGTGGGAGAGGCCTGAGGCCTCCAGAGAGAGAAAATAGAAAGGAGGCAGAAGGAGGACCTGGGGCAAAAAGACTGAAATAAAAGTTAAAACAAACAAAGAAAAGAAAAACAGAGAAGAGAAGGAAGTGGGCAAGAGAAGACAAAAGAACTTGCAGAGCCACAGAGCTGTTGAGGAGAGGGCAAGGATCAAGAGCCCATGTCTGAAACTGACAGCAAGATGCCCTCCTTTCTGTGTTCCTGGATTTTCTAAATCTTCTATGAAGATGTATCAGTTTGCAGTGATAACTTGTTAAAAAACACAACTATAGAGAAAATAAGACCAGAATGATATACAGCAAAATGTTAGCAGAGATTACCCCGCAAGGGGGAAGCTGTGAGTGATTTTTCGTCTGTTTCCTTTTCAAGTCTCTGTAATTTCCAAATTATCTAGAATAAGCATGGGATGCTTTTGATAATAACAGGGAGAAAAATACAAAATAGTGACTCCCTCTCTGTGTCCTTCAGATAATAAAAACGAACAACAACAAAAAAAAAAAAAAAAAAAAACACAGAAGATGAGAGGCTGAAAAGAGCTAGGGTGAACGTGAGGCAATGAAAGTTCCAGGGAAGCAAGAGTGGTGGAGAGATAGGGGCCAGGGAAAGGGAGGGCCTGTTGGAGAGCCACCAGCTGGGAAGTGCTTGTGCTTCCTAGTCACACTGGGAACCTCAGTTAATGTGTGTTGAATGAATACCTGTTAAAAGGTGGCTATCCGACCATTCCAGATGTTCCCAGGCTGGCAGCAGAGAAGTCCTCCTGGGCAACATTTGCTGGTTGCCATGGCAACACAATCACTTTTCTCCCAACCCATCTCAGCCACTTTCCCAGGCCTCCCTCTAACCTCAGTATCACTAAAATAACATAAAAGACTTAAGACACTTAACTCCATATATGGAGGGATGGACACTGGGAAGAGGTAACTATGGGGAGGAAGTGGGAGGGGAGCTGTTGTACTGTGGTAAACTGTGGTCAATAACATGAGACAAAGTATATGTGAACTGCTGTATGGACAGTGAATTTGCTCTGTAAATCTTCACCCAAATCACAATTAAAAAAAAAAAAAAAAAGACACTTAACTCCAGAAAGCCTGATTTAGAGGTGATTGTGTGGTAGGCTTGGAGTCCTGGGTGCTACAAACAATTAACATGCTTGGGTGTTAACTGAAAGGTTGGAGGTTAAATCCATTCAGAGGTGCCTTGGAAGAAAAGCTTGGCAGTCTACCTTGGAAAAATTCGTCATTGAAAACCTTATGGAGCACAAACAGTTCTATTCTGACCCACATGAAGTCACTATGGTTGGAATCAACTCTACGGCAACTTTTTTTTTTTTTTTTTTAATTACAGTGGGCTTATTTTGTGATTGGAGCCTTTAGGTGAGGACAGAGCAGACAGGAAGAGCAGGGAGGAGTCTGTCACATGGCTGACAGCCAGGCCGAGAGGACGAGCTAGTAGTCACAAGTGACTTGCTGGCACAGGAGAGAGAACACTGGGATAAGGAAAGATGCTTTTATTGTCTCCTCCTAAGGTGCCCAGTGGTTCTGACAGAGCTTCATTCACTCCCAGGTAGGCTGAGAAGAAGTAGAGCTGGAGTAAAGACAACACATTCCAGAGTACAGAGTGGGATGGGGTGGGGCTGGGGGGTTAGGGGTGTATCAAGAAGCTCTAGCTGCAGCGACAAAGATGTCCTTGTAGCCCTTGATCTCCTTGACCTCATTGCTGCTGATGAAGACTTGTAGCAGGCGGAGTCCAGCTTTGATAGGGTAGAGGTCCAGATGAATTTTGATGGTGTGTCCAACTACCAGGGTCCCAAGGCTGAAAGTCCAAAAGGGCCTGTTAGAGCCTTGAGAAGTAATCACTTGGGTGGGTGACTTGATTTTCAGACCATTCCTCTCAGAGAAGGTGCCTCTCACCCTCTAATATTACTGAGCTCAACTTTCCCTGAGGAGAGTGGGAAAATGGGGGATAGGAGGCACTATCCAGGAGATTAAAGATGGTGTATGATTTGGAAGCACCCTATTCCAAATTGGAAGCACCCATCAGAGATCACAGTAAGAGAGATCAACAGGTGGTGTTACTTACTCTTTTGATATCTGCCCATCTATGAGACCACTTCCTTCCAGCACCATTGTGCAGTTACTCAGAGGCTCTGTTTGAGTATTGGTGAGGGTGATGTGGACACTCAATGCCTTGCCCACCTCAGCCCTCTCAGACACCTGTGTGGAGAGAAGACAGAGACATCTTGAGCAACTGGCCTCATTTCTGCACTCTGATTCAATAACCTCCCTTCTCCATCCCTCTGGTGACTACCAGGGACTGCTACTTAGAGCTAAGATGCTGCAGTTGGGAGAGAAGGATATGAGCTGAGAGTATTCGAGGTTAACATATATCCTGGCCTGCCTTAGAAGGTCACAATATTCCAAGAAGCCACCACCAATTAGTAATGGGAAGTTGAAACCTATTTCCCTCTCTTCCATCTAGCTCAGGATGGCAAGTAGATTTCAACTTAAGTTTCAGCTCCAATTGTGTAGTGGTGGCCAAAAGGAATGCTATGTTAAAAAGGATATCCAGGACCAGTCCAGAGTCAGAAAGGTTCAAGACTGATTAGAAATATCTGTAACAGACATGGAGTAAGACATTGGTATCATGTGTGCACCATCTACAGACCATCATTTAGGCCTTTCATTCTGCCAGTGAGGAGACTAAGGCCAAGGTCACATGATGTTAATAGCAGAGCCAAGACCTGAGCCAGGTGGCCTAGGCCCCAGCCCAGGATCTTTTCCCCCCACTGCTCTGTCTTCTGCAGAACACACTCTGAGTTTTTCCCAGTGCCTTTAGTGAATCATATGTGAGGACTATATCATGGGGCAGCTCTTATAGTTCTCCTGGATGTCCTGTCAGTGGAAAGCAAAGATTCTGCCGTACTTATTTCTGGAGTCCCAGTATCTAGCACAGTGCCAGCCAAATGCACTTTAATCATTGATTTTGTCTGAAGGCAGGACTGTGTCTGTCCACAGCTGGGCTTCCATTCCCTGGCAAGGGCTTGATAAATGTTGGGTTAGTCAGAGATCCTCTGGGCCCCATCACTGCCAGCAGTGTACCTCAATAGATAACTGGGGAGGCTCCAGAGAGATATCCTTCAGGATCAGCATGGACCTCCCCGTCTCCTCAACCTTGGCGATGCCAGACACACGGATCAGCTTTTCATCTGTTAGCTTATTTCTGTAATTGTTGTAGGGCAGCAGGAGAGGCAACTGTATCTCTAAGCAGAGATAAAAACATCTTGAGTCCAGGGAATGGGTCTTTCAGCAAGAGTGAGCGAGCGAGATAATGTGTATATATGAGAGTTGAAATACACTTTGTATGTGAGAGTGCATGTGTGTAAGAATATACTAGTGTATCTGCATGTTTGTATGTGTGAGTGAGAGTTTACCCTGGACAGACTGACCCAGAGGTCACTGTTATGTTTTCCCCTGGTGAGATGGCAGCAGAGATATAGCATCTAGCATTTGACTTCCCACCAACAATAGCTTCACTGCTCCATGGGGAGCAGGTGGGGCAGTATCTCTTTGTGATCATGCTGGGCCAGCCCAGCTTTGTTTTTGTCCCTAAAGCTCCCCTCCCTGCAGTGCTGTTGCAGGCCTACCTCAGACTCACCCTGCCCGAAGTCCAATTTCAATTGCACCACTTGCCTCCAGAGAGGCTCCCGTATGCCTCCCCTGTGCAGGAGGGCCTGTGCACAGAAGTGTAGCATCAGCTGGATTGGGCCCCGGGGGTGGGCTCTGTCTGGCACCCTCCAGGCATGCAGAGTCAACAACAGGTCTTGGCCCCACTGGGGCGTCCTGGCAAGGTGTAGTTGTAGCTGTGCTGGCTGATACTGCATGCCCCCTGACCCCAGCAGATCCAAGAAGGGTGAGGAGGCCCTTCTTTGGCCCAGCATCTTCCGGGAGGCTTTCATGAATACAGACCGCTCCTCAGGAGATCCTGGGGGAGAGGAGGGTCAGGAAAGACATCCGTGGGAAGGGGTCAAAAACATCAATGAACTTCTTCAAGTCACAAGCTACCCACAACTCCCCTCCCAAAGCCCCAACCACATGAAGAGCAGGTAGGGAGGCAATACAGCATCATGGTATCACTCAGTTCTGAGTTCAAATCTTTGCTCTATCACAGTTCCTTAATCTCTTGGCGCTCAGTTCTGTCATCTACAATCAGGAAGTATACCTGCTAGCTTCACAGAATTGCCAAAAAGTTGGATTAAATACACTGCTGGATATAAAGCACTCAGCACACTGTTGTCTTCAATATCATCATCAGCATCATTATCATTACTATCCAAGCCAAAGGCTTCTCCCCCCATCAATGTCTTCATTTCTGAAATATATGTGCAATCCTTTTAAATAGATCTTTACCTTTTGTACTTGGGAACAAGTTAATGTATAGGCTTAATCTAAATCTATCCCAAACTGTAAATGTTTCTAGAGTAATTACTATGTACCAGAGGTACTGTTTTAACTATGCATTAATTCACTTAGCCTTCACAGTAGCCTCCTGAGGTAGCTACTACTATTATTACCCCATTTTACAGATGAGAAAGTGGAAGCACAGAGTGGGTAAGAACGTGTCCAGGTTTACACAGCTAGAACAGGGCAGAGCCTTGATTAGTTCTCAGGTAGCCTGACTCAATTCTGACCTTCTCCGCTGGACATCTACTCACTTCCATAGGCCCAGGTGTTCTTTCCATCCTTGAGCACCACCTCCTTCCTGCCTGCCACCCCCACTGCTGTGGACACAGGGAGACTGTGGTGTGACTCTAGGATAGGGTTACTAGGTAAAATACAGGGTGTCCAGTTAAATTTGCATTCCATACAAATGCAATGAACATATTGTTTCATATAAACAGCAGATAATTTTTAATGTAAGTGGCGTGTGCAATATATGGGAGATATTTATATTTAAAAAATTACATCTAGTTTTAAATTTGAATTTCAGATTAACAATGAATACTTTTTAGCATAAAAGTATGTCCATACAACATTTAGGGCATATTTATATAGTAAAAAATTATTCATTTATCTAAATTGATCTGAAATTCACATTTCATCTTGCATTTTTATTTGCTAAATCTCTGGGAGTTGAGAGGAGAGACAATTAGGTGGCAATAGTTTTAACCTGGGAGCCATCCCAGTTGGGAGGCAGCACAAAAAGGTGGCCCCCCTCCCCCACCCTCACCCAGAATCCCAGGGCTGGAGGTACCTTCTGGATACTTGTAGGAGCTTGTGATGATCTGGCGTTGGTTTGACCCTACCATCTTGGTGCTGATTTCCTTCCCAATGGAACTGGTGTTGTGAGCCAGGATTTCCTGAGCTTGGCCATCCCCAAACAGCCAAATGACTTCATCAGCATTCACCTCAGCATACACAAATGGGGTATCATAGGCAAGGTGGACCTCCCCTTCCCTGATGGCCTTCACAGAGGCAGGGCCACAACAGAACAGCCCTGTGGAGGAAACAAGAGCTATAGAACATGGCTGCTAACTGGGAAGGACAGCTGGTCATGGTGGTGGGAGGTAAAGAGGTGGGGTAGTGAGGGGCTCTGGGGAAAGGATTCCTGCTGTCATGGTCAGTCATCCTTATCAGTCTCCCCAAAGAACCCAGGCCCTTCCAAATTGCCCTCACTCACCACTACTCGTTTGCTGAGGAGTGGGGTCCAGAACCTGCCATCCATTGTATCCTGGTGGGAGATCTTTCCGGACCATCCAACACTCATTCCAGACATGGAAATTCCTGCAGGAGGGAGTACAGAGCACTCATATTTTCTGAGAATTTCCCAGACACTATTCTGAGTGCTATATGTCATTGTTTATTCTTTCACTTTTTATTTAGAAATAACGTCAAGCTTACAGCAAAGTTGCAGGAATAGTACAGAGAACACCTATCTGCCCAATTCACCTATTGCTAACATTTTGCCCCATTTGCTTTACCATTAGCTTTCTTTTGATATTTAAAAAAAAAAAAAACAAAAAACCTCACTGCCATCAAGTTGATTCTGACTCATAGCGACCCCTCCTTGGGTTTCTGAGGTGGTATCTCTACAGAAGTAGATTGCCCAGGAGTGGCTGGTGGGTTTGAATTTGGGTTTGAATTGCCAGACTTCTGGTTAGCAGTCAAATGCTTTAGACACTATGCTGCCAGAGCTCCTACACACACACACACACACACACATTAACCATTTTAGAGGAAGCTGAAATCATCATGGCCCTTTATCCCTAAACACTTCAATGTGTATTTCTTAAGACTAGAGATCTTCTCTTATATAACCCCTGCATACTTATCAACCTCAGTAAATTTAGTATTGATACAATTCTTTGATCTAACTTACTGTATTTCAATTTTTGTCAATTGAACTAATAATATCCTTTATAGCAGTTAGTTCTCATGTAACCAGGGCTTTAAACCTGTTCTTTCCAGTTCAGTCATGGCCAACAAAGTGAAACTAGAATGGACCCGAATTTGTAAAATGTGAGTGAACTGGAATAGTAACCAGAACAGGAAAAATGACAAGTCAACACCCTGCTAGCACCTTAATCTCCCTCTTAGAACTAAAATAAAGGCAGACATGGATGAACTTGGAGGACATTATGCTGAGTGAAATAAGTCAATCACAGAAGGACTAATATTGTGTTAGTCCATTACTGTAAAAGTTAAGGAAAGGTTTATCTATAGAAGGAAATTTTCTTTGTTGGTTACAAGGGGTGGGAGGGGAAGGGAGGGACCGCTGTTAGATAGATAGAGAAAAGTAGTGATTTGGGTGAAGAGAAGGGCAATATACCAAATGTGAGTGACCAATATGGCACTTTGAGGATGAGAAAGACATAGAGAGGTACATGGGAGGTACAGACAACAAATGTGAACTCTTTTGCACATACAGTACTGCATTGTCAGTGAAGGCAAACATGGGTGTATGGGTGTATAGATGGGTGGACAGGCTGAAAGATTAGGTATGTCTATGAAATGGGGAGTGTATCCAAGAACAT